>NC_091285.1:109171594-109801669 GCF_032444005.1 Ranitomeya imitator | reverse complement strand
CCCTACACTCTACACCTTACACTCTACACCATACACTCTACACCATACACTCTAGAGCATACACTCTATACCCTACACGATACACTCTATACCCTACACTCTATACCCTACACTCTATACCCTACACTATACACTCTATACCCTACACTCTACACCCTACACTCTATACCCTACACTCTACAACCTGCACTCTATACCCTACACTCTACACCCTACACTCTATACCCTACACTATATACCCTACACTCTATACCCTACACTCTACACTCTATACCCTACACTCTATAGCCTACACTCTACACTCTATACCCTACACTCTATACCCTGCACTTTATACCCTACACTCTACACTCTATACCCTACACTCTACTCCCTACACTCTACACCCTACAGTCTATACCCTACGCTCTACACTCTATACCTTACACTCTACACTCTATACCTTACACTCTACACTCTATTCCCTACACTCTATACCCTACACTCTATACCCTACATTCTATACCCTACACTCTACACTCTATACCCTACAATCTATACGCCACACTCTATACCCTACAGTTTATACCCTACACTCTATACCCTACACTCTACACTCTATACCATACACTCTACACTCTACACTCTATACCCTACACTCTATACCCTACACTCTATACCCTACACTCTATACCCTACACCCTACACTCTATACCCTACACTCTATACCCTACACTCTACACCCTACACTCTACACCTTACACTCTATACCCTATACCCTACACTCTATACCCTACACTCTATACCCTACACTCTACACTCTATACCCTACACTCTATAGCCTACACTCCATACCCTACAGTATATACCCTACACTCTATACCCTACACTCTACACCTTACACCCTACACTCTATTCCCTACACTCTATACCCTACACTCTATACCCTACACTCTATACCCTACACTCTATACCCTACACTCTACACTCTATACCCTACACCCTACACTCTATACCCTACACGCTACACCCTATACTCTATACGCCACACTCTATACCCTACACCCTACACTCTATACCCTACACTCTACACTCTATACCCTACACTCTACACCCTACACTCTATACCCTACACCCTACACTCTATACCCTACACTCTACACTCTACTCCCTACACTCTACACTCTATACCCTACACTCTACACTCTATACCCTACACTCTACTCCCTACACTCTATACCCTACACTCTACACCCTACACTCTACACCCTACACTCTATACCCTACACTCTATACCCTACACTCTTTACCCTACACTCTATACCCTACACTCTACACCCTACACTCTACACCCTACACTCTATACCCTACACTCTATACCCTACACTCTATACCCTACACTCTATACCCTACACTCTATACGCTACACTCTACACCCTACACTCTACACCCTACACTCTCTACCCTACACTCTATACCCTACACTCTACACTCTTTACCCTACACTCTATACCCTACACTCTATACCCTACACCCTATACCCTACACTCTATACCCTACACTCTATACCCTACACTCTATACCCTACACTCTATAACATACACTCTATACCCTACACTCTATACCCTACACTCTATACCCTACACTCTATACCCTACACCCTACACTCTACACCCTACACTCTATACCCTACACTCTACACTCTATACCCTACACTCTACACCCTGCACTCTGTACCCTACACTCTACACTCTACACCCTACACTCTATACCCTACACTCTATACCCTACACTCTATACCCTACACCCTACACTCTACACCCTACACTCTATACACTACACTCTACACTTTATACCCTACACTCTATACCATACACTCTATACCCTACACTCTACAATTTGCACTCTATACCCTACACTCTATACACTAAACTTTAAACTCTATACCCTACACTCTACACTCTATACCCTACACTCTATAACATACACTCTATACCCTACACTCTATACCCTACACTCTATACCCTACACTCTATACCCTACACTCTACACCATACACTCTACACCATACACTCTACACCATACACTCTAGAGCATACACTCTATACCCTACACGATACACTCTATACCCTACACTCTATACCCTACACTCTATACCCTACACTATACACTCTATACCCTACACTCTACACCCTACACTCTATACCCTACACTCTACAACCTGCACTCTATACCCTACACTCTACACCCTACACTCTATACCCTACACTCTATACCCTACACTCTATACCCTACACTCTACACTCTATACCCTACACTCTATAGCCTACACTCTACACTCTATACCCTACACTCTATACCCTGCACTCTATACCCTACACTCTACACTCTATACCCTACACTCTACTCCCTACACTCTACACCCTACAGTCTATACCCTACGCTCTACACTCTATACCTTACACTCTACACTCTATACCTTACACTCTACACTCTATTCCCTACACTCTATACCCTACACTCTATACCCTACATTCTATACCCTACACTCTACACTCTATACCCTACAATCTATACGCCACACTCTATACCCTACAGTCTATACCCTACACTCTATACCCTACACTCTACACTCTATACCATACACTCTACACTCTACACTCTATACCCTACACTCTATACCCTACACTCTATACCCTACACTCTATACCCTACACCCTACACTCTATACCCTACACTCTATACCCTACACTCTACACCCTACACTCTACACCTTACACTCTATACCCTATACCCTACACTCTATACCCTACACTCTATACCCTACACTCTACACTCTATACCCTACACTCTATAGCCTACACTCCATACCCTACAGTATATACCCTACACTCTATACCCTACACTCTACACCTTACACCCTACACTCTATTCCCTACACTCTATACCCTACACTCTATACCCTACACTCTATACCC
The DNA here is from genome assembly GCF_032444005.1 of Ranitomeya imitator. Lineage (NCBI taxonomy): Eukaryota > Metazoa > Chordata > Amphibia > Anura > Dendrobatidae > Ranitomeya > Ranitomeya imitator. The sequence goes on along the minus strand of NC_091285.1, from coordinate 109,798,712 downwards.
TACACTCTATACCCTACACTCTACACTCTATACCCTACACCCTACACTCTATACCCTACACGCTACACTCTATACTCTATACGCCACACTCTATACCCTACACCCTACACTCTATACCCTACACTCTACACTCTATACCCTACACTCTACACCCTACACTCTATACCCTACACCCTACACTCTATACCCTACACTCTACACTCTACTCCCTACACTCTACACTCTATACCCTACACTCTACACTCTATACCCTACACTCTACTCCCTACACTCTATACCCTACACTCTACACCCTACACTCTACACCCTACACTCTATACCCTACACTCTATACCCTACACTCTTTACCCTACACTCTATACCCTACACTCTACACCCTACACTCTACACCCTACACTCTATACCCTACACTCTATACCCTACACTCTATACCCTACACTCTATACCCTACACTCTATACGCTACACTCTACACCCTACACTCTACACCCTACACTCTCTACCCTACACTCTATACCCTACACTCTACACTCTTTACCCTACACTCTATACCCTACACTCTATACCCTACACCCTATACCCTACACTCTATACCCTACACTCTATACCCTACACTCTATACCCTACACTCTACACTCTATACCCTACACTCTATAACATACACTCTATACCCTACACTCTATACCCTACACTCTATACCCTACACTCTATACCCTACACCCTACACTCTACACCCTACACTCTATACCCTACACTCTACACTCTATACCCTACACTCTACACCCTGCACTCTGTACCCTACACTCTACACTCTACACCCTACACTCTATACCCTACACTCTATACCCTACACTCTATACCCTACACCCTACACTCTATACCCTACACTCTATACCCTACACTCTACACCCTACACTCTACACCTTACACTCTATACCCTATACCCTACACTCTATACCCTACACTCTATACCCTACACTCTACACTCTATACCCTACACTCTATAGCCTACACTCCATACCCTACAGTATATACCCTACACTCTATACCCTACACTCTACACCTTACACCCTACACTCTATTCCCTACACTCTATACCCTACACTCTATACCCTACACTCTATACCCTACACTCTATACCCTACACTCTACACTCTATACCCTACACCCTACACTCTATACCCTACACGCTACACCCTATACTCTATACGCCACACTCTATACCCTACACCCTACACTCTATACCCTACACTCTACACTCTATACCCTACACTCTACACCCTACACTCTATACCCTACACCCTACACTCTATACCCTACACTCTACACTCTACTCCCTACACTCTACACTCTATACCCTACACTCTACACTCTATACCCTACACTCTACTCCCTACACTCTATACCCTACACTCTACACCCTACACTCTACACCCTACACTCTATACCCTACACTCTATACCCTACACTCTTTACCCTACACTCTATACCCTACACTCTACACCCTACACTCTACACCCTACACTCTATACCCTACACTCTATACCCTACACTCTATACCCTACACTCTATACGCTACACTCTACACCCTACACTCTACAACCTACACTCTCTACCCTACACTCTATACCCTACACTCTACACTCTTTACCCTACACTCTATACCCTACACTCTATACCCTACACCCTATACCCTACACTCCATACCCTACACTCTATACCCTACACTCTATACCCTACACTCTACACTCTATACCCTACACTCTATAACATACACTCTATACCCTACACTCTATACCCTACACTCTATACCCTACACTCTATACCCTACACCCTACACTCTACACCCTACACTCTATACCCTACACTCTACACTCTATACCCTACACTCTACACCCTGCACTCTGTACCCTACACTCTACACTCTACACCCTACACTCTATACCCTACACTCTATACCCTACACTCTATACCCTACACCCTACACTCTACACCCTACACTCTATACACTACACTCTACACTTTATACCCTACACTCTATACCATACACTCTATACCCTACACTCTACAATTTGCACTCTATACCCTACACTCTATACACTAAACTCTAAACTCTATACCCTACACTCTACACTCTATACCCTACACTCTATAACATACACTCTATACCCTACACTCTATACCCTACACTCTATACCCTACACTCTATACCCTACACTCTACACCATACACTCTACACCATACACTCTACACCATACACTCTAGAGCATACACTCTATACCCTACACGATACACTTTATACCCTACACTCTATACCCTACACTATACACTCTATACCCTACACTCTACACCCTACACTCTATACCCTACACTCTACAACCTGCAATCTATACCCTACACTCTACACCCTACACTCTATACCCTACACTCTATACCCTACACTCTATACCCTACACTCTACACTCTATACCCTGCACTCTATAGCCTACACTCTACACTCTATACCCTACACTCTATACCCTGCACTCTATACCCTACACTCTACACTCTATACCCTACACTCTACTCCCTACACTCTACACCCTACAGTCTATACCCTACGCTCTACACTCTATACCTTACACTCTACACTCTATACCTTACACTCTACACTCTATTCCCTACACTCTATACCCTACACTCTATACCCTACATTCTATACCCTACACTCTACACTCTATACCCTACAATCTATACGCCACACTCTATACCCTACAGTCTATACCCTACACTCTATACCCTACACTCTACACTCTATACCATACACTCTACACTCTACACTCTATACCCTACACTCTATACCCTACACTCTATACCCTACACTCTATACCCTACACCCTACACTCTATACCCTACACTCTATACCCTACACTCTACACCCTACACTCTACACCTTACACTCTATACCCTATACCCTACACTCTATACCCTACACTCTATACCCTACACTCTACACTCTATACCCTACACTCTATAGCCTACACTCCATACCCTACAGTATATACCCTACACTCTATACCCTACACTCTACACCTTACACCCTACACTCTATTCCCTACACTCTATACCCTACACTCTATACCCTACACTCTATACCCTACACTCTATACCCTACACTCTACACTCTATACCCTACACCCTACACTCTATACCCTACACGCTACACCCTATACTCTATACGCCACACTCTATACCCTACACCCTACACTCTATACCCTACACTCTACACTCTATACCCTACACTCTACACCCTACACTCTATACCCTACACCCTACACTCTATACCCTACACTCTACACTCTACTCCCTACACTCTACACTCTATACCCTACACTCTACACTCTATACCCTACACTCTACTCCCTACACTCTATACCCTACACTCTACACCCTACACTCTACACCCTACACTCTATACCCTACACTCTATACCCTACACTCTTTACCCTACACTCTATACCCTACACTTTACACCCTACACTCTACACCCTACACTCTATACCCTACACTCTATACCCTACACTCTATACCCTACACTCTATACCCTACACTCTATACGCTACACTCTACACCCTACACTCTACACCCTACACTCTCTACCCTACACTCTATACCCTACACTCTACACTCTTTACCCTACACTTTATACCCTACACTCTATACCCTACACCCTATACCCTACACTCTATACCCTACACTCTATACCCTACACTCTATACCCTACACTCTATAACATACACTCTATACCCTACACTCTATACCCTACACTCTATACCCTACACTCTATACCCTACACCCTACACTCTACACCCTACACTCTATACCCTACACTCTACACTCTATACCCTACACTCTACACCCTGCACTCTGTACCCTACACTCTACACTCTACACCCTACACTCTATACCCTACACTCTATACCCTACACTCTATACCCTACACCCTACACTCTACACCCTACACTCTATACACTACACTCTACACTTTATACCCTACACTCTATACCATACACTCTATACCCTACACTCTACAATTTGCACTCTATACCCTACACTCTATACACTAAACTCTAAACTCTATACCCTACACTCTACACTCTATACCCTACACTCTATAACATACACTCTATACCCTACACTCTATACCCTACACTCTATACCCTACACTCTATACCCTACACTCTACACCATACACTCTACACCATACACTCTACACCATACACTCTAGAGCATACACTCTATACCCTACACGATACACTCTATACCCTACACTCTATACCCTACACTCTATACCCTACACTATACACTCTATACCCTACACTCTACACCCTACACTCTATACCCTACACTCTACAACCTGCACTCTATACCCTACACTCTACACCCTACACTCTATACCCTACACTCTATACCCTACACTCTATACCCTACACTCTACACTCTATACCCTACACTCTATAGCCTACACTCTACACTCTATACCCTACACTCTATACCCTGCACTCTATACCCTACACTCTACACTCTATACCCTACACTCTACTCCCTACACTCTACACCCTACAGTCTATACCCTACGCTCTACACTCTATACCTTACACTCTACACTCTATACCTTACACTCTACACTCTATTCCCTACACTCTATACCCTACACTCTATACCCTACATTCTATACCCTACACTCTACACTCTATACCCTACAATCTATACGCCACACTCTATACCCTACAGTCTATACCCTACACTCTATACCCTACACTCTACACTCTATACCATACACTCTACACTCTACACTCTATACCCTACACTCTATACCCTACACTCTATACCCTACACTCTATACCCTACACCCTACACTCTATACCCTACACTCTATACCCTACACTCTACACCCTACACTCTACACCTTACACTCTATACCCTATACCCTACACTCTATACCCTACACTCTATACCCTACACTCTACACTCTATACCCTACACTCTATAGCCTACACTCCATACCCTACAGTATATACCCTACACTCTATACCCTACACTCTACACCTTACACCCTACACTCTATTCCCTACACTCTATACCCTACACTCTATACCCTACACTCTATACCCTACACTCTATACCCTACACTCTACACTCTATACCCTACACCCTACACTCTATACCCTACACGCTACACTCTATACTCTATACGCCACACTCTATACCCTACACCCTACACTCTATACCCTACACTCTACACTCTATACCCTACACTCTACACCCTACACTCTATACCCTACACCCTACACTCTATACCCTACACTCTACACTCTACTCCCTACACTCTACACTCTATACCCTACACTCTACACTCTATACCCTACACTCTACTCCCTACACTCTATACCCTACACTCTACACCCTACACTCTACACCCTACACTCTATACCCTACACTCTATACCCTACACTCTTTACCCTACACTCTATACCCTACACTCTACACCCTACACTCTACACCCTACACTCTATACCCTACACTCTATACCCTACACTCTATACCCTACACTCTATACGCTACACTCTACACCCTACACTCTACACCCTACACTCTCTACCCTACACTCTATACCCTACACTCTACACTCTTTACCCTACACTCTATACCCTACACTCTATACCCTACACCCTATACCCTACACTCTATACCTTACACTCTATACCCTACACTCTATACCCTACACTCTACACTCTATACCCTACACTCTATAACATACACTCTATACCCTACACTCTATACCCTACACTCTATACCCTACACTCTATACCCTACACCCTACACTCTACACCCTACACTCTATACCCTACACTCTACACTCTATACCCTACACTCTACACCCTGCACTCTGTACCCTACACTCTACACTCTACACCCTACACTCTATACCCTACACTCTATACCCTACACTCTATACCCTACACCCTACACTCTATACCCTACACTCTATACCCTACACTCTACACCCTACACTCTACACCTTACACTCTATACCCTATACCCTACACTCTATACCCTACACTCTATACCCTACACTCTACACTCTATACCCTACACTCTATAGCCTACACTCCATACCCTACAGTATATACCCTACACTCTATACCCTACACTCTACACCTTACACCCTACACTCTATTCCCTACACTCTATACCCTACACTCTATACCCTACACTCTATACCCTACACTCTATACCCTACACTCTACACTCTATACCCTACACCCTACACTCTATACCCTACACGCTACACCCTATACTCTATACGCCACACTCTATACCCTACACCCTACACTCTATACCCTACACTCTACACTCTATACCCTACACTCTACACCCTACACTCTATACCCTACACCCTACACTCTATACCCTACACTCTACACTCTACTCCCTACACTCTACACTCTATACCCTACACTCTACACTCTATACCCTACACTCTACTCCCTACACTCTATACCCTACACTCTACACCCTACACTCTACACCCTACACTCTATACCCTACACTCTATACCCTACACTCTTTACCCTACACTCTATACCCTACACTCTACACCCTACACTCTACACCCTACACTCTATACCCTACACTCTATACCCTACACTCTATACCCTACACTCTATACCCTACACTCTATACGCTACACTCTACACCCTACACTCTACAACCTACACTCTCTACCCTACACTCTATACCCTACACTCTACACTCTTTACCCTACACTCTATACCCTACACTCTATACCCTACACCCTATACCCTACACTCTATACCCTACACTCTATACCCTACACTCTATACCCTACACTCTACACTCTATACCCTACACTCTATAACATACACTCTATACCCTACACTCTATACCCTACACTCTATACCCTACACTCTATACCCTACACCCTACACTCTACACCCTACACTCTATACCCTACACTCTACACTCTATACCCTACACTCTACACCCTGCACTCTGTACCCTACACTCTACACTCTACACCCTACACTCTATACCCTACACTCTATACCCTACACTCTATACCCTACACCCTACACTCTACACCCTACACTCTATACACTACACTCTACACTTTATACCCTACACTCTATACCATACACTCTATACCCTACACTCTACAATTTGCACTCTATACCCTACACTCTATACACTAAACTCTAAATTCTATACCCTACACTCTACACTCTATACCCTACACTCTATAACATACACTCTATACCCTACACTCTATACCCTACACTCTATACCCTACACTCTATACCCTACACTCTACACCATACACTCTACACCATACACTCTACACCATACACTCTAGAGCATACACTCTATACCCTACACGATACACTTTATACCCTACACTCTATACCCTACACTCTATACCCTACACTATACACTCTATACCCTACACTCTACACCCTACACTCTATACCCTACACTCTACAACCTGCAATCTATACCCTACACTCTACACCCTACACTCTATACCCTACACTCTATACCCTACACTCTATACCCTACACTCTACACTCTATACCCTGCACTCTATAGCCTACACTCTACACTCTATACCCTACACTCTATACCCTGCACTCTATACCCTACACTCTACACTCTATACCCTACACTCTACTCCCTACACTCTACACCCTACAGTCTATACCCTACGCTCTACACTCTATACCTTACACTCTACACTCTATACCTTACACTCTACACTCTATTCCCTACACTCTATACCCTACACTCTATACCCTACATTCTATACCCTACACTCTACACTCTATACCCTACAATCTATACGCCACACTCTATACCCTACAGTCTATACCCTACACTCTATACCCTACACTCTACACTCTATACCATACACTCTACACTCTACACTCTATACCCTACACTCTATACCCTACACTCTATACCCTACACTCTATACCCTACACCCTACACTCTATACCCTACACTCTATACCCTACACTCTACACCCTACACTCTACACCTTACACTCTATACCCTATACCCTACACTCTATACCCTACACTCTATACCCTACACTCTACACTCTATACCCTACACTCTATAGCCTACACTCCATACCCTACAGTATATACCCTACACTCTATACCCTACACTCTACACCTTACACCCTACACTCTATTCCCTACACTCTATACCCTACACTCTATACCCTACACTCTATACCCTACACTCTATACCCTACACTCTACACTCTATACCCTACACCCTACACTCTATACCCTACACGCTACACCCTATACTCTATACGCCACACTCTATACCCTACACCCTACACTCTATACCCTACACTCTACACTCTATACCCTACACTCTACACCCTACACTCTATACCCTACACCCTACACTCTATACCCTACACTCTACACTCTACTCCCTACACTCTACACTCTATACCCTACACTCTACACTCTATACCCTACACTCTACTCCCTACACTCTATACCCTACACTCTACACCCTACACTCTACACCCTACACTCTATACCCTACACTCTATACCCTACACTCTTTACCCTACACTCTATACCCTACACTCTACACCCTACACTCTACACCCTACACTCTATACCCTACACTCTATACCCTACACTCTATACCCTACACTCTATACCCTACACTCTATACGCTACACTCTACACCCTACACTCTACACCCTACACTCTCTACCCTACACTCTATACCCTACACTCTACACTCTTTACCCTACACTCTATACCCTACACTCTATACCCTACACCCTATACCCTACACTCTATACCCTACACTCTATACCCTACACTCTATACCCTACACTCTACACTCTATACCCTACACTCTATAACATACACTCTATACCCTACACTCTATACCCTACACTCTATACCCTACACTCTATACCCTACACCCTACACTCTACACCCTACACTCTATACCCTACACTCTACACTCTATACCCTACACTCTACACCCTGCACTCTGTACCCTACACTCTACACTCTACACCCTACACTCTATACCCTACACTCTATACCCTACACTCTATACCCTACACCCTACACTCTACACCCTACACTCTATACACTACACTCTACACTTTATACCCTACACTCTATACCATACACTCTATACCCTACACTCTACAATTTGCACTCTATACCCTACACTCTATACACTAAACTCTAAACTCTATACCCTACACTCTACACTCTATACCCTACACTCTATAACATACACTCTATACCCTACACTCTATACCCTACACTCTATACCCTACACTCTATACCCTACACTCTACACCATACACTCTACACCATACACTCTACACCATACACTCTAGAGCATACACTCTATACCCTACACGATACACTCTATACCCTACACTCTATACCCTACACTCTATACCCTACACTATACACTCTATACCCTACACTCTACACCCTACACTCTATACCCTGCACTCTACAACCTGCACTCTATACCCTACACTCTACACCCTACACTCTATACCCTACACTCTATACCCTACACTCTATACCCTACACTCTATACCCTACACTCTACACTCTATACCCTACACTCTATAGCCTACACTCTACACTCTATACCCTGCACTCTATACCCTACACTCTACACTCTATACCCTACACTCTACTCCCTACACTCTACACCCTACAGTCTATACCCTACGCTCTACACTCTATACCTTACACTCTACACTCTATACCTTACACTCTACACTCTATTCCCTACACTCTATACCCTACATTCTATACCCTACATTCTATACCCTACACTCTACACTCTATACCCTACAATCTATACGCCACACTCTATACCCTACAGTCTATACCCTACACTCTATACCCTACACTCTACACTCTATACCATACACTCTACACTCTATACCCTACACTCTATACCCTACACTCTATACCCTACACTCTATACCCTACACCCTACACTCTATACCCTACACTCTATACCCTACACTCTACACCCTACACTCTACACCTTACACTCTATACCCTATACCCTACACTCTATACCCTACACTCTATACCCTACACTCTACACTCTATACCCTACACTCTATAGCCTACACTCCATACCCTACAGTATATACCCTACACTCTATACCCTACACTCTACACCTTACACCCTACACTCTATTCCCTACACTCTATACCCTACACTCTATACCCTACACTCTATACCCTACACTCTATACCCTACACTCTACACTCTATACCCTACACCCTACACTCTATACCCTACACGCTACACCCTATACTCTATACGCCACACTCTATACCCTACACCCTACACTCTATACCCTACACTCTACACTCTATACCCTACACTCTACACCCTACACTCTATACCCTACACCCTACACTCTATACCCTACACTCTACACTCTACTCCCTACACTCTACACTCTATACCCTACACTCTACACTCTATACCCTACACTCTACTCCCTACACTCTATACCCTACACTCTACACCCTACACTCTACACCCTACACTCTATACCCTACACTCTATACCCTACACTCTTTACCCTACACTCTATACCCTACACTCTACACCCTACACTCTACACCCTACACTCTATACCCTACACTCTATACCCTACACTCTATACCCTACACTCTATACCCTACACTCTATACGCTACACTCTACACCCTACACTCTACACCCTACACTCTCTACCCTACACTCTATACCCTACACTCTACACTCTTTACCCTACACTCTATACCCTACACTCTATACCCTACACCCTATACCCTACACTCTATACCCTACACTCTATACCCTACACTCTATACCCTACACTCTACACTCTATACCCTACACTCTATAACATACACTCTATACCCTACACTCTATACCCTACACTCTATACCCTACACTCTATACCCTACACCCTACACTCTACACCCTACACTCTATACCCTACACTCTACACTCTATACCCTACACTCTACACCCTGCACTCTGTACCCTACACTCTACACTCTACACCCTACACTCTTTACCCTACACTCTATACCCTACACTCTATACCCTACACCCTACACTCTATACCCTACACTCTATACCCTACACTCTACACCCTACACTCTACACCTTACACTCTATACCCTATACCCTACACTCTATACCCTACACTCTATACCCTACACTCTACACTCTATACCCTACACTCTATAGCCTACACTCCATACCCTACAGTATATACCCTACACTCTATACCCTACACTCTACACCTTACACCCTACACTCTATTCCCTACACTCTATACCCTACACTCTATACCCTACACTCTATACCCTACACTCTATACCCTACACTCTACACTCTATACCCTACACCCTACACTCTATACCCTACACGCTACACCCTATACTCTATACGCCACACTCTATACCCTACACCCTACACTCTATACCCTACACTCTACACTCTATACCCTACACTCTACACCCTACACTCTATACCCTACACCCTACACTCTATACCCTACACTCTACACTCTACTCCCTACACTCTACACTCTATACCCTACACTCTACACTCTATACCCTACACTCTACTCCCTACACTCTATACCCTACACTCTACACCCTACACTCTACACCCTACACTCTATACCCTACACTCTATACCCTACACTCTTTACCCTACACTCTATACCCTACACTCTACACCCTACACTCTATACCCTACACTCTTTACCCTACACTCTATACCCTACACTCTACACCCTACACTCTATACCTATATACTATAGGTATATAACATACACTCTATACTATAGAGTGTAGGGTGTAGAGTGTATGGTATAGAGTGTAGGGTATAGAGTGTAGGGTATACAGTGTATGGTATAGAGTGTAGGGTATAGAGTGTAGAGTGTAGGGTATAGAGTGTAGGGTATAGAGTGTAGGGTATAGAGTGTAGGGTATAGAGTGTAGGGTATAGGGTATAGAGTGTAGGGTGTAGAGTGTAGGGTGTAGGGTGTAGAGTGTATGGTATAGAGTGTAGGGTATAGAGTGTAGGGATTAGAGTGTAGGTATAGAGTGTAGGGTATAGAGTGTAGGGTGTAGAGTGTAGGGTATAGAGTGTAGAGTGTAGGGTATAGAGTGTAGGGTATAGAGTAGAGTGTAGAGTGTAGGGTATAGAGTGTAGAGTGTAGGGGATAGAATGTAGGGTATAGAGTGTAAGGTGTAGAGTGTAGGGTGTAGAGTGTATGGTATAGAGTGTGGGGTATAAAGTGTAGAGTGTAGGGTATGGAGTGTAGGGTATAGAGTGTATGGTATAGAGTGTAGGGTATAAAGTGTAGACTGTAGGGTATAGAGTGTAGGGTATAGAGTGTAGAGTGTAGGGTAAAGAGTGTAGGGTATAGAGTGTAGGGTATAGAGTGTAGAGTGTAGGGTATAGAGTGTAGGGTATAGAGTGCAAATTGTAGAGTGTAGGGTATAGAGTGTATGGTATATAGTGTAGGGTATGAAGTGTAGAGTGTAGTGTATAGAGTGTAGGGTGTAGAGTGTAGGGTGTAGGGTATAGAGTGTAGGGTATAGAGTGTAGGGTATAGAGTGTAGGGTGTAGAGTGTAGAGTGTAGGGTACAGAGTGCAGGGTGTAGAGTGTAGGGTATAGAGTGTAGAGTGTAGGGTATAGAGTGTAGGGTGTAGAGTGTAGGGTATAGAGTGTAGGGTATAGAGTGTAGGGTATAGAGTGTAGGGTGTAGAGTGTAGAGTGTAGGGTGTAGAGTGTAGGGTATAGAGTGTAGGGTATAGAGTGTAGGGTGTAGGGATTAGAGTGTAGGGATTAGAGTGTAGGGTGTAGAGTGTAGGGTGTAGAGTGTAGGGTATGGAGTGTAGGGTATAGAGTGTAGGGTATAGAGTGTAGGGTATAAAGCGTAGAGTGTAGGGTATAGAGTGTATAGTGTAGGGTATAGAGTGTAGGGTATAGAGTGTAGGGTATAGGGTATAGAGTGTAGGGTGTAGAGTGTAGGGTGTAGGGTGTAGAGTGTATGGTATAGAGTGTAGGGTATAGAGTGTAGGGATTAGAGTGTAGGGTATAGAGTGTAGGGTATAGAGTGTAGGGTATAGAGTGTAGGGTGTAGAGTGTAGGGTATAGAGTGTAGAGTGTAGGGTATAGAGTGTAGGGAATAGAGTAGAGTGTAGAGTGTAGGGTATAGAGTGTAGAGTGTAGGGGATAGAATGTAGGGTATAGAGTCTAAGGTGTAGAGTGTAGGGTATAGAGTGTATGGTATAGAGTGTGGGGTATAAAGTGTAGAGTGTAGGGTATGGAGTGTAGGGTATAGAGTGTATGGTATAGAGTGTAGGGTATAAAGTGTAGAGTGTAGGGTATAGAGTGTAGGGTATAGAGTGTAGAGTGTAGGGTAAAGAGTGTAGGGTATAGAGTGTAGGGTATAGAGTGTAGAGTGTAGGGTATAGAGTGTAGGGTATAGAGTGCAGGATGTAGAGTGTAGGGTATAGAGTGTATGGTATAGAGTGTAGGGTATAAAGTGTAGATTGTAGTGTATAGAGTGTAGGGTATAGAGTGTAGGGTATAGAGAGTAGGGTATAGAGTGTAGGCTATAGAGTGTAGAGTGTAGGGTGTAGAGTGTAGGGTATAGAGTGTAGGGTATAGAGTGTAGGGTATAGAGTGTGGAGTAGAGAGTGTAGGGTATAGAGTGTAGGGTATAGAATGTAGGGTATAGAGTGTAGAGTGTAGGGTGTAGAGTGTAGGGTATAGAGTGTAGGGTATAGAGTGTAGGGTATAGAGTGTGGAGTAGAGAGTGTAGGGTATAGAGTGTAGGGTATAGAATGTAGAGTGTAGAGTGTAGGGTGTAGAGTGCAAAGTGTAGGGTATAGAGTGTAAGGTATAGAGTGTAGTGTATAGAGTGTATATTATAGAGTGTAGGGTATAGAGTGTAGAGTTTAGGGTATAGAGTGTAGTGTATAGAGTGTATGGTATAGAGTGTATGGTATAGAGTGTAGAGTGTAGGGTATAGAGTGTAGGGTATAGAGTGTAGGGTATAGAGTGTAGGGTATAGAGTGTAGAGTGTAGGGTATAGAGGGTAGGGTATAGAGTGTAGGGTATGGAGTGTAGGGTATAGAGTGTAGGGTATAGAGTGTAGGTTATAGAGTGTAGGGTATAGAGTGTAGGGTATAGAGTGTAGCTTATAGAGCGTAGGGTGTAGGGTATAGAGTGTAGGGTATAGAGTGTAGGGTATAGAGTGTAGAGTGTAGGGTATAGAGTGTATGGTATAGAGCTTAGGGTGTAGAGTGTAGGGTATAGAGTGTAGAGTTTAGGGTATAGAGTGTGGGGCATAGAGTGTATGGTATACAGTGTAGAGTGTAGGGTATAGAGTGTAGGGTATAGAGTGCAGGTTGTAGAGTGTAGGGTATAGAGTGTACGGTATAGAGTGTAGGGTATAAAGTGTAGAGTGTAGGGTATAGAGTGTATAGTGCAGGGTATAGAGTGTAGGGTATAGAGTGTATAGTGTAGGGTATAGAGTGTATGCTATAGAGTGTATGGTGTAGAATGTATGGTATAGAGTGTAGGGTGTAGAGTGTATGGTATAGAGTGTAGGGTATAGAGTGTAGGGTATATAGTGTAGGGTATAGAGTGTATGTTATAGAGTGTAGGGTATAGAGTGTAGAGTGTAGGGTATAGAGTTTAGAGTGTAGGGTATAGAGTGTAGGGTATAGAGTGTAAGGTATAGAGTGTAGGGTATAGAGTGTAGGGTATAGAGTGTAGGGTAAAGAGTGTAGAGTGTAGGGTACAGAGTGCAGGGTGTAGAGTGTAGGGTATAGAGTGTAGAGTGTAGGGTGTAGGGTGTAGAGTGTATTGTGTAGGGTATAGAGTGTAGGGTATAGAGTGTAGAGTGTAGGGTGTAGAGTGTAGGGTATAGAGTGTAGGGTATAGAGTGTAGGGTATAGAGTGTAGGGTGTAGGGATTAGAGTGTAGGGATTAGAGTGTAGGGTGTAGAGTGTAGGGTGTAGAGTGTAGGGTATAGAGTGTAGGGTATAGAGTGTAGGGTATAGAGTGTAGAGTGTAGGGATTAGAGTGTAGGGATTAGAGTGTAGGGTATAGAGTGTAGGGTATAGAGTGTAGAGTGTAGGGTATAGAGTGTAGGGTATAGAGTGTAGGGTATAGAGTGTAGGGAATAGATTGTAGAGTGTAGGGTGTAGAATGTAAAGTGTAGGGTATAGAGTGTAAGGTATAGAGTGTAGTGTATAGAGTGTATGTTATAGAGTGTAGGGCATAGAGTGTAGAGTGTAGGGTATAGAGTGTAGGGTATAGAGTGTAGGGTATAGAGTGTAGGGTATAGAGTGTAGGGTATAGAGTGTAGGGTGTAGGGTATAGAGTGTAGGGTATAGAGTGCACGTTGTAGAGTGTAGGGTATAGAGTGTAGGGTATAGAGAGTAGGGTATAAAGTGTAGAGTGTAGGGTATAGAGTGTATAGTGTAGGGTATAGAGTGTAGGGTATAGAGTGTAGAGTGTAGGGTATAGAGTGTATGCTATAGAGTGTATGGTGTAGAGTGTATGGTATAGAGTGTAGGGTATAGAGTGTAGAGTGTAGGGTACAGAGTGTAGGGTAGGGTATAGAGTGTAGGGTATAGAGTGTAGGGTATAGAGTGCATGTTAAAGAGTGTAGGGTATAGCGTGTAGAGTGTAGGGTATAGAGTTTAGAGTGTAGGGTATAGAGTGTATGGTATAGAGTGTATGGTATAGAGTGTAGGGTATAGAGTGTATGGTATAGAATGTAGGGTATAGAGTGTAGAGTGTAGGGTATAGAGTGTAGGGTATAGAGTGTAGGGTATAGAGTGTAGGCTATAAAGTGTAGGGTATAGAGTGTAGAGTGTAGGTTATAGAGTGTAGGGTGTAGAGTGTAGGGTATAGAGTGTTGGGTGTAGAGTGCAGGGTGTAGAGTGCAGGGTGTAGAGTGCAGGGTATAGAGTGTAGGGTATAGAGTGTAGGGTATAAAGTGTAGAGTGTAGGGTATAGAGTGTAGGGTATAGAGTGTAGGGTATAGAGTGTAGGGTATAGAGTGTATGTTATAGGGTATAGAGTGTAGAGTGTAGGGTATAGAGTTTAGAGTGTAGGGTATAGAGTGTAGGGTATAGAGTGTAAGGTATAGAGTGTAGGGTGTAGAGTGTAGGGTATAGAGTGTAGGGTATAGAGTGTATGGTATAGAGTGTAGGGTATAGAGTGTATGGTATAGAGTGTAGGGTATAGAGTGTAGAGTGTAGGGTATAGATTGTAGGGTATAGAGTGTAGAGTGTAGGGTATAGAGTGTAGGGTATAGAGTGTAGGGTGTTGAGTGTAGGGTGTAGAGTGTAGGGATTAGAGTGTAGGGTATAGAGTGTAGAGTGTAGGGTATAGAGTGGAGGGTATAGAGTGTAGAGTGTAGGGATTAGATTGTAGGGTATAGCGTGTAGGGTATAGAGTGTATGGTATAGAGTGTAGGGTATACAGTGTAGAGTGTAGGGTATAGATTGTAGGGTATAGAGTGTAGGGTGTAGAGTGTATGGTATAGAGTGTAGAGTGTAGGGTATAGAGTGTAGGGTATAGAGTGTAGGGTATAGAGTGTAGAGTGTAGGGTACAGAGTGCAGAGTGTAGGGTATAGAGTGTAGGGTATATAGTGTAGAGTGTAGGGTATAGAGTGTAAAGTGTAGGGTATAGAGTGTAGGGTATAGAGTGTAGAGTGTAGGGTATAGAGTGGAGGGTATAGAGTGTAGAGTGTAGGGATTAGATTGTAGGGTATAGCGTGTAGGGTATAGAGTGTAGGGTATAGAGTGTAGGGTGTTGAGTGTAGGGTGTAGAGTGTAGGGATTAGAGTGTAGGGTATAGAGTGTAGAGTGTAGGGTATAGAGTGGAGGGTATAGAGTGTAGAGTGTAGGGATTAGATTGTAGGGTATAGCGTGTAGGGTATAGAGTGTATGGTATAGAGTGTAGGGTATACAGTGTAGAGTGTAGGGTATAGAGTGTATGGTATAGAGTGTAGGGTGTAGAGTGTATGGTATAGAGTGTAGAGTGTAGGGTATAGAGTGTAGGGTATAGAGTGTAGGGTATAGAGTGTAGAGTGTAGGGTACAGAGTGCAGAGTGTAGGGTATAGAGTGTAGGGTATATAGTGTAGAGTGTAGGGTATAGAGTGTAAAGTGTAGGGTATAGAGTGTAGGGTATAGAGTGTAGGGTATAGAGTGTAGAGTGTAGGGTATAGAGTATAGGGTATAGAGTGCAGGGTATAGAGTGTAGGGTATAGAGTGTAGAGTGTAGGGTATAGAGTGTAGGGTATAGAGTGTAGGGTATAGAGTGTAGGGTATAGAGTGTAGGGTATAGAGTGTAGGGTATAGAGTTTAGAGTGTAGGGTATAGAGTGTAGGGTATAGAGTGTAAGGTATAGAGTGTAGAGTGTAGGGTATAGAGTGTAGGGTATAGAGTGTAGGGTATAGAGTGTAGGGTAAAGAGTTTAGAGTGTAGGGTACAGAGTGCAGGGTGTAGAGGGTAGGGTATAGAGTGTAGAGTGTATGGTGTAGAGTGTAGGGTATAGAGTGTAGGGTGTAGAGTGTAGGGTGTAGGGTATAGAGTGTAGGGTATAGAGTGTAGGGTATAGAGTGTAGGGTGTAGAGTGTAGAGTGTAGGGTGTAGAGTGTAGGGTATAGAGTGTAGGGTATAGAGTGTAGGGTGTAGGGATTAGAGTGTAGGGTGTAGAGTGTATGGTATAGAGTGTAGGGTATAGAGTGTAGGTTATAGAGTGTAGGGTATAGAGTGTATGTTATAGAGTGTAGGGTATAGAGTGTAGAGTGTAGGGTATAGAGTTTAGAGTGTAGGGTATAGAGTGTAGGGTATAGAGTGTAGGGTATAGAGTGTAGGGTATAGGGTGTAGGGTATAGAGTGTAGGGTATAGAGTGTAGGGTAAAGAGTGTAGAGTGTAGGGTATAGAGTGTAGGGTACAGAGTGTAGGGTGTAGAGTGTAGGGTGTAGAGTGTAGGGTGTAGAGTGTAGCGTATAGAGTGTAGGGTATAGAGTGTAGGGTATAGAGTGTAGGGTATAGAGTGTAGGGTGTAGAGTGTAGGGTGTAGAGTGTAGGGTATAGAGTGTAGGGTATAGAGTGTAGGGTATAGAGTGTAGGGTATAGAGTGTAGGGTGTAGAGTGTAGGGTGTAGAGTGTAGGGTATAGAGTGTAGGGAGTAGAGTGTAGGGTATAGAGTGTAGAGTGTAGGATATAGAATGTAGAGTGTAGGGAGTAGAGTGTAGAGTGTAGGGTATAGAGTGTAGAGTGTAGGGTGTAGGGTATAGAGTGTAGGGTATAGAGTGTAGGGTGTAGAGTGTAGGGTATAGAGTGTAGAGAGTAGGGTATAGAGTGTAGGGTGTAGGGTATAGAGTGTGGCGTATAGAGTATAGGGTGTAGAGTGTAGGGTATAGAGTGTAGGGTGTAGGGTATAGAGTGTAGAGTGTAGGGTATAGAGTGTAGGGTATAGAGTGTAGGGTATAGAGTGTAGGGTATAGAGTGTAGGGAATAGAGTGTAGGGTGTAAGGTGTAGAGTGTAGGGTATAGAGTGTAGGGTATATACTGTAGGGTATAGAGTGTAGGCTATAGGGTGTAGGGTATAGAGTGTAGAGTGTAGGGTATAGAGTGTAGGGTATAGAGTGTAGGGTATAGAGTGTAGGGTATAGAGTGTAGGGTATAGGGTATAGAGTGTAAGGTGTAGAGTGTAGGGTGTAGAGTGTAGGGTATAGAGTGTAGGGTATAGAGTGTAGGGTGTAGGGTATAGAGTGTAGGGTATAGAGTGTAGGGTATAGAGTGTAGGGTATAGAGTGTAGAGTGTAGAGTGTATGGTATAGAGTGTAGAGTGTAGGGTATAGAGTGTAGGATATAGACTGTAGGGTATAGAGTGTGGCGTATAGATTGTAGGGTATAGAGTGTAGAGTGTAGGGTATAGAGTGTACGGTATAGAGTGTAGGGTATAGAGTGTAGGGTATAGAGTGTAGAGTGTAGGGTATAGAATGTAGGGTATAGAGTGTAGGGTATAGAGTGTAGGGTGTAGGGTATAGAGTGTAGGGTATAGAGTGTAGGGTATAGAGTGTAGGGTATAGAGTGTAGAGTGTAGAGTGTATGGTATAGAGTGTAGAGTGTAGGGTATAGAGTGTAGGGTATAGACTGTAGGGTATAGAGTGTGGCGTATAGATTGTAGGGTATAGAGTGTAGAGTGTAGGGTATAGAATGTAGGGTATAGAGTGTAGGGTATAGAGTGTAGGGAATAGAGTGTAGAGTGTAGGTATAGAGTGTAGAGTGTAAGGTATAGAGTGTAGAGCGTAGGGTATAGACTGTAGGGTGTAGAGTGTAGGGAGTAGAGTGTAGGGTATAGAGTGTAGAGTGTAGGGTATAGAGTGCAGGGTATAGAGTGTAGGGTATAGAGTGTAGAGTGTAGGCTATAGAGTGTAGGGTATAGAGTGTAGAGTGTAGGGTGTAGGGTATAGAGTGTAGGGTATAGAGTGTAGGGTGTAGAGTGTAGGGTATAGAGTGTAGAGTGTAGGGTATAGAGTGTAGGGTGTAGGGTATAGAGTGTGGCGTATAGAGTATAGGGTGTAGAGTGTAGGGTATAGAGTGTAGGGTGTAGGGTATAGAGTGTAGAGTGTAGGGTATAGAGTGTAGGGTATAGAGTGTAGGGTATAGAGTGTAGGGAATAGAGTGTAGGGTGTAAGGTGTAGAGTGTAGGGTATAGAGTGTAGGGTATATACTGTAGGGTATAGAGTGTAGGCTATAGGGTGTAGGGTATAGAGTGTAGAGTGTAGGGTATAGAGTGTAGGGTATAGAGTGTAGGGTATAGAATGTAGGGTATAGAGTGTAGGGTATAGGGTATAGAGTGTAAGGTGTAGAGTGTAGGGTGTAGAGTGTAGGGTATAGAGTGTAGGGTATAGAGTGCAGGGTGTAGGGTATAGAGTGTAGGGTATAGAGTGTAGGGTATAGAGTGTAGGGTATAGAGTGTAGAGTGTAGAGTGTATGGTATAGAGTGTAGAGTGTAGGGTATAGAGTGTAGGATATAGACTGTAGGGTATAGAGTGTGGCGTATAGATTGTAGGGTATAGAGTGTAGAGTGTAGGGTATAGAGTGTACGGTATAGAGTGTAGGGTATAGAGTGTAGGGTATAGAGTGTAGGGTGTAGGGTATAGAGTGTAGGGTATAGAGTGTAGGGTATAGAGTGTAGGGTATAGAGTGTAGAGTGTAGAGTGTATGGTATAGAGTGTAGAGTGTAGGGTATAGAGTGTAGGGTATAGACTGTAGGGTATAGAGTGTGGCGTATAGATTGTAGGGTATAGAGTGTAGAGTGTAGGGTATAGAATGTAGGGTATAGAGTGTAGGGTATAGAGTGTAGGGAATAGAGTGTAGAGTGTAGGTATAGAGTGTAGAGTGTAAGGTATAGAGTGTAGAGCGTAGGGTATAGACTGTAGGGTGTAGAGTGTAGGGAGTAGAGTGTAGGGTATAGAGTGTAGAGTGTAGGGTATAGAGTGCAGGGTATAGAGTGTAGGGTATAGAGTGTAGAGTGTAGGCTATAGAGTGTAGGGTATAGAGTGTAGAGTGTAGGGTATAGAGTGTAGGATATAGAGTGTAGGGTATAGAGTGTAGGGTGTAGAGTGTAGGGTATAGAGTGCAGGTTGTAGAGTGTAGGGTAAAGAGTGTAGGGTGTAGAGTGTAGGGTATAGAGTGTATAGTGTAGGGTATAGAGTGTAGGGTATAGAGTGTAGGGTATAAAGTGTATCGTGTAGGGTATAGAGTGTATGGTGTAGAGTGTATGGTGTAGAGTGTATGGTGTAGAGTGTATGGTGTAGAGTGTAGGTTATAGAGTGTAGGGTATAGAGTGTAGGGTATAGAGTGTAGGGTATAGAGTGTATGTTATAGAGTGTAGGGTATAGAGTGTAGAGTGTAGGGTATAGAGTTTAGAGTTTAGTGTATAGAGTGTAGGGTATAGAGTGTAGGGTATAGAGTGAAGGGTATAGAGTGTAGGGTAAAGAGTGTAGAGTGTAGGGTACAGAGTGCAGGGTGTAGAGTGTAGGGTATAGAGTGTAGGGTGTATAGAGTGTAGGGTATAGAGTGAAGGGTATAGAGTGTAGGGTAAAGAGTGTAGAGTGTAGGGTACAGAGTGCAGGGTGTAGAGTGTAGGGTATAGAGTGTAGGGTGTAGAGTGTAGGGTGTAGGGTATAGAGTGTAGGGTATAGAGTGTAGGGTATAGAGTGTAGGGTATAGAGTGTAGGGTGTAGGGATTAGAGTGTAGGGATTAGAGTGTAGGGTGTAGAGTGTAGGGTGTAGAGTGTAGGGTATAGAGTGTATGGTATAGAGTGTAGGGTATAGAGTGTAGAGTGTAGGGTATAGAGTGTAGGGTATAGAGTGTAGGGTATAGAGTGTAGGCTATAAAGTGTAGGGTATAGAGTGTAGAGTGTAGGTTATAGAGTGTAGGGTGTAGAGTGTAGGGTATAGAGTGTTGGGTGTAGAGTGCAGGGTGTAGAGTGCAGGGTGTAGAGTGCAGGGTATAGAGTGTAGGGTATAGAGTGTAGGGTATAAAGTGTAGAGTGTAGGGTATAGAGTGTAGGGTATAGAGTGTAGGGTATAGAGTGTAGGGTATAGAGTGTATGTTATAGGGTATAGAGTGTAGAGTGTAGGGTATAGAGTTTAGAGTGTAGGGTATAGAGTGTAGGGTATAGAGTGTAAGGTATAGAGTGTAGGGTGTAGAGTGTAGGGTATAGAGTGTAGGGTATAGAGTGTATGGTATAGAGTGTAGGGTATAGAGTGTATGGTATAGAGTGTAGGGTATAGAGTGTAGAGTGTAGTGTATAGATTGTAGGGTATAGAGTGTAGAGTGTAGGGTATAGAGTGTAGGGTATAGAGTGTAGGGTGTTGAGTGTAGGGTGTAGAGTGTAGGGATTAGAGTGTAGGGTATAGAGTGTAGAGTGTAGGATATAGAGTGGAGGGTATAGAGTGTAGAGAGTAGGGATTAGATTGTAGGGTATAGCGTGTAGGGTATAGAGTGTATGGTATAGAGTGTAGGGTATACAGTGTAGAGTGTAGGGTATAGATTGTAGGGTATAGAGTGTAGGGTGTAGAGTGTATGGTATAGAGTGTAGAGTGTAGGGTATAGAGTGTAGGGTATAGAGTGTAGGGTATAGAGTGTAGAGTGTAGGGTACAGAGTGCAGAGTGTAGGGTATAGAGTGTAGGGTATATAGTGTAGAGTGCAGGGTATAGAGTGTAAAGTGTAGGGTATAGAGTGTAGGGTATAGAGTGTAGAGTGTAGGGTATAGAGTGGAGGGTATAGAGTGTAGAGTGTAGGGATTAGATTGTAGGGTATAGCGTGTAGGGTATAGAGTGTAGGGTATAGAGTGTAGGGTGTTGAGTGTAGGGTGTAGAGTGTAGGGATTAGAGTGTAGGGTATAGAGTGTAGAGTGTAGGGTATAGAGTGGAGGGTATAGAGTGTAGAGTGTAGGGATTAGATTGTAGGGTATAGCGTGTAGGGTATAGAGTGTATGGTATAGAGTGTAGGGTATACAGTGTAGAGTGTAGGGTATAGAGTGTATGGTATAGAGTGTAGGGTGTAGAGTGTATGGTATAGAGTGTAGAGTGTAGGGTATAGAGTGTAGGGTATAGAGTGTAGGGTATAGAGTGTAGAGTGTAGGGTACAGAGTGCAGAGTGTAGGGTATAGAGTGTAGGGTATATAGTGTAGAGTGTAGGGTATAGAGTGTAAAGTGTAGGGTATAGAGTGTAGGGTATAGAGTGTAGGGTATAGAGTGTAGAGTGTAGGGTATAGAGTGTAGGGTATAGAGTGTAGGGTATAGAGTGTAGGGTATAGAGTGTAGAGTGTAGGGTATAGAGTGTAGGGTATAGAGTGTAGGGTATAGAGTGTAGGGTATAGAGTGTAGGGTATAGAGTGTAGGGTATAGAGTTTAGAGTGTAGGGTATAGAGTGTAGGGTATAGAGTGTAAGGTATAGAGTGTAGAGTGTAGGGTATAGAGTGTAGGGTATAGAGTGTAGGGTATAGAGTGTAGGGTAAAGAGTTTAGAGTGTAGGGTACAGAGTGCAGGGTGTAGAGGGTAGGGTATAGAGTGTAGAGTGTATGGTGTAGAGTGTAGGGTATAGAGTGTAGGGTGTAGAGTGTAGGGTGTAGGGTATAGAGTGTAGGGTATAGAGTGTAGGGTATAGAGTGTAGGGTGTAGAGTGTAGAGTGTAGGGTGTAGAGTGTAGGGTATAGAGTGTAGGGTATAGAGTGTAGGGTGTAGGGATTAGAGTGTAGGGTGTAGAGTGTATGGTATAGAGTGTAGGGTATAGAGTGTAGGGTATAGAGTGTATGTTATAGAGTGTAGGGTATAGAGTGTAGAGTGTAGGGTATAGAGTTTAGAGTGTAGGGTATAGAGTGTAGGGTATAGAGTGTAGGGTATAGAGTGTAGGGTATAGGGTGTAGGGTATAGAGTGTAGGGTATAGAGTGTAGGGTAAAGAGTGTAGAGTGTAGGGTATAGAGTGTAGGGTACAGAGTGTAGGGTGTAGAGTGTAGGGTGTAGAGTGTAGAGTGTAGCGTATAGAGTGTAGGGTATAGAGTGTAGGGTATAGAGTGTAGGGTATAGAGTGTAGGGTGTAGAGTGTAGGGTGTATAGTGTAGGGTATAGAGTGTAGGGTATAGAGTGTAGGGTATAGAGTGTAGGGTATAGAGTGTAGGGTGTAGAGTGTAGGGTGTAGAGTGTAGGGTATAGAGTGTAGGGAGTAGAGTGTAGGGTATAGAGTGTAGAGTGTAGGATATAGAATGTAGAGTGTAGGGAGTAGAGTGTAGAGTGTAGGGTATAGAGTGTAGAGTGTAGGGTATAGAGTGTAGGGTATAGAGTGTAGGGTGTAGAGTGTAGGGTATAGAGTGTAGAGTGTAGGGTATAGAGTGTAGGGTGTAGGGTATAGAATGTGGCGTATAGAGTATAGGGTGTAGAGTGTAGGGTATAGAGTGTAGGGTGTAGGGTATAGAGTGTAGAGTGTAGGGTATAGAGTGTAGGGTATAGAGTGTAGGGTATAGAGTGTAGGGTATAGAGTGTAGGGAATAGAGTGTAGGGTGTAAGGTGTAGAGTGTAGGGTATAGAGTGTAGGGTATATACTGTAGGGTATAGAGTGTAGGCTATAGGGTGTAGGGTATAGAGTGTAGAGGTGTAGGGTATAGAGTGTAGGGTATAGAGTGTAGGGTATAGAGTGTAGGGTATAGGGTATAGAGTGTAGGGTGTAGAGTGTAGGGTATAGAGTGTAGGGTATAGAGTGTAGGGTGTAGGGTATAGAGTGTAGGGTATAGAGTGTAGGGTATAGAGTGTAGGGTATAGAGTGTAGAGTGTAGAGTGTATGGTATAGAGTGTAGCGTGTAGGGTATAGAGTGTAGGATATAGACTGTAGGGTATAGAGTGTGGCGTATAGATTGTAGGGTATAGAGTGTAGAGTGTAGGGTATAGAGTGTACGGTATAGAGTGTAGGGTATAGAGTGTAGGGTATAGAGTGTAGAGTGTAGGGTATAGAATGTAGGGTATAGAGTGTAGGGTATAGAGTGTAGGGTGTAGGGTATAGAGTGTAGGGTATAGAGTGTAGGGTATAGAGTGTAGGGTATAGAGTGTAGAGTGTAGAGTGTATGGTATAGAGTGTAGAGTGTAGGGTATAGAGTGTAGGGTATAGACTGTAGGGTATAGAGTGTGGCGTATAGATTGTAGGGTATAGAGTGTAGAGTGTAGGGTATAGAATGTAGGGTATAGAGTGTAGGGTATAGAGTGTAGGGAATAGAGTGTAGAGTGTAGGTATAGAGTGTAGAGTGTAAGGTATAGAGTGTAGAGCGTAGGGTATAGACTGTAGGGTGTAGAGTGTAGGGAGTAGAGTGTAGGGTATAGAGTGTAGAGTGTAGGGTATAGAGTGCAGGGTATAGAGTGTAGGGTATAGAGTGTAGAGTGTAGGCTATAGAGTGTAGGGTATAGAGTGTAGAGTGTAGGGTGTAGGGTATAGAGTGTAGGGTATAGAGTGTAGGGTGTAGAGTGTAGGGCATAGAGTGTAGAGTGTAGGGTATAGAGTGTAGGGTGTAGGGTATAGAGTGTGGCGTATAGAGTATAGGGTGTAGAGTGTAGGGTATAGAGTGTAGGGTGTAGGGTATAGAGTGTAGAGTGTAGGGTATAGAGTGTAGGGTATAGAGTGTAGGGTATAGAGTGTAGGGAATAGAGTGTAGGGTGTAAGGTGTAGAGTGTAGGGTATAGAGTGTAGGGTATATACTGTAGGGTATAGAGTGTAGGCTATAGGGTGTAGGGTATAGAGTGTAGAGTGTAGGGTATAGAGTGTAGGGTATAGAGTGTAGGGTATAGAATGTAGGGTATAGAGTGTAGGGTATAGGGTATAGAGTGTAAGGTGTAGAGTGTAGGGTGTAGAGTGTAGGGTATAGAGTGTAGGGTATAGAGTGTAGGGTGTAGGGTATATAGTGTAGGGTATAGAGTGTAGGGTATAGAGTGTAGGGTATAGAGTGTAGAGTGTAGAGTGTATGGTATAGAGTGTAGAGTGTAGGGTATAGAGTGTAGGATATAGACTGTAGGGTATAGAGTGTGGCGTATAGATTGTAGGGTATAGAGTGTAGAGTGTAGGGTATAGAGTGTACGGTATAGAGTGTAGGGTATAGAGTGTAGGGTATAGAGTGTAGGGTGTAGGGTATAGAGTGTAGGGTATAGAGTGTAGGGTATAGAGTGTAGGGTATAGAGTGTAGAGTGTAGAGTGTATGGTATAGAGTGTAGAGTGTAGGGTATAGAGTGTAGGGTATAGACTGTAGGGTATAGAGTGTGGCGTATAGATTGTAGGGTATAGAGTGTAGAGTGTAGGGTATAGAATGTAGGGTATAGAGTGTAGGGTATAGAGTGTAGGGAATAGAGTGTAGAGTGTAGGTATAGAGTGTAGAGTGTAAGGTATAGAGTGTAGAGCGTAGGGTATAGACTGTAGGGTGTAGAGTGTAGGGAGTAGAGTGTAGGGTATAGAGTGTAGAGTGTAGGGTATAGAGTGCAGGGTATAGAGTGTAGGGTATAGAGTGTAGAGTGTAGGCTATAGAGTGTAGGGTATAGAGTGTAGAGTGTAGGGTATAGAGTGTAGGGTATAGAGTGTAGGGTATAGAGTGTAGGGTGTAGAGTGTAGGGTATAGAGTGCAGGTTGTAGAGTGTAGGGTAAAGAGTGTAGGGTGTAGAGTGTAGGGTATAGAGTGTATAGTGTAGGGTATAGAGTGTAGGGTATAGAGTGTAGGGTATAAAGTGTATCGTGTAGGGTATAGAGTGTATGGTGTAGAGTGTATGGTGTAGAGTGTATGGTGTAGAGTGTATGGTGTAGAGTGTAGGGTATAGAGTGTAGGGTATAGAGTGTAGGGTATAGAGTGTAGGGTATAGAGTGTATGTTATAGAGTGTAGGGTATAGAGTGTAGAGTGTAGGGTATAGAGTTTAGAGTTTAGTGTATAGAGTGTAGGGTATAGAGTGTAGGGTATAGAGTGAAGGGTATAGAGTGTAGGGTAAAGAGTGTAGAGTGTAGGGTACAGAGTGCAGGGTGTAGAGTGTAGGGTATAGAGTGTAGGGTGTATAGAGTGTAGGGTATAGAGTGAAGGGTATAGAGTGTAGGGTAAAGAGTGTAGAGTGTAGGGTACAGAGTGCAGGGTGTAGAGTGTAGGGTATAGAGTGTAGGGTGTAGAGTGTAGGGTGTAGGGTATAGAGTGTAGGGTATAGAGTGTAGGGTATAGAGTGTAGGGTATAGAGTGTAGGGTGTAGGGATTAGAGTGTAGGGATTAGAGTGTAGGGTGTAGAGTGTAGGGTGTAGAGTGTAGGGTATAGAGTGTAGGGTATAGAGTGTAGGGTATAGAGTGTAGAGTGTAGGGATTAGAGTGTAGGGTATAGAGTGTAGGGTATAGAATGTAGGGTATAGAGTGTAGGGTAAAGAGTGTAGAGTGTAGGGTACAGAGTGCAGGGTGTAGAGTGTAGGGTATAGAGTGTAGAGTGTAGGGTGTAGAGTGTAGGGTGTAGAGTGTAGGGTATAGAGTATAGAGTGTAGGGTGTAGGGTATAGAGTGTAGGGTATAGAGTGTAGGGTATAGAGTGTAGGGTGTAGGGATTAGAGTGTAGGGATTAGAGTGTAGGGATTAGAGTGTAGGGTGTAGAGTGTAGGGTGTAGAGTGTAGGGTATAGAGTGTAGGGTATAGAGTGTAGGGTATAGAGTGTAGAGTGTAGGGAATAGAGTGTAGGGTATAGAGTGTAGGGTATAGAGTAGAGTGTAGAGTGTAGGCTATAGAGTGTAGGCTATAGAGTGTAGGCTATAGAGTGTAGGGTATAGAGTGTAGGGTACAGAGTGTAGGGTGTAGAGTGTAGGGTGTAGAGTGTAGAGTGTAGCGTATAGAGTGTAGGGTATAGAGTGTAGGGTATAGAGTGTAGGGTATAGAGTGTAGGGTGTAGAGTGTAGGGTGTATAGTGTAGGGTATAGAGTGTAGGGTATAGAGTGTAGGGTATAGAGTGTAGGGTATAGAGTGTAGGGTGTAGAGTGTAGGGTGTAGAGTGTAGGGTATAGAGTGTAGGGAGTAGAGTGTAGGGTATAGAGTGTAGAGTGTAGGATATAGAATGTAGAGTGTAGGGAGTAGAGTGTAGAGTGTAGGGTATAGAGTGTAGAGTGTAGGGTATAGAGTGTAGGGTATAGAGTGTAGGGTGTAGAGTGTAGGGTATAGAGTGTAGAGTGTAGGGTATAGAGTGTAGGGTGTAGGGTATAGAATGTGGCGTATAGAGTATAGGGTGTAGAGTGTAGGGTATAGAGTGTAGGGTGTAGGGTATAGAGTGTAGAGTGTAGGGTATAGAGTGTAGGGTATAGAGTGTAGGGTATAGAGTGTAGGGTATAGAGTGTAGGGAATAGAGTGTAGGGTGTAAGGTGTAGAGTGTAGGGTATAGAGTGTAGGGTATATACTGTAGGGTATAGAGTGTAGGCTATAGGGTGTAGGGTATAGAGTGTAGAGGTGTAGGGTATAGAGTGTAGGGTATAGAGTGTAGGGTATAGAGTGTAGGGTATAGGGTATAGAGTGTAGGGTGTAGAGTGTAGGGTATAGAGTGTAGGGTATAGAGTGTAGGGTGTAGGGTATAGAGTGTAGGGTATAGAGTGTAGGGTATAGAGTGTAGGGTATAGAGTGTAGAGTGTAGAGTGTATGGTATAGAGTGTAGCGTGTAGGGTATAGAGTGTAGGATATAGACTGTAGGGTATAGAGTGTGGCGTATAGATTGTAGGGTATAGAGTGTAGAGTGTAGGGTATAGAGTGTACGGTATAGAGTGTAGGGTATAGAGTGTAGGGTATAGAGTGTAGAGTGTAGGGTATAGAATGTAGGGTATAGAGTGTAGGGTATAGAGTGTAGGGTGTAGGGTATAGAGTGTAGGGTATAGAGTGTAGGGTATAGAGTGTAGGGTATAGAGTGTAGAGTGTAGAGTGTATGGTATAGAGTGTAGAGTGTAGGGTATAGAGTGTAGGGTATAGACTGTAGGGTATAGAGTGTGGCGTATAGATTGTAGGGTATAGAGTGTAGAGTGTAGGGTATAGAATGTAGGGTATAGAGTGTAGGGTATAGAGTGTAGGGAATAGAGTGTAGAGTGTAGGTATAGAGTGTAGAGTGTAAGGTATAGAGTGTAGAGCGTAGGGTATAGACTGTAGGGTGTAGAGTGTAGGGAGTAGAGTGTAGGGTATAGAGTGTAGAGTGTAGGGTATAGAGTGCAGGGTATAGAGTGTAGGGTATAGAGTGTAGAGTGTAGGCTATAGAGTGTAGGGTATAGAGTGTAGAGTGTAGGGTGTAGGGTATAGAGTGTAGGGTATAGAGTGTAGGGTGTAGAGTGTAGGGCATAGAGTGTAGAGTGTAGGGTATAGAGTGTAGGGTGTAGGGTATAGAGTGTGGCGTATAGAGTATAGGGTGTAGAGTGTAGGGTATAGAGTGTAGGGTGTAGGGTATAGAGTGTAGAGTGTAGGGTATAGAGTGTAGGGTATAGAGTGTAGGGTATAGAGTGTAGGGAATAGAGTGTAGGGTGTAAGGTGTAGAGTGTAGGGTATAGAGTGTAGGGTATATACTGTAGGGTATAGAGTGTAGGCTATAGGGTGTAGGGTATAGAGTGTAGAGTGTAGGGTATAGAGTGTAGGGTATAGAGTGTAGGGTATAGAATGTAGGGTATAGAGTGTAGGGTATAGGGTATAGAGTGTAAGGTGTAGAGTGTAGGGTGTAGAGTGTAGGGTATAGAGTGTAGGGTATAGAGTGTAGGGTGTAGGGTATATAGTGTAGGGTATAGAGTGTAGGGTATAGAGTGTAGGGTATAGAGTGTAGAGTGTAGAGTGTATGGTATAGAGTGTAGAGTGTAGGGTATAGAGTGTAGGATATAGACTGTAGGGTATAGAGTGTGGCGTATAGATTGTAGGGTATAGAGTGTAGAGTGTAGGGTATAGAGTGTACGGTATAGAGTGTAGGGTATAGAGTGTAGGGTATAGAGTGTAGGGTGTAGGGTATAGAGTGTAGGGTATAGAGTGTAGGGTATAGAGTGTAGGGTATAGAGTGTAGAGTGTAGAGTGTATGGTATAGAGTGTAGAGTGTAGGGTATAGAGTGTAGGGTATAGACTGTAGGGTATAGAGTGTGGCGTATAGATTGTAGGGTATAGAGTGTAGAGTGTAGGGTATAGAATGTAGGGTATAGAGTGTAGGGTATAGAGTGTAGGGAATAGAGTGTAGAGTGTAGGTATAGAGTGTAGAGTGTAAGGTATAGAGTGTAGAGCGTAGGGTATAGACTGTAGGGTGTAGAGTGTAGGGAGTAGAGTGTAGGGTATAGAGTGTAGAGTGTAGGGTATAGAGTGCAGGGTATAGAGTGTAGGGTATAGAGTGTAGAGTGTAGGCTATAGAGTGTAGGGTATAGAGTGTAGAGTGTAGGGTATAGAGTGTAGGGTATAGAGTGTAGGGTATAGAGTGTAGGGTGTAGAGTGTAGGGTATAGAGTGCAGGTTGTAGAGTGTAGGGTAAAGAGTGTAGGGTGTAGAGTGTAGGGTATAGAGTGTATAGTGTAGGGTATAGAGTGTAGGGTATAGAGTGTAGGGTATAAAGTGTATCGTGTAGGGTATAGAGTGTATGGTGTAGAGTGTATGGTGTAGAGTGTATGGTGTAGAGTGTATGGTGTAGAGTGTAGGGTATAGAGTGTAGGGTATAGAGTGTAGGGTATAGAGTGTAGGGTATAGAGTGTATGTTATAGAGTGTAGGGTATAGAGTGTAGAGTGTAGGGTATAGAGTTTAGAGTTTAGTGTATAGAGTGTAGGGTATAGAGTGTAGGGTATAGAGTGAAGGGTATAGAGTGTAGGGTAAAGAGTGTAGAGTGTAGGGTACAGAGTGCAGGGTGTAGAGTGTAGGGTATAGAGTGTAGGGTGTATAGAGTGTAGGGTATAGAGTGAAGGGTATAGAGTGTAGGGTAAAGAGTGTAGAGTGTAGGGTACAGAGTGCAGGGTGTAGAGTGTAGGGTATAGAGTGTAGGGTGTAGAGTGTAGGGTGTAGGGTATAGAGTGTAGGGTATAGAGTGTAGGGTATAGAGTGTAGGGTATAGAGTGTAGGGTGTAGGGATTAGAGTGTAGGGATTAGAGTGTAGGGTGTAGAGTGTAGGGTGTAGAGTGTAGGGTATAGAGTGTAGGGTATAGAGTGTAGGGTATAGAGTGTAGAGTGTAGGGATTAGAGTGTAGGGTATAGAGTGTAGGGTATAGAATGTAGGGTATAGAGTGTAGGGTAAAGAGTGTAGAGTGTAGGGTACAGAGTGCAGGGTGTAGAGTGTAGGGTATAGAGTGTAGAGTGTAGGGTGTAGAGTGTAGGGTGTAGAGTGTAGGGTATAGAGTATAGAGTGTAGGGTGTAGGGTATAGAGTGTAGGGTATAGAGTGTAGGGTATAGAGTGTAGGGTGTAGGGATTAGAGTGTAGGGATTAGAGTGTAGGGATTAGAGTGTAGGGTGTAGAGTGTAGGGTGTAGAGTGTAGGGTATAGAGTGTAGGGTATAGAGTGTAGGGTATAGAGTGTAGAGTGTAGGGAATAGAGTGTAGGGTATAGAGTGTAGGGTATAGAGTAGAGTGTAGAGTGTAGGCTATAGAGTGTAGGCTATAGAGTGTAGGCTATAGAGTGTAGGGTATAGAGTGTAGGGTATAGAGTGTAGGGTATAGAGTGTAAGGTGTAGGGTATAGAGTGTAGGGTATAGAGTGCAGGTTGTAGAGTGTAGGGTATAGAGTGTAGGATATAGAGAGTAGGGTATAAAGTGTAGAGTGTAGGGTATAGAGTGTATAGTGTAGGGTATAGAGTGTAGGGTATAGAGTGTAGGGTATAGAGTGTAGAGTGTAGGGTATAGAGTGTATGCTATAGAGTGTATGGTGTAGAGTGTATGGTATAGAGTGTAGAGTATAGAGTGTAGAGTGTATGGTATAGAGTGTATGGTATAGAGTGTAGGGAATAGAGATTAGGGTATAGAGTGTAGGGTATAGAGTGTATGTTATAGAGTGTAGGGTATAGAGTGTAGAGTGTAGGGTATAGAGTTTAGAGTGTAGGGTATAGAGTGTAGGGTGTAGAGTGTAGGGTGTAGGGTATAGAGTGTAGGGTATAGAGTGTAGGGTATAGAGTGTAGGGTGTAGAGTGTAGAGTGTAGGGTGTAGAGTGTAGGGTATAGAGTGTAGGGTATAGAGTGTAGGGTATAGAGTGTAGGGTGTAGGGATTAGAGTGTAGGGTGTAGAGTGTATGGTATAGAGTGTAGGGTATAGAGTGTAGGGTATAGAGTGTAGGGTGTAGAGTGTAGGGTGTAGAGTGTAGGGTATAGAGTGTAGGGTATAGAGTGTAGAGTGTATGGTATAGAGTGTATGGTATAGAGTGTAGGGTATAGAGTGTAGGGTATAGAGTGTAGGGTATAGAGTGTATGTTATAGAGTGTAGGGTATAGAGTGTAGAGTGTAGGGTATAGAGTTTAGAGTGTAGGGTATAGAGTGTAGGGTGCAGAGTGTAGGGTGTAGGGTATAGAGTGTAGGGTATAGAGTGTAGGGTGTAGAGTGTAGAGTGTAGGGTGTAGAGTGTAGGGTATAGAGTGTAGGGTATAGAGTGTAGGGTATAGAGTGTAGGGTGTAGGGATTAGAGTGTAGGGTGTAGAGTGTATGGTATAGAGTGTAGGGTATAGAGTGTAGGGTATAGAGTGTAGGGTATAAAGTGTATGTTATAGAGTGTAGGGTATAGAGTGTAGAGTGTAGGGTATAGAGTGTAGGGTATAGAGTGTAGGGTATAGAGTGTAGGGTATAGAGTGTAGGGTATAGGGTGTAGGGTATAGAGTGTAGGGTTTAGAGTGTAGGGTAAAAAGTGTAGAGTGTAGGGTATAGAGTGTAGGGTACAGAGTGTAGGGTGTAGAGTGTAGGGTGTAGAGTGTAGGGTGTAGAGTGTAGCGTATAGAGTGTAGGGTATAGAGTGTAGGGTATAGAGTGTAGGGTATAGAGTGTAGGGTGTAGAGTGTAGGGTGTAGAGTGTAGGGTATAGAGTGTAGGGTAAAGAGTGTAGGGTATAGAGTGTAGGGTATAGAGTGTAGGGTGTAGAGTGTAGGGTGTAGAGTGTAGGGTATAGAGTGAAGGGAGTAGAGTGTAGGGTATAGAGTGTAGAGTGTAGGGTATAGAGTGTAGAGTGTAGGGAGTAGAGTGTAGAGTTTAGGGTATAGAGTGTAGAGTGTAGGGTGTAGGGTATAGAGTGTAGGGTATAGAGTGTAGGGTGTAGAGTGTAGGGTATAGAGTGTAGAGTGTAGGGTATAGAGTGTAGGGTGTAGGGTATAGAGTGTGGCGTATAGAGTATAGGGTGTAGAGTGTAGGGTATAGAGTGTAGGGTGTAGGGTATAGAGTGTAGAGTGTAGGGTATAGAGTGTAGGGTATAGAGTGTAGGGTATAGAGTGTAGGGTATAGAGTGTAAGGAATAGAGTGTAGGGTGTAAGGTGTAGAGTGTAGGGTATAGAGAGTAGGGTATATACTGTAGGGTATGGAGTGTAGGTTATAGAGTGTAGGGTATAGAGTGTAGGGTATAGAGTGTAGGGTATAGAGTGTAGGGTATAGAGTGTAGGGTATAGAGTGTAGGGTATAGGGTATAGAGTGTAAGGTGTAGAGTGTAGGGTGTAGAGTGTAGGGTATAGAGTGTAGGGTATAGAGTGTAGGGAGTAGGGTATAGAGTGTAGGGTATAGAGTGTAGGGTATAGAGTGTAGGGTATAGAGTGTAGAGTGTAGAGTGTATGGTATAGAGTGTAGAGTGTAGGGTATAGAGTGTAGGGTATAGACTGTAGGGTATAGAGTGTGGCAAATAGATTGTAGGGTATAGAGTGTAGAGTGTAGGGTATAGAGTGTACGGTATAGAGTGTAGGGTATAGAGTGTAGGGTATAGAGTGTAGAGTGTAGGGTATAGAATGTAGGGTATAGAGTGTAGGGTATAGAGTGTAGGGAATAGAGTGTAGAGTGTAAGGTATAGAGTGTAGAGTGTAAGGTATAGAATGTAGAGTGTAGGGTATAGACTGTAGGGTGTAGAGTGTAGGGAGTAGAGTGTAGGGTATAGAGTGTAGAGTGTAGGGTATAGAGTGCAGGGTATAGAGTGTAGGGTATAGAGTGTAGAGTGTAGGCTATAGAGTGTAGGGTATAGAGTGTAGAGTGTAGGGTATAGAGTGTAGGGTATAGAGTGTAAGGTGTAGAGTGTAGGGTGTAGAGTGTAGGGTATAGAGTGTAGGGTATAGAGTGTAGGGTATAGAGTGTATGGTATAGAGTGTATGGTATAGAGTGTAGGGTATAGAGTGTATGGTATAGAGTGTAGGGTATAGAGTGCAGAGTGTAGGGATTAGAGTGTAGGGTATAGAGTGTAGGCTATAGAGTGTAGGGTATAGAGTGTAGAGTGTAGGGTATAGAGTGTAGGGTGTAGAGTGTAGGGTGTAGGGTATAGAGTGTAGGGTATTGAGTGTAGGGTATAGAGTGTAGGGTGTAGAGTGTAGAGTGTAGGGTGTAGAGTGTAGGGTACAGAGTGTAGGGAATAGAGTGTAGGGTGTAGGGATTAGAGTGTAGGGATTAGAGTGTAGGGTGTAGAGTGTAGGGTGTAGAGTGTAGGGTATAGAGTGTAGGGTATAGAGTGTAGGGTATAGAGTGTAGGGTATAAAGCATAGAGTGTAGGGTATAGAGTGTATAGTGTAGGGTATAGAGTGTAGGGTATAGAGTGTAGGGTATAGAGTGTAGGGTATAGGGTATAGAGTGTAGGGTGTAGAGTGTAGGGTGTAGGGTGTAGAGTGTATGGTATAGAGTGTAGGGTATAGAGTGTAGGGATTAGAGTGTAGGTATAGAGTGTAGGGTATAGAGTGTAGGGTGTAGAGTGTAGGGTATAGAGTAGAGTGTAGAGTGTAGGGTATAGAGTGTAGAGTGTAGGGGATAGAATGTAGGGTATAGAGTGTAAGGTGTAGAGTGTAGGGTATAGAGTGTATGGTATAGAGTGTGGGGTATAAAGTGTAGAGTGTAGGGTATGGAGTGTAGGGTATAGAGTGTATGGTATAGAGTGTAGGGTATAAAGTGTAGACTGTAGGGTATAGAGTGTAGGGTATAGAGTGTAGAGTGTAGGGTAAAGAGTGTAGGGTATAGAGTGTAGGGTATAGAGTGTAGAGTGTAGGGTATAGAGTGTAGGGTATAGAGTGCAGGTTGTAGAGTGTAGGGTATAGAGTGTATGGTATAGAGTGTAGGGTATAAAGTGTAGAGTGTAGTGTATAGAGTGTAGGGTGTAGAGTGTAGGGTGTAGGGTATAGAGTGTAGGGTATAGAGTGTAGGGTATAGAGTGTAGGGTGTAGAGTGTAGAGTGTAGGGTGTAGAGTGTAGGGTATAGAGTGTAGGGTATAGAGTGTAGAGTGTAGGGTATAGAGTGTAGGGTGTAGAGTGTAGGGTGTAGGGTATATAGTGTAGGGTATAGAGTGTAGGGTATAGAGTGTAGGGTGTAGAGTGTAGAGTGTAGGGTGTAGAGTGTAGGGTATAGAGTGTAGGGTATAGAGTGTAGGGTGTAGGGATTAGAGTGTAGGGATTAGAGTGTAGGGTGTAGAGTGTAGGGTGTAGAGTGTAGGGTATGGAGTGTAGGGTATAGAGTGTAGGGTATAGAGTGTAGGGTATAAAGCGTAGAGTGTAGGGTATAGAGTGTATAGTGTTGGGTATAGAGTGTAGGGTATAGAGTGTAGGGTATAGGCTATAGAGTGTAGGGTGTAGAGTGTAGGGTGTAGGGTGTAGAGTGTATGGTATAGAGTGTAGGGTATAGAGTGTAGGGATTAGAGTGTAGGGTATAGAGTGTAGGGTATAGAGTGTAGGGTATAGAGTGTAGGGTGTAGAGTGTAGGGTATAGAGTGTAGAGAGTAGGGTACAGAGTGTAGGGAATAGAGTAGAGTGTAGAGTGTAGGGTATAGAGTGTAGAGTGTAGGGGATAGAATGTAGGGTATAGAGTGTAAGGTGTAGAGAGTAGGGTATAGAGTGTATGGTATAGAGTGTGGGGTATAAAGTGTAGAGTGTAGGGTATGGAGTGTAGGGCATAGAGTGTATGGTATAGAGTGTAGGGTATAAAGTGTAGAGTGTAGGGTATAGAGTGTAGGGTATAGAGTGTAGAGTGTAGGGTAAAGAGTGTAGGGTATAGAGTGTAGGGTATAGAGTGTAGAGTGTAGGGTATAGAGTGTAGGGTATAGAGTGCAGGATGTAGAGTGTAGGGTATAGAGTGTATGGTATAGAGTGTAGGGTATAAAGTGTAGAGTGTAGTGTATAGAGTGTAGGGTATAGAGTGTAGGGTATAGAGTGTAGGGTATAGAGTGTAGGCTATAGAGTGTAGAGTGTAGGGTGTAGAGTGTAGGGTATAGAGTGTAGGGTATAGAGTGTAGGGTATAGAGTGTGGAGTAGAGAGTGTAGGGTATAGAGTGTAGGGTATAGAATGTAGAGTGTAGAGTGTATGGTGTAGAGTGCAAAGTGTAGGGTATAGAGTGTAAGGTATAGAGTGTATGGTATAGAGTGTAGGGTATAGAGTGTATGGTATAGAGTGTAGGGTATAGAGTGTAGAGTGTAGGGTATAGATTGTAGGGTATAGAGTGTAGAGTGTAGGGTATAGAGTGTAGGGTATAGAGTGTAGGGTGTTGAGTGTAGGGTGTAGAGTGTAGGGATTAGAGTGTAGGGTATAGAGTGTAGAGTGTAGGATATAGAGTGGAGGGTATAGAGTGTAGAGTGTAGGGATTAGATTGTAGGGTATAGCGTGTAGGGTATAGAGTGTATGGTATAGAGTGTAGGGTATACAGTGTAGAGTGTAGGGTATAGATTGTAGGGTATAGAGTGTAGGGTGTAGAGTGTATGGTATAGAGTGTAGAGTGTAGGGTATAGAGTGTAGGGTATAGAGTGTAGGGTATAGAGTGTAGAGTGTAGGGTACAGAGTGCAGAGTGTAGGGTATAGAGTGTAGGGTATATAGTGTAGAGTGCAGGGTATAGAGTGTAAAGTGTAGGGTATAGAGTGTAGGGTATAGAGTGTAGAGTGTAGGGTATAGAGTGGAGGGTATAGAGTGTAGAGTGTAGGGATTAGATTGTAGGGTATAGCGTGTAGGGTATAGAGTGTAGGGTATAGAGTGTAGGGTGTTGAGTGTAGGGTGTAGAGTGTAGGGATTAGAGTGTAGGGTATAGAGTGTAGAGTGTAGGGTATAGAGTGGAGGGTATAGAGTGTAGAGTGTAGGGATTAGATTGTAGGGTATAGCGTGTAGGGTATAGAGTGTATGGTATAGAGTGTAGGGTATACAGTGTAGAGTGTAGGGTATAGAGTGTATGGTATAGAGTGTAGGGTGTAGAGTGTATGGTATAGAGTGTAGAGTGTAGGGTATAGAGTGTAGGGTATAGAGTGTAGGGTATAGAGTGTAGAGTGTAGGGTACAGAGTGCAGAGTGTAGGGTATAGAGTGTAGGGTATAGAGTGTAGAGTGTAGGGTATAGAGTGTAGGGTATAGAGTGTAGGGTATAGAGTGTAGGGTATAGAGTGTAGAGTGTAGGGTATAGAGTGTAGGGTATAGAGTGTAGGGTATAGAGTGTAGGGTATAGAGTGTAGGGTATAGAGTGTAGGGTATAGAGTTTAGAGTGTAGGGTATAGAGTGTAGGGTATAGAGTGTAAGGTATAGAGTGTAGAGTGTAGGGTATAGAGTGTAGGGTATAGAGTGTAGGGTATAGAGTGTAGGGTAAAGAGTTTAGAGTGTAGGGTACAGAGTGCAGGGTGTAGAGGGTAGGGTATAGAGTGTAGAGTGTATGGTGTAGAGTGTAGGGTATAGAGTGTAGGGTGTAGAGTGTAGGGTGTAGGGTATAGAGTGTAGGGTATAGAGTGTAGGGTATAGAGTGTAGGGTGTAGAGTGTAGAGTGTAGGGTGTAGAGTGTAGGGTATAGAGTGTAGGGTATAGAGTGTAGGGTGTAGGGATTAGAGTGTAGGGTGTAGAGTGTATGGTATAGAGTGTAGGGTATAGAGTGTAGGGTATAGAGTGTATGTTATAGAGTGTAGGGTATAGAGTGTAGAGTGTAGGGTATAGAGTTTAGAGTGTAGGGTATAGAGTGTAGGGTATAGAGTGTAGGGTATAGAGTGTAGGGTATAGGGTGTAGGGTATAGAGTGTAGGGTATAGAGTGTAGGGTAAAGAGTGTAGAGTGTAGGGTATAGAGTGTAGGGTACAGAGTGTAGGGTGTAGAGTGTAGGGTGTAGAGTGTAGAGTGTAGCGTATAGAGTGTAGGGTATAGAGTGTAGGGTATAGAGTGTAGGGTATAGAGTGTAGGGTGTAGAGTGTAGGGTGTATAGTGTAGGGTATAGAGTGTAGGGTATAGAGTGTAGGGTATAGAGTGTAGGGTATAGAGTGTAGGGTGTAGAGTGTAGGGTGTAGAGTGTAGGGTATAGAGTGTAGGGAGTAGAGTGTAGGGTATAGAGTGTAGAGTGTAGGATATAGAATGTAGAGTGTAGGGAGTAGAGTGTAGAGTGTAGGGTATAGAGTGTAGAGTGTAGGGTATAGAGTGTAGGGTATAGAGTGTAGGGTGTAGAGTGTAGGGTATAGAGTGTAGAGTGTAGGGTATAGAGTGTAGGGTGTAGGGTATAGAATGTGGCGTATAGAGTATAGGGTGTAGAGTGTAGGGTATAGAGTGTAGGGTGTAGGGTATAGAGTGTAGAGTGTAGGGTATAGAGTGTAGGGTATAGAGTGTAGGGTATAGAGTGTAGGGTATAGAGTGTAGGGAATAGAGTGTAGGGTGTAAGGTGTAGAGTGTAGGGTATAGAGTGTAGGGTATATACTGTAGGGTATAGAGTGTAGGCTATAGGGTGTAGGGTATAGAGTGTAGAGGTGTAGGGTATAGAGTGTAGGGTATAGAGTGTAGGGTATAGAGTGTAGGGTATAGGGTATAGAGTGTAGGGTGTAGAGTGTAGGGTATAGAGTGTAGGGTATAGAGTGTAGGGTGTAGGGTATAGAGTGTAGGGTATAGAGTGTAGGGTATAGAGTGTAGGGTATAGAGTGTAGAGTGTAGAGTGTATGGTATAGAGTGTAGCGTGTAGGGTATAGAGTGTAGGATATAGACTGTAGGGTATAGAGTGTGGCGTATAGATTGTAGGGTATAGAGTGTAGAGTGTAGGGTATAGAGTGTACGGTATAGAGTGTAGGGTATAGAGTGTAGGGTATAGAGTGTAGAGTGTAGGGTATAGAATGTAGGGTATAGAGTGTAGGGTATAGAGTGTAGGGTGTAGGGTATAGAGTGTAGGGTATAGAGTGTAGGGTATAGAGTGTAGGGTATAGAGTGTAGAGTGTAGAGTGTATGGTATAGAGTGTAGAGTGTAGGGTATAGAGTGTAGGGTATAGACTGTAGGGTATAGAGTGTGGCGTATAGATTGTAGGGTATAGAGTGTAGAGTGTAGGGTATAGAATGTAGGGTATAGAGTGTAGGGTATAGAGTGTAGGGAATAGAGTGTAGAGTGTAGGTATAGAGTGTAGAGTGTAAGGTATAGAGTGTAGAGCGTAGGGTATAGACTGTAGGGTGTAGAGTGTAGGGAGTAGAGTGTAGGGTATAGAGTGTAGAGTGTAGGGTATAGAGTGCAGGGTATAGAGTGTAGGGTATAGAGTGTAGAGTGTAGGCTATAGAGTGTAGGGTATAGAGTGTAGAGTGTAGGGTGTAGGGTATAGAGTGTAGGGTATAGAGTGTAGGGTGTAGAGTGTAGGGTATAGAGTGTAGAGTGTAGGGTATAGAGTGTAGGGTGTAGGGTATAGAGTGTGGCGTATAGAGTATAGGGTGTAGAGTGTAGG
Organism: Ranitomeya imitator; assembly: GCF_032444005.1. NCBI lineage: Eukaryota > Metazoa > Chordata > Amphibia > Anura > Dendrobatidae > Ranitomeya > Ranitomeya imitator. Next base: position 109,759,235 of record NC_091285.1, on the reverse strand, counting down.
GTATAGAGTGTAGGGTGTAGGGTATAGAGTGTAGAGTGTAGGGTATAGAGTGTAGGGTATAGAGTGTAGGGTATAGAGTGTAGGGAATAGAGTGTAGGGTGTAAGGTGTAGAGTGTAGGGTATAGAGTGTAGGGTATATACTGTAGGGTATAGAGTGTAGGCTATAGGGTGTAGGGTATAGAGTGTAGAGTGTAGGGTATAGAGTGTAGGGTATAGAGTGTAGGGTATAGAATGTAGGGTATAGAGTGTAGGGTATAGGGTATAGAGTGTAAGGTGTAGAGTGTAGGGTGTAGAGTGTAGGGTATAGAGTGTAGGGTATAGAGTGTAGGGTGTAGGGTATATAGTGTAGGGTATAGAGTGTAGGGTATAGAGTGTAGGGTATAGAGTGTAGAGTGTAGAGTGTATGGTATAGAGTGTAGAGTGTAGGGTATAGAGTGTAGGATATAGACTGTAGGGTATAGAGTGTGGCGTATAGATTGTAGGGTATAGAGTGTAGAGTGTAGGGTATAGAGTGTACGGTATAGAGTGTAGGGTATAGAGTGTAGGGTATAGAGTGTAGGGTGTAGGGTATAGAGTGTAGGGTATAGAGTGTAGGGTATAGAGTGTAGGGTATAGAGTGTAGAGTGTAGAGTGTATGGTATAGAGTGTAGAGTGTAGGGTATAGAGTGTAGGGTATAGAGTGTGGCGTATAGATTGTAGGGTATAGAGTGTAGAGTGTAGGGTATAGAATGTAGGGTATAGAGTGTAGGGTATAGAGTGTAGGGAATAGAGTGTAGAGTGTAGGTATAGAGTGTAGAGTGTAAGGTATAGAGTGTAGAGCGTAGGGTATAGACTGTAGGGTGTAGAGTGTAGGGAGTAGAGTGTAGGGTATAGAGTGTAGAGTGTAGGGTATAGAGTGCAGGGTATAGAGTGTAGGGTATAGAGTGTAGAGTGTAGGCTATAGAGTGTAGGGTATAGAGTGTAGAGTGTAGGGTATAGAGTGTAGGGTATAGAGTGTAGGGTATAGAGTGTAGGGTGTAGAGTGTAGGGTATAGAGTGCAGGTTGTAGAGTGTAGGGTAAAGAGTGTAGGGTGTAGAGTGTAGGGTATAGAGTGTATAGTGTAGGGTATAGAGTGTAGGGTATAGAGTGTAGGGTATAAAGTGTATCGTGTAGGGTATAGAGTGTATGGTGTAGAGTGTATGGTGTAGAGTGTATGGTGTAGAGTGTATGGTGTAGAGTGTAGGGTATAGAGTGTAGGGTATAGAGTGTAGGGTATAGAGTGTAGGGTATAGAGTGTATGTTATAGAGTGTAGGGTATAGAGTGTAGAGTGTAGGGTATAGAGTTTAGAGTTTAGTGTATAGAGTGTAGGGTATAGAGTGTAGGGTATAGAGTGAAGGGTATAGAGTGTAGGGTAAAGAGTGTAGAGTGTAGGGTACAGAGTGCAGGGTGTAGAGTGTAGGGTATAGAGTGTAGGGTGTATAGAGTGTAGGGTATAGAGTGAAGGGTATAGAGTGTAGGGTAAAGAGTGTAGAGTGTAGGGTACAGAGTGCAGGGTGTAGAGTGTAGGGTATAGAGTGTAGGGTGTAGAGTGTAGGGTGTAGGGTATAGAGTGTAGGGTATAGAGTGTAGGGTATAGAGTGTAGGGTATAGAGTGTAGGGTGTAGGGATTAGAGTGTAGGGATTAGAGTGTAGGGTGTAGAGTGTAGGGTGTAGAGTGTAGGGTATAGAGTGTAGGGTATAGAGTGTAGGGTATAGAGTGTAGAGTGTAGGGATTAGAGTGTAGGGTATAGAGTGTAGGGTATAGAATGTAGGGTATAGAGTGTAGGGTAAAGAGTGTAGAGTGTAGGGTACAGAGTGCAGGGTGTAGAGTGTAGGGTATAGAGTGTAGAGTGTAGGGTGTAGAGTGTAGGGTGTAGAGTGTAGGGTATAGAGTATAGAGTGTAGGGTGTAGGGTATAGAGTGTAGGGTATAGAGTGTAGGGTATAGAGTGTAGGGTGTAGGGATTAGAGTGTAGGGATTAGAGTGTAGGGATTAGAGTGTAGGGTGTAGAGTGTAGGGTGTAGAGTGTAGGGTATAGAGTGTAGGGTATAGAGTGTAGGGTATAGAGTGTAGAGTGTAGGGAATAGAGTGTAGGGTATAGAGTGTAGGGTATAGAGTAGAGTGTAGAGTGTAGGCTATAGAGTGTAGGCTATAGAGTGTAGGCTATAGAGTGTAGGGTATAGAGTGTAGGGTATAGAGTGTAGGGTATAGAGTGTAAGGTGTAGGGTATAGAGTGTAGGGTATAGAGTGCAGGTTGTAGAGTGTAGGGTATAGAGTGTAGGATATAGAGAGTAGGGTATAAAGTGTAGAGTGTAGGGTATAGAGTGTATAGTGTAGGGTATAGAGTGTAGGGTATAGAGTGTAGGGTATAGAGTGTAGAGTGTAGGGTATAGAGTGTATGCTATAGAGTGTATGGTGTAGAGTGTATGGTATAGAGTGTAGAGTATAGAGTGTAGAGTGTATGGTATAGAGTGTATGGTATAGAGTGTAGGGAATAGAGAGTAGGGTATAGAGTGTAGGGTATAGAGTGTATGTTATAGAGTGTAGGGTATAGAGTGTAGAGTGTAGGGTATAGAGTTTAGAGTGTAGGGTATAGAGTGTAGGGTGTAGAGTGTAGGGTGTAGGGTATAGAGTGTAGGGTATAGAGTGTAGGGTATAGAGTGTAGGGTGTAGAGTGTAGAGTGTAGGGTGTAGAGTGTAGGGTATAGAGTGTAGGGTATAGAGTGTAGGGTATAGAGTGTAGGGTGTAGGGATTAGAGTGTAGGGTGTAGAGTGTATGGTATAGAGTGTAGGGTATAGAGTGTAGGGTATAGAGTGTAGGGTGTAGAGTGTAGGGTGTAGAGTGTAGGGTATAGAGTGTAGGGTATAGAGTGTAGAGTGTATGGTATAGAGTGTATGGTATAGAGTGTAGGGTATAGAGTGTAGGGTATAGAGTGTAGGGTATAGAGTGTATGTTATAGAGTGTAGGGTATAGAGTGTAGAGTGTAGGGTATAGAGTTTAGAGTGTAGGGTATAGAGTGTAGGGTGCAGAGTGTAGGGTGTAGGGTATAGAGTGTAGGGTATAGAGTGTAGGGTGTAGAGTGTAGAGTGTAGGGTGTAGAGTGTAGGGTATAGAGTGTAGGGTATAGAGTGTAGGGTATAGAGTGTAGGGTGTAGGGATTAGAGTGTAGGGTGTAGAGTGTATGGTATAGAGTGTAGGGTATAGAGTGTAGGGTATAGAGTGTAGGGTATAAAGTGTATGTTATAGAGTGTAGGGTATAGAGTGTAGAGTGTAGGGTATAGAGTGTAGGGTATAGAGTGTAGGGTATAGAGTGTAGGGTATAGAGTGTAGGGTATAGGGTGTAGGGTATAGAGTGTAGGGTTTAGAGTGTAGGGTAAAAAGTGTAGAGTGTAGGGTATAGAGTGTAGGGTACAGAGTGTAGGGTGTAGAGTGTAGGGTGTAGAGTGTAGGGTGTAGAGTGTAGCGTATAGAGTGTAGGGTATAGAGTGTAGGGTATAGAGTGTAGGGTATAGAGTGTAGGGTGTAGAGTGTAGGGTGTAGAGTGTAGGGTATAGAGTGTAGGGTAAAGAGTGTAGGGTATAGAGTGTAGGGTATAGAGTGTAGGGTGTAGAGTGTAGGGTGTAGAGTGTAGGGTATAGAGTGAAGGGAGTAGAGTGTAGGGTATAGAGTGTAGAGTGTAGGGTATAGAGTGTAGAGTGTAGGGAGTAGAGTGTAGAGTTTAGGGTATAGAGTGTAGAGTGTAGGGTGTAGGGTATAGAGTGTAGGGTATAGAGTGTAGGGTGTAGAGTGTAGGGTATAGAGTGTAGAGTGTAGGGTATAGAGTGTAGGGTGTAGGGTATAGAGTGTGGCGTATAGAGTATAGGGTGTAGAGTGTAGGGTATAGAGTGTAGGGTGTAGGGTATAGAGTGTAGAGTGTAGGGTATAGAGTGTAGGGTATAGAGTGTAGGGTATAGAGTGTAGGGTATAGAGTGTAAGGAATAGAGTGTAGGGTGTAAGGTGTAGAGTGTAGGGTATAGAGAGTAGGGTATATACTGTAGGGTATGGAGTGTAGGTTATAGAGTGTAGGGTATAGAGTGTAGGGTATAGAGTGTAGGGTATAGAGTGTAGGGTATAGAGTGTAGGGTATAGAGTGTAGGGTATAGGGTATAGAGTGTAAGGTGTAGAGTGTAGGGTGTAGAGTGTAGGGTATAGAGTGTAGGGTATAGAGTGTAGGGAGTAGGGTATAGAGTGTAGGGTATAGAGTGTAGGGTATAGAGTGTAGGGTATAGAGTGTAGAGTGTAGAGTGTATGGTATAGAGTGTAGAGTGTAGGGTATAGAGTGTAGGGTATAGACTGTAGGGTATAGAGTGTGGCAAATAGATTGTAGGGTATAGAGTGTAGAGTGTAGGGTATAGAGTGTACGGTATAGAGTGTAGGGTATAGAGTGTAGGGTATAGAGTGTAGAGTGTAGGGTATAGAATGTAGGGTATAGAGTGTAGGGTATAGAGTGTAGGGAATAGAGTGTAGAGTGTAAGGTATAGAGTGTAGAGTGTAAGGTATAGAATGTAGAGTGTAGGGTATAGACTGTAGGGTGTAGAGTGTAGGGAGTAGAGTGTAGGGTATAGAGTGTAGAGTGTAGGGTATAGAGTGCAGGGTATAGAGTGTAGGGTATAGAGTGTAGAGTGTAGGCTATAGAGTGTAGGGTATAGAGTGTAGAGTGTAGGGTATAGAGTGTAGGGTATAGAGTGTAAGGTGTAGAGTGTAGGGTGTAGAGTGTAGGGTATAGAGTGTAGGGTATAGAGTGTAGGGTATAGAGTGTATGGTATAGAGTGTATGGTATAGAGTGTAGGGTATAGAGTGTATGGTATAGAGTGTAGGGTATAGAGTGCAGAGTGTAGGGATTAGAGTGTAGGGTATAGAGTGTAGGCTATAGAGTGTAGGGTATAGAGTGTAGAGTGTAGGGTATAGAGTGTAGGGTGTAGGGTATAGAGTGTACGGTATAGAGTGTAGGGTATAGAGTGTAGGGTATAGAGTGTAGAGTGTAGGGTATAGAATGTAGGGTATAGAGTGTAGGGTATAGAGTGTAGGGTGTAGGGTATAGAGTGTAGGGTATAGAGTGTAGGGTATAGAGTGTAGGGTATAGAGTGTAGAGTGTAGAGTGTATGGTATAGAGTGTAGAGTGTAGGGTATAGAGTGTAGGGTATAGACTGTAGGGTATAGAGTGTGGCGTATAGATTGTAGGGTATAGAGTGTAGAGTGTAGGGTATAGAATGTAGGGTATAGAGTGTAGGGTATAGAGTGTAGGGAATAGAGTGTAGAGTGTAGGTATAGAGTGTAGAGTGTAAGGTATAGAGTGTAGAGCGTAGGGTATAGACTGTAGGGTGTAGAGTGTAGGGAGTAGAGTGTAGGGTATAGAGTGTAGAGTGTAGGGTATAGAGTGCAGGGTATAGAGTGTAGGGTATAGAGTGTAGAGTGTAGGCTATAGAGTGTAGGGTATAGAGTGTAGAGTGTAGGGTGTAGGGTATAGAGTGTAGGGTATAGAGTGTAGGGTGTAGAGTGTAGGGTATAGAGTGTAGAGTGTAGGGTATAGAGTGTAGGGTGTAGGGTATAGAGTGTGGCGTATAGAGTATAGGGTGTAGAGTGTAGGGTATAGAGTGTAGGGTGTAGGGTATAGAGTGTAGAGTGTAGGGTATAGAGTGTAGGGTATAGAGTGTAGGGAATAGAGTGTAGGGTGTAAGGTGTAGAGTGTAGGGTATAGAGTGTAGGGTATATACTGTAGGGTATAGAGTGTAGGCTATAGGGTGTAGGGTATAGAGTGTAGAGTGTAGGGTATAGAGTGTAGGGTATAGAGTGTAGGGTATAGAATGTAGGGTATAGAGTGTAGGGTATAGGGTATAGAGTGTAAGGTGTAGAGTGTAGGGTGTAGAGTGTAGGGTATAGAGTGTAGGGTATAGAGTGTAGGGTGTAGGGTATATAGTGTAGGGTATAGAGTGTAGGGTATAGAGTGTAGGGTATAGAGTGTAGGGTATAGAGTGTAGGGTATAGAGTGTAGGGTATAGGGTATAGAGTGTAAGGTGTAGAGTGTAGGGTGTAGAGTGTAGGGTATAGAGTGTAGGGTATAGAGTGTAGGGAGTAGGGTATAGAGTGTAGGGTATAGAGTGTAGGGTATAGAGTGTAGGGTATAGAGTGTAGAGTGTAGAGTGTATGGTATAGAGTGTAGAGTGTAGGGTATAGAGTGTAGGGTATAGACTGTAGGGTATAGAGTGTGGCAAATAGATTGTAGGGTATAGAGTGTAGAGTGTAGGGTATAGAGTGTACGGTATAGAGTGTAGGGTATAGAGTGTAGGGTATAGAGTGTAGAGTGTAGGGTATAGAATGTAGGGTATAGAGTGTAGGGTATAGAGTGTAGGGAATAGAGTGTAGAGTGTAAGGTATAGAGTGTAGAGTGTAAGGTATAGAATGTAGAGTGTAGGGTATAGACTGTAGGGTGTAGAGTGTAGGGAGTAGAGTGTAGGGTATAGAGTGTAGAGTGTAGGGTATAGAGTGCAGGGTATAGAGTGTAGGGTATAGAGTGTAGAGTGTAGGCTATAGAGTGTAGGGTATAGAGTGTAGAGTGTAGGGTATAGAGTGTAGGGTATAGAGTGTAAGGTGTAGAGTGTAGGGTGTAGAGTGTAGGGTATAGAGTGTAGGGTATAGAGTGTAGGGTATAGAGTGTATGGTATAGAGTGTATGGTATAGAGTGTAGGGTATAGAGTGTATGGTATAGAGTGTAGGGTATAGAGTGCAGAGTGTAGGGATTAGAGTGTAGGGTATAGAGTGTAGGCTATAGAGTGTAGGGTATAGAGTGTAGAGTGTAGGGTATAGAGTGTAGGGTGTAGGGTATAGAGTGTACGGTATAGAGTGTAGGGTATAGAGTGTAGGGTATAGAGTGTAGAGTGTAGGGTATAGAATGTAGGGTATAGAGTGTAGGGTATAGAGTGTAGGGTGTAGGGTATAGAGTGTAGGGTATAGAGTGTAGGGTATAGAGTGTAGGGTATAGAGTGTAGAGTGTAGAGTGTATGGTATAGAGTGTAGAGTGTAGGGTATAGAGTGTAGGGTATAGACTGTAGGGTATAGAGTGTGGCGTATAGATTGTAGGGTATAGAGTGTAGAGTGTAGGGTATAGAATGTAGGGTATAGAGTGTAGGGTATAGAGTGTAGGGAATAGAGTGTAGAGTGTAGGTATAGAGTGTAGAGTGTAAGGTATAGAGTGTAGAGCGTAGGGTATAGACTGTAGGGTGTAGAGTGTAGGGAGTAGAGTGTAGGGTATAGAGTGTAGAGTGTAGGGTATAGAGTGCAGGGTATAGAGTGTAGGGTATAGAGTGTAGAGTGTAGGCTATAGAGTGTAGGGTATAGAGTGTAGAGTGTAGGGTGTAGGGTATAGAGTGTAGGGTATAGAGTGTAGGGTGTAGAGTGTAGGGTATAGAGTGTAGAGTGTAGGGTATAGAGTGTAGGGTGTAGGGTATAGAGTGTGGCGTATAGAGTATAGGGTGTAGAGTGTAGGGTATAGAGTGTAGGGTGTAGGGTATAGAGTGTAGAGTGTAGGGTATAGAGTGTAGGGTATAGAGTGTAGGGAATAGAGTGTAGGGTGTAAGGTGTAGAGTGTAGGGTATAGAGTGTAGGGTATATACTGTAGGGTATAGAGTGTAGGCTATAGGGTGTAGGGTATAGAGTGTAGAGTGTAGGTTATAGAGTGTAGGGTATAGAGTGTAGGGTATAGAATGTAGGGTATAGAGTGTAGGGTATAGGGTATAGAGTGTAAGGTGTAGAGTGTAGGGTGTAGAGTGTAGGGTATAGAGTGTAGGGTATAGAGTGTAGGGTGTAGGGTATATAGTGTAGGGTATAGAGTGTAGGGTATAGAGTGTAGGGTATAGAGTGTAGAGTGTAGAGTGTATGGTATAGAGTGTAGAGTGTAGGGTATAGAGTGTAGGATATAGACTGTAGGGTATAGAGTGTGGCGTATAGATTGTAGGGTATAGAGTGTAGAGTGTAGGGTATAGAGTGTACGGTATAGAGTGTAGGGTATAGAGTGTAGGGTATAGAGTGTAGGGTGTAGGGTATAGAGTGTAGGGTATAGAGTGTAGGGTATAGAGTGTAGGGTATAGAGTGTAGAGTGTAGAGTGTATGGTATAGAGTGTAGAGTGTAGGGTATAGAGTGTAGGGTATAGACTGTAGGGTATAGAGTGTGGCGTATAGATTGTAGGGTATAGAGTGTAGAGTGTAGGGTATAGAATGTAGGGTATAGAGTGTAGGGTATAGAGTGTAGGGAATAGAGTGTAGAGTGTAGGTATAGAGTGTAGAGTGTAAGGTATAGAGTGTAGAGCGTAGGGTATAGACTGTAGGGTGTAGAGTGTAGGGAGTAGAGTGTAGGGTATAGAGTGTAGAGTGTAGGGTATAGAGTGCAGGGTATAGAGTGTAGGGTATAGAGTGTAGAGTGTAGGCTATAGAGTGTAGGGTATAGAGTGTAGAGTGTAGGGTATAGAGTGTAGGGTATAGAGTGTAGGGTATAGAGTGTAGGGTGTAGAGTGTAGGGTATAGAGTGCAGGTTGTAGAGTGTAGGGTAAAGAGTGTAGGGTGTAGAGTGTAGGGTATAGAGTGTATAGTGTAGGGTATAGAGTGTAGGGTATAGAGTGTAGGGTATAAAGTGTATCGTGTAGGGTATAGAGTGTATGGTGTAGAGTGTATGGTGTAGAGTGTATGGTGTAGAGTGTATGGTGTAGAGTGTAGGGTATAGAGTGTAGGGTATAGAGTGTAGGGTATAGAGTGTAGGGTATAGAGTGTATGTTATAGAGTGTAGGGTATAGAGTGTAGAGTGTAGGGTATAGAGTTTAGAGTTTAGTGTATAGAGTGTAGGGTATAGAGTGTAGGGTATAGAGTGAAGGGTATAGAGTGTAGGGTAAAGAGTGTAGAGTGTAGGGTACAGAGTGCAGGGTGTAGAGTGTAGGGTATAGAGTGTAGGGTGTATAGAGTGTAGGGTATAGAGTGAAGGGTATAGAGTGTAGGGTAAAGAGTGTAGAGTGTAGGGTACAGAGTGCAGGGTGTAGAGTGTAGGGTATAGAGTGTAGGGTGTAGAGTGTAGGGTGTAGGGTATAGAGTGTAGGGTATAGAGTGTAGGGTATAGAGTGTAGGGTATAGAGTGTAGGGTGTAGGGATTAGAGTGTAGGGATTAGAGTGTAGGGTGTAGAGTGTAGGGTGTAGAGTGTAGGGTATAGAGTGTAGGGTATAGAGTGTAGGGTATAGAGTGTAGAGTGTAGGGATTAGAGTGTAGGGTATAGAGTGTAGGGTATAGAATGTAGGGTATAGAGTGTAGGGTAAAGAGTGTAGAGTGTAGGGTACAGAGTGCAGGGTGTAGAGTGTAGGGTATAGAGTGTAGAGTGTAGGGTGTAGAGTGTAGGGTGTAGAGTGTAGGGTATAGAGTATAGAGTGTAGGGTGTAGGGTATAGAGTGTAGGGTATAGAGTGTAGGGTATAGAGTGTAGGGTGTAGGGATTAGAGTGTAGGGATTAGAGTGTAGGGATTAGAGTGTAGGGTGTAGAGTGTAGGGTGTAGAGTGTAGGGTATAGAGTGTAGGGTATAGAGTGTAGGGTATAGAGTGTAGAGTGTAGGGAATAGAGTGTAGGGTATAGAGTGTAGGGTATAGAGTAGAGTGTAGAGTGTAGGCTATAGAGTGTAGGCTATAGAGTGTAGGCTATAGAGTGTAGGGTATAGAGTGTAGGGTATAGAGTGTAGGGTATAGAGTGTAAGGTGTAGGGTATAGAGTGTAGGGTATAGAGTGCAGGTTGTAGAGTGTAGGGTATAGAGTGTAGGATATAGAGAGTAGGGTATAAAGTGTAGAGTGTAGGGTATAGAGTGTATAGTGTAGGGTATAGAGTGTAGGGTATAGAGTGTAGGGTATAGAGTGTAGAGTGTAGGGTATAGAGTGTATGCTATAGAGTGTATGGTGTAGAGTGTATGGTATAGAGTGTAGAGTATAGAGTGTAGAGTGTATGGTATAGAGTGTATGGTATAGAGTGTAGGGAATAGAGAGTAGGGTATAGAGTGTAGGGTATAGAGTGTATGTTATAGAGTGTAGGGTATAGAGTGTAGAGTGTAGGGTATAGAGTTTAGAGTGTAGGGTATAGAGTGTAGGGTGTAGAGTGTAGGGTGTAGGGTATAGAGTGTAGGGTATAGAGTGTAGGGTATAGAGTGTAGGGTGTAGAGTGTAGAGTGTAGGGTGTAGAGTGTAGGGTATAGAGTGTAGGGTATAGAGTGTAGGGTATAGAGTGTAGGGTGTAGGGATTAGAGTGTAGGGTGTAGAGTGTATGGTATAGAGTGTAGGGTATAGAGTGTAGGGTATAGAGTGTAGGGTGTAGAGTGTAGGGTGTAGAGTGTAGGGTATAGAGTGTAGGGTATAGAGTGTAGAGTGTATGGTATAGAGTGTATGGTATAGAGTGTAGGGTATAGAGTGTAGGGTATAGAGTGTAGGGTATAGAGTGTATGTTATAGAGTGTAGGGTATAGAGTGTAGAGTGTAGGGTATAGAGTTTAGAGTGTAGGGTATAGAGTGTAGGGTGCAGAGTGTAGGGTGTAGGGTATAGAGTGTAGGGTATAGAGTGTAGGGTGTAGAGTGTAGTGTGTAGGGTGTAGAGTGTAGGGTATAGAGTGTAGGGTATAGAGTGTAGGGTATAGAGTGTAGGGTGTAGGGATTAGAGTGTAGGGTGTAGAGTGTATGGTATAGAGTGTAGGGTATAGAGTGTAGGGTATAGAGTGTAGGGTATAAAGTGTATGTTATAGAGTGTAGGGTATAGAGTGTAGAGTGTAGGGTATAGAGTGTAGGGTATAGAGTGTAGGGTATAGAGTGTAGGGTATAGAGTGTAGGGTATAGGGTGTAGGGTATAGAGTGTAGGGTTTAGAGTGTAGGGTAAAAAGTGTAGAGTGTAGGGTATAGAGTGTAGGGTACAGAGTGTAGGGTGTAGAGTGTAGGGTGTAGAGTGTAGGGTGTAGAGTGTAGCGTATAGAGTGTAGGGTATAGAGTGTAGGGTATAGAGTGTAGGGTATAGAGTGTAGGGTGTAGAGTGTAGGGTGTAGAGTGTAGGGTATAGAGTGTAGGGTAAAGAGTGTAGGGTATAGAGTGTAGGGTATAGAGTGTAGGGTGTAGAGTGTAGGGTGTAGAGTGTAGGGTATAGAGTGAAGGGAGTAGAGTGTAGGGTATAGAGTGTAGAGTGTAGGGTATAGAGTGTAGAGTGTAGGGAGTAGAGTGTAGAGTTTAGGGTATAGAGTGTAGAGTGTAGGGTGTAGGGTATAGAGTGTAGGGTATAGAGTGTAGGGTGTAGAGTGTAGGGTATAGAGTGTAGAGTGTAGGGTATAGAGTGTAGGGTGTAGGGTATAGAGTGTGGCGTATAGAGTATAGGGTGTAGAGTGTAGGGTATAGAGTGTAGGGTGTAGGGTATAGAGTGTAGAGTGTAGGGTATAGAGTGTAGGGTATAGAGTGTAGGGTATAGAGTGTAGGGTATAGAGTGTAAGGAATAGAGTGTAGGGTGTAAGGTGTAGAGTGTAGGGTATAGAGAGTAGGGTATATACTGTAGGGTATGGAGTGTAGGTTATAGAGTGTAGGGTATAGAGTGTAGGGTATAGAGTGTAGGGTATAGAGTGTAGGGTATAGAGTGTAGGGTATAGAGTGTAGGGTATAGGGTATAGAGTGTAAGGTGTAGAGTGTAGGGTGTAGAGTGTAGGGTATAGAGTGTAGGGTATAGAGTGTAGGGAGTAGGGTATAGAGTGTAGGGTATAGAGTGTAGGGTATAGAGTGTAGGGTATAGAGTGTAGAGTGTAGAGTGTATGGTATAGAGTGTAGAGTGTAGGGTATAGAGTGTAGGGTATAGACTGTAGGGTATAGAGTGTGGCAAATAGATTGTAGGGTATAGAGTGTAGAGTGTAGGGTATAGAGTGTACGGTATAGAGTGTAGGGTATAGAGTGTAGGGTATAGAGTGTAGAGTGTAGGGTATAGAATGTAGGGTATAGAGTGTAGGGTATAGAGTGTAGGGAATAGAGTGTAGAGTGTAAGGTATAGAGTGTAGAGTGTAAGGTATAGAATGTAGAGTGTAGGGTATAGACTGTAGGGTGTAGAGTGTAGGGAGTAGAGTGTAGGGTATAGAGTGTAGAGTGTAGGGTATAGAGTGCAGGGTATAGAGTGTAGGGTATAGAGTGTAGAGTGTAGGCTATAGAGTGTAGGGTATAGAGTGTAGAGTGTAGGGTATAGAGTGTAGGGTATAGAGTGTAAGGTGTAGAGTGTAGGGTGTAGAGTGTAGGGTATAGAGTGTAGGGTATAGAGTGTAGGGTATAGAGTGTATGGTATAGAGTGTATGGTATAGAGTGTAGGGTATAGAGTGTATGGTATAGAGTGTAGGGTATAGAGTGCAGAGTGTAGGGATTAGAGTGTAGGGTATAGAGTGTAGGCTATAGAGTGTAGGGTATAGAGTGTAGAGTGTAGGGTATAGAGTGTAGGGTGTAGAGTGTAGGGTGTAGGGTATAGAGTGTAGGGTATAGAGTGTAGGGTATAGAGTGTAGGGTGTAGAGTGTAGAGTGTAGGGTGTAGAGTGTAGGGTACAGAGTGTAGGGAATAGAGTGTAGGGTGTAGGGATTAGAGTGTAGGGATTAGAGTGTAGGGTGTAGAGTGTAGGGTGTAGAGTGTAGGGTATAGAGTGTAGGGTATAGAGTGTAGGGTATAGAGTGTAGGGTATAAAGCATAGAGTGTAGGGTATAGAGTGTATAGTGTAGGGTATAGAGTGTAGGGTATAGAGTGTAGGGTATAGAGTGTAGGGTATAGGGTATAGAGTGTAGGGTGTAGAGTGTAGGGTGTAGGGTGTAGAGTGTATGGTATAGAGTGTAGGGTATAGAGTGTAGGGATTAGAGTGTAGGTATAGAGTGTAGGGTATAGAGTGTAGGGTGTAGAGTGTAGGGTATAGAGTAGAGTGTAGAGTGTAGGGTATAGAGTGTAGAGTGTAGGGGATAGAATGTAGGGTATAGAGTGTAAGGTGTAGAGTGTAGGGTATAGAGTGTATGGTATAGAGTGTGGGGTATAAAGTGTAGAGTGTAGGGTATGGAGTGTAGGGTATAGAGTGTATGGTATAGAGTGTAGGGTATAAAGTGTAGACTGTAGGGTATAGAGTGTAGGGTATAGAGTGTAGAGTGTAGGGTAAAGAGTGTAGGGTATAGAGTGTAGGGTATAGAGTGTAGAGTGTAGGGTATAGAGTGTAGGGTATAGAGTGCAGGTTGTAGAGTGTAGGGTATAGAGTGTATGGTATAGAGTGTAGGGTATAAAGTGTAGAGTGTAGTGTATAGAGTGTAGGGTGTAGAGTGTAGGGTGTAGGGTATAGAGTGTAGGGTATAGAGTGTAGGGTATAGAGTGTAGGGTGTAGAGTGTAGAGTGTAGGGTGTAGAGTGTAGGGTATAGAGTGTAGGGTATAGAGTGTAGAGTGTAGGGTATAGAGTGTAGGGTGTAGAGTGTAGGGTGTAGGGTATATAGTGTAGGGTATAGAGTGTAGGGTATAGAGTGTAGGGTGTAGAGTGTAGAGTGTAGGGTGTAGAGTGTAGGGTATAGAGTGTAGGGTATAGAGTGTAGGGTGTAGGGATTAGAGTGTAGGGATTAGAGTGTAGGGTGTAGAGTGTAGGGTGTAGAGTGTAGGGTATGGAGTGTAGGGTATAGAGTGTAGGGTATAGAGTGTAGGGTATAAAGCGTAGAGTGTAGGGTATAGAGTGTATAGTGTTGGGTATAGAGTGTAGGGTATAGAGTGTAGGGTATAGGCTATAGAGTGTAGGGTGTAGAGTGTAGGGTGTAGGGTGTAGAGTGTATGGTATAGAGTGTAGGGTATAGAGTGTAGGGATTAGAGTGTAGGGTATAGAGTGTAGGGTATAGAGTGTAGGGTATAGAGTGTAGGGTGTAGAGTGTAGGGTATAGAGTGTAGAGAGTAGGGTACAGAGTGTAGGGAATAGAGTAGAGTGTAGAGTGTAGGGTATAGAGTGTAGAGTGTAGGGGATAGAATGTAGGGTATAGAGTGTAAGGTGTAGAGAGTAGGGTATAGAGTGTATGGTATAGAGTGTGGGGTATAAAGTGTAGAGTGTAGGGTATGGAGTGTAGGGTATAGAGTGTATGGTATAGAGTGTAGGGTATAAAGTGTAGAGTGTAGGGTATAGAGTGTAGGGTATAGAGTGTAGAGTGTAGGGTAAAGAGTGTAGGGTATAGAGTGTAGGGTATAGAGTGTAGAGTGTAGGGTATAGAGTGTAGGGTATAGAGTGCAGGATGTAGAGTGTAGGGTATAGAGTGTATGGTATAGAGTGTAGGGTATAAAGTGTAGAGTGTAGTGTATAGAGTGTAGGGTATAGAGTGTAGGGTATAGAGTGTAGGGTATAGAGTGTAGGCTATAGAGTGTAGAGTGTAGGGTGTAGAGTGTAGGGTATAGAGTGTAGGGTATAGAGTGTAGGGTATAGAGTGTGGAGTAGAGAGTGTAGGGTATAGAGTGTAGGGTATAGAATGTAGAGTGTAGAGTGTATGGTGTAGAGTGCAAAGTGTAGGGTATAGAGTGTAAGGTATAGAGTGTAGTGTATAGAGTGTATGTTATAGAGTGTAGGGTATAGAGTGTAGAGTTTAGGGTATAGAGTGTAGTGTATAGAGTGTATGGTATAGAGTGTATGGTATAGAGTGTGGAGTGTAGAGTATAGAGTGTAGGGTATAGAGTGTAGGGTATAGAGTGTAGGGTATAGAGTGTAGAGTGTAGGGTATAGAGGGTAGGGTATAGAGTGTAGGGTATGGAGTGTAGGGTATAGAGTGTAGGCTATAGAGTGTAGGTTATAGAGTGTAGGGTATAGAGTGTAGGGTATAGAGTGTAGCTTATAGAGCGTAGGGTGTAGGGTATAGAGTGTAGGGTATAGAGTGTAGGGTATAGAGTGTAGAGTGTAGGGTATAGAGTGTATGGTATAGAGCTTAGGGTGTAGAGTGTAGGGTATAGAGTGTAGAGTTTAGGGTATAGAGTGTGGGGCATAGAGTGTATGGTATACAGTGTAGAGTGTAGGGTATAGAGTGTAGGGTATAGAGTGCAGGTTGTAGAGTGTAGGGTATAGAGTGTAGGGTATAGAGTGTAGGGTATAAAGTGTAGAGTGTAGGGTATAGAGTGTATAGTGCAGGGTATAGAGTGTAGGGTATAGAGTGTATAGTGTAGGGTATAGAGTGTATGCTATAGAGTGTATGGTGTAGAATGTATGGTATAGAGTGTAGGGTGTAGAGTGTATGGTATAGAGTGTAGGGTATAGAGTGTAGGGTATATAGTGTAGGGTATAGAGTGTATGTTATAGAGTGTAGGGTATAGAGTGTAGAGTGTAGGGTATAGAGTTTAGAGTGTAGGGTATAGAGTGTAGGGTATAGAGTGTAAGGTATAGAGTGTAGGGTATAGAGTGTAGGGTATAGAGTGTAGGGTAAAGAGTGTAGAGTGTAGGGTACAGAGTGCAGGGTGTAGAGTGTAGGGTATAGAGTGTAGAGTGTAGGGTGTAGAGTGTAGGGTGTAGAGTGTATTGTGTAGGGTATAGAGTGTAGGGTATAGAGTGTAGAGTGTAGGGTGTAGAGTGTAGGGTATAGAGTGTAGGGTATAGAGTGTAGGGTATAGAGTCTAGGGTGTAGGCATTAGAGTGTAGGGATTAGAGTGTAGGGTGTAGAGTGTAGGGTGTAGAGTGTAGGGTATAGAGTGTAGGGTATAGAGTGTAGGGTATAGAGTGTAGAGTGTAGGGATTAGAGTGTAGGGATTAGAGTGTAGGGTATAGAGTGTAGGGTATAGAGTGTAGGGTATAGAGTGTAGGGTATAGAGTGTAGGGTATAGAGTGTAGGGAATAGATTGTAGAGTGTAGGGTGTAGAATGTAAAGTGTAGGGTATAGAGTGTAAGGTATAGAGTGTAGTGTATAGAGTGTATGTTATAGAGTGTAGGGCATAGAGTGTAGAGTGTAGGGTATAGAGTGTAGGGTATAGAGTGTAGAGTGTAGGGTGTAGAGTGTAGGGTGTAGAGTGTAGGGTATAGAGTATAGAGTGTAGGGTGTAGGGTATAGAGTGTAGGGTATAGAGTGTAGGGTGTAGGGATTAGAGTGTAGGGATTAGAGTGTAGGGATTAGAGTGTAGGGTGTAGAGTGTAGGGTGTAGAGTGTAGGGTATAGAGTGTAGGGTATAGAGTGTAGGGTATGGAGTGTAGAGTGTAGGGAATAGAGTGTAGGGTATAGAGTGTAGGGTATAGAGTGTAGGGTATAGAGTGTAGGCTATAGAGTGTAGAGTGTAGGGTGTAGAGTGTAGGGTATAGAGTGTAGGGTATAGAGTGTAGGGTATAGAGTGTGGAGTAGAGAGTGTAGGGTATAGAGTGTAGGGTATAGAATGTAGAGTGTAGAGTGTAGGGTGTAGAGTGCAAAGTGTAGGGTATAGAGTGTAAGGTATAGAGTGTAGTGTATAGAGTGTATGTTATAGAGTGTAGGGTATAGAGTGTAGAGTTTAGGGTATAGAGTGTAGTGTATAGAGTGTATGGTATAGAGTGTATGGTATAGAGTGTAGAGTGTAGGGTATAGAGTGTAGGGTATAGAGTGTAGGGTATAGAGTGTAGGGTATAGAGTGTAGATTGTAGGGTATAGAGGGTAGGGTATAGAGTGTAGGGTATGGAGTGTAGGGTATAGAGTGTAGGGTATAGAGTGTAGGTTAGAGTGTAGGGTATAGAGTGTAGGGTATAGAGTGTAGCTTATAGAGCGTAAGGTGTAGGGTATAGAGTGTAGGGTATAGAGTGTAGGGTATAGAGTGTAGAGTGTAGGGTATAGAGTGTATGGTATAGAGCTTAGGGTGTAGAGTGTAGGGTATAGAGTGTAGAGTTTAGGGTATAGAGTGTGGGGCATAGAGTGTATGGTATACAGTGTAGAGTGTAGGGTATAGAGTGAAGGGTATAGAGTGCAGGTTGTAGAGTGTAGGGTATAGAGTGTAGGGTATAGAGTGTAGGGTATAAAGTGTAGAGTGTAGGGTATAGAGTGTATAGTGTAGGGTATAGAGTGTAGGGTATAGAGTGTAGGGTATAGAGTGTATAGTGTAGGGTATAGAGTGTATGCTATAGAGTGTATGGTGTAGAGTGTATGGTATAGAGTGTAGGGTGTAGAGTGTATGGTATAGAGTGTAGGGTATAGAGTGTAGGGTATATAGTGTAGGGTATAGAGTGTATGTTATAGAGTGTAGGGTATAGAGTGTAGAGTGTAGGGTATAGAGTTTAGAGTGTAGGGTATAGAGTGTAGGGTATAGAGTGTAAGGTATAGAGTGTAGAGTGTAGGGTATAGAGTGTAGGGTATAGAGTGTAGGGTAAAGAGTGTAGAGTGTAGGGTACAGAGTGCAGGGTGTAGAGTGTAGGTTATAGAGTGTAGAGTGTAGGGTGTAGAGTGTAGGGTGTAGAGTGTAGGGTATAGAGTGTAGGGTATAGAGTGTAGAGTGTAGTGTGTAGAGGGTAGGGTATAGAGTGTAGGGTATAGAGTGTAGGGATTAGAGTGTAGGGTGTAGAGTGTAGGGTGTAGAGTGTAGGGTATAGAGTGTAGGGTATAGAGTGTAGGGTATAGAGTGTAGAGTGTAGGGATTAGAGTGTAGGGATTAGAGTGTAGGGTATAGAGTGTAGGGTATAGAGTGTAGAGTGTAGGGTATAGAGTGTAGGGTACAGAGTGTAGGGTATAGAGTGTAGGGAATAGAGTGTAGAGTGTAGGGTGTAGAATGTAAAGTGTAGGGTATAGAGTGTAAGGTATAGAGTGTAGTGTATAGAGTGTATGTTATAGAGTGTAGGGTATAGAGTGTAGAGTGTAGGGTATAGAGTGTAGGGTATAGAGTGTAGGGTATAGAGTGTAGGGTATAGAGTGTAGGGTATAGAGTGTAGGGTATAGAGTGCACGTTGTAGAGTGTAGGGTATAGAGTGTAGGGTATAGAGAGTAGGGTATAAAGTGTAGAGTGTAGGGTATAGAGTGTATAGTGTAGGGTATAGAGTGTAGGGTATAGAGTGTAGAGTGTAGGGTATAGAGTGTATGCTATAGAGTGTATGGTGTAGAGTGTATGGTATAGAGTGTAGGGTATAGAGTGTAGGGTACAGAGTGTAGGGTATAGAGTGTAGGGTATAGAGTGCATGATATAGAGTGTAGGGCATAGAGTGTAGAGTGTAGGGTATAGAGTTTAGAGTGTATGGTATAGAGTGTATGGTATAGAGTGTATGGTATAGAGTGTAGGGTATAGAGTGTATGGTATAGAGTGTAGGGTATAGAGTGTAGAGTGTAGGGTATAGAGTGTAGGGTATAGAGTGTAGGGTATAGAGTGTAGGCTATAGAGTGTAGGGTATAGAGTGTAGAGTGTAGGGTACAGAGTGTAGGGTGTAGAGTGTAGGGTATAGAGTGTTGGGTGTAGAGTGCAGGGTTTAGAGTGCAGGGTGTAGAGTGCAGGGTATAGAGTGTAGGGTATAGAGTGTAAGGTATAAAGTGTAGAGTGTAGGGTATAGAGTGTAGGGTATAGAGTGTAGGGTGTAGAGTGTAGGGTGTAGAGTGTATGGTATAGAGTGTAGGGTATAGAGTGTAGGGTATAGAGTGTAGAGTGTAGGGTATAGAGTGTAGGGTATAGAGCTTAGGGTGTAGAGTGTAGGATATAGAGTGTAGAGTTTAGGGTATAGAGTGTGGGGCATAGAGTGTATGGTATACACTCTACACCCTACACCCTACACCCTACACACTATACCCTATACCCTACACTCTATACCCTACACTCTATACCCTACACTCTATACCCTACACTATACACTCTATACCCTACACTCTACGCTTTATACCCTACACTCTATACCCTACACTCTATACCCTACACTCTATACCCTACACTCTACACCCTACACTCTACACCCTACACTCTAATCCCTACACCCTACACTCTATACCCTACACTCTATACCCTACACTCTACACCCTACACTCTACACTCTACACCCTACACTCTATACCCTACACTCTATACCCTACACTCTATACCCTACACCCTACACTCTACACCCTACACTCTATACCCTACACTCTACACTCTATACCCTACACTCTACACCCTGCACTCTGTACCCTACACTCTACACTCTACACCCTACACTCTATACCCTACACTCTATACCCTACACTCTATACCCTACACCCTACACTCTACACCCTACACTCTATACACTACACTCTACACTTTATACCCTACACTCTATACCATACACTCTATACCCTACACTCTACAACCTGCACTCTATACCCTACACACTATACCCTACACTCTACACTCTATACCCTACACTCTATACCCTACACTCTACACTTTATACCCTACACTCTATACCATACACTCTATACCCTACACTCCATACCCTACACTCTACACTTTATACCCCACACTCTATACCATACACTCTATACCCTACACTCTACACCTTACACTCTACACCCTACATTCTATCCCCTACACTCTACACTCTATACCCTAGACTCTACACTCTACTCTATACCCTACACTCTATACCCTACACTCTACACTCAATACCCTACACTCTACACCCTACACTCTATACCCTACACTCTATACCTACACTCTAATCCCTACACTCTATACCCTACACTCTATACCATACACTCTACACCCTACACCCTACACTCTACACCCTACACTCTATACCCTATACCCTACACTCTATACCATACACTCTACACCCTACACCCTACACTCTACACCCTACACTCTAATCCCTACACTCTAATCCCTACACCCTACACTCTATACCCTACACTCTATACCCTACACTCTACACCCTACACTCTACACTCTACACCCTACACTCTATACCCTACACTCTATACCCTACACTCTATACCCTACACCCTACACTCTACACCCTACACTCTATACCCTACACTCTACACTTTATACCCTACACTCTACACCCTGCACTCTGTACCCTACACTCTACACTCTTTACCCTACACTCTATACCCTACACTCTATACCCTACACTCTATACCCTACACTCTACACTCTATACCTTGCACTCTATACCCTACACTCTATACCCTACACTCTAAACTCTATACCCTACACTCTACACTCTATAACCTACACTCTATAACATACACTCTATACCCTACACTCTATACCCTACACTCTATACCATACACTCTATACCCTACACTCTACACCCTACACTCTATAGCCTACACTCTATACCCTACACTCTATACCCTACACTCTAATCCCTACACTCTACACTCTATACCCTACACTCTATACCATACACTCTATACCCTACACTCTATACCATACACTCTATACCATACACTCTATACCATACACTCTATACCCTACACTCTATACCCTACACTCTATACCCTACACTCTACACCCTACACTCTACACCTTACACTCTATACCCTACACTCTATACCCTACACTCTAAACTCTATACCCTACACTCTACACTCTATAACCTACACTCTATAACATACACTCTATACCCTACACTCTATACCCTACACTCTATACCATACACTCTATACCCTACACTCTACACCCTACACTCTATAGCCTACACTCTATACCCTATACTCTATACCCTACACTCTATACCCTACACTCTATAGCCTACACTCTATACCCTACACTCTATACCCTACACTCTAATCCCTACACTCTACACTCTATACCCTACACTCTATACCATACACTCTATACCCTACACTCTATACCATAAACTCTATACCATACACTCTATACCATACACTCTATACCCTACACTCTATACCCTACACTCTATACCCTACACTCTACACCCTACACTCTACACCTTACACTCTATACCCTACACTCTATACCCTACACTCTAAACTCTATACCCTACACTCTACACTCTATAACCTACACTCTATAACATACACTCTATACCCTACACTCTATACCCTACACTCTATACCATACACTCTATACCCTACACTCTACACCCTACACTCTATAGCCTACACTCTATACCCTACACTCTATACCCTACACTCTAATCCCTACACTCTACACTCTATACCCTACACTCTATACCATACACTCTATACCCTACACTCTATACCCTACACTCTAAACCCTACACTCTATACCATACACTCTATACCATACACTCTACACTCTATACCCTACACTCTATACCATACACTCTACACCATACACTCTATAGCATACACTCTATACCCTACACTCTACACTCTATACCTTGCACTCTATACCCTACACTCTATACCCTACACCCTACACTCTATACCCTACACTCTATACCCTACACTCTATACCCTACACTCTATACCCTACACTCTACACTCTATACCCTACACTCTATAGCCTACACTCTACACTCTACTCTATACCCTACACTCTATACCCTACACTCTAATCCCTACACTCTAATCCCTACACTCTTCACTCTATACCCTACACTCTATACCATACACTCTATACCCTACACTCTACACCCTACACTCTACACCCTACACTCTAATCCCTACACTCTAATTCCTACACTCTAATCCCTACACCCTACACTCTATACCCTACACTCTATACCCTACACTCTATATCCTACACTCTATACCCTAAACTCTATACCCTACACCCTACACTCTACACCCTACACTCTACACTCTATACCCTACAGTCTACACCCTACACCCTACACTCTACACCCTGCACTCTGTACCCTACACTCTACACTCTTTACCCTACACTCTATACCCTACACTCTAATCCCTACACCCTACACTCTATACCCTACACTCTATACCCTACACTCTACACCCTACACTCTAATCCCTACACTCTAATCCCTACACTCTAATCCCTACACCCAATACCCTACACTCTATACCCTACACTCTATACCCTACACTCTATACCCTACACCCTACACTCTACACCCTACACTCTACACTCTATACCCTATACTCTACACCCTACACTCTACACCCTACACTCTACATTCTATACCCTACACTCTACACCCAGCACTCTGTACCCTACACTCTACACTCTTTACCCTACACTCTATACCCTACACTCTATACCCTACACTCTATACCCTACACTCTAAACTCTATACCCTACACTCTACACTCTATACCCCACACTCTATAACATACACTCTATTCCCTACACTCTATACCATACACTCTACACCCTACACTCTATACCATACACTCTACACCCTACACTCTATACCATACACTCTACACCATACACTCTATAGCATACACTCTATATCCTACACTATACACTCTATACCCTACACTCTATACCCTACACTCTATACCCTACACTATATACTCTATACCCTACACTCTACACTTTATACCCTACACTCTATACCCTACACTCTATACCCTACACTCTATACCCTACACTCTATACCCTACACTCTACAACCTGCACTCTACAACCTGCAATCTATACCCTACACTCTATACCCTACACTCTACACTCTATACCCTACACTCTATAA
Source organism: Ranitomeya imitator (assembly GCF_032444005.1). Classification (NCBI taxonomy): domain Eukaryota; kingdom Metazoa; phylum Chordata; class Amphibia; order Anura; family Dendrobatidae; genus Ranitomeya; species Ranitomeya imitator. The sequence goes on along the minus strand of NC_091285.1, from coordinate 109,736,640 downwards.
CATACACTCTATACCCTACACTCTATACCCTACACTCTATACCCTACACTCTATACCCTACACTCTATACCCTACACTCTACAACCTGCACTCTACAACCTGCAATCTATACCCTACACTCTATACCCTACACTCTACACTCTATACCCTACACTCTATACCCTACACTCTATACCCTACACTCTATACCCTACACTCTACACTCTATACCCTACACTCTATAGCCTACACTCTACACCCTACACTCTATACCCTGCACTCTATACCCTACACTCTACTCTCTATACCCTACACTCTACTCCCTACACTCTACACCCTACAGTCTATACCCTACACTCTACACTCTATACCTTACACTCTACACTCTATTCCCTACACTCTATACCCTACACTCTATACCCTACATTCTATACCCTACACTCTACACTCTATACCCTACACTCTATACCCTACACTCCATACCGTACACTCTATACCCTACACTCTACACTCTATACCCTACACTCTATACGCCACACTCTATACCCTACAGTCTATACCCTACACTCTATACCCTACACTCTACACTCTATACCATACACTCTACACTCTATACCCTACACTCTATACCCTACACTCTATACCCTACACCCTACACTCTATACCCTACACTCTATACCCTACACTCTACACCCTACACTCTAGACCCTACACTCTATACCCTATACCGTACACTCTATACCCTACACTCTATACCCTACACTCTATACCCTACACTCTATACCCTACACTATACACTCTATACCCTACACTCTACACTTTATACCCTACACTCTATACCCTACACTCTATACCCTGCACTCTACACTCTATACCCTACACTCTATAGCCTACACTCTATACCCTACAGTATATACCCTACACTCTATACCCTACTCTCTACACCTTACACTCTACACTCTATTCCCTACACTCTATACCGTACACTCTACACTCTATACCCTACACTCTATAGCCTACACTCTATACCCTACAGTATATACCCTACACTCTATACCCTACACTCTACACCTTACACTCTACACTCTATTCCCTACACTCTATACCCTACAGTATATACCCTACACTCTATACCCTACACTCTACACCTTACACTCTACACTCTATTCCCTACACTCTATACCGTACACTCTATACCCTACACTCTATACCCTACACTCTACACTCTATACCCTACACCCTACACTCTATACCCTACACTCTACACTCTATATCCTACACTCTATACCCTGCACTCTACACCCTGCACTCTACATCCAACACTCTATACCCTACACTCTACACCCTACACTCTATACCCTACACTCTATAACCTACACTCTACACTCTATACCATACACTCTACACTGTATACCCTACACTCTATACCCTACACTCTAATCCCTACACTCTACACTCTATACCCTACACTCTATACCATACACTCTATACCATACACTCTATACCCTACACTCTATACCCTACACTCTACACCCTACACTCTATACCTTACACTCTATACCCTACACTCTATACCCTACACTCTAAACTCTATACCCTACACTCTACACTCTATACCCTACACTCTATAACTTACACTCTATACCCTACACTCTATACCCTACACTCTATAGGGTATAGGGTGTAGGGTATAGAGTGTAGAGTGTAGGGTATAGAGTGTAGGGTGTAGAGTGTAGGGTATAGAGTGTAGGGTATAGACTGTAGGGTATAGAGTGTGGCGTATAGAGTGTAGGGTATAGAGTGTAGAGTGTAGGGTATAGAGTGTAGGGTATAGAGTGTAGGGTATAGAGTGTAGAGTGTAGGGTATAGAATGTAGGGTATAGAGTGTAGGGTATAGAGTGTAGGGAATAGAGTGTAGAGTGTAAGGTATAGAGTGTAGAGTGTAGAGTATAGACTGTAGGGTGTAGGGAGTAGAGTGTAGGGTATAGAGTGTAGAGTGTAGGGTATAGAGTGCAGGGTATAGAGTGTAGGGTGTAGAGTGTAGGCTATAGAGTGTAGGGTATAGAGTGTAGAGTGTAGGGTATAGAGTGTAGGGTATAGAGTGTAGGGTATAGAGTGTAGGGTATAGAGTGTAGAGTGTAGAGTGTAGACTATAGAGTGTAGGGTATAGAGTGTAGAGTGTAGGGTATAGAGTGTAGGGTGTAGAGTGTAGGGTATAGAGTGTATAGTGTAGAGTGTATGGTATAGAGTGTAGACTGTAGGGTATAGAGTGTGGCGTATAGAGTGTAGGGTATAGAGTGTAGAGTGTAGGGTATAGAGTGTACGGTATAGAGTGTAGGGTATAGAGTGTAGGGTATAGAGTGTAGAGTGTAAGGTGTAGAGTGTAGGGTATAGAGTGTAGGGTATATACTGTAGGGTATAGAGTGTAGGCTATAGAGTGTAGGGTGTAGGGTATAGAGTGTAGGGTATAGAGTGTAGGGTATAGAGTGTAGGGTGTAGGGATTAGAGTGAAGGGATTAGAGTTTAGGGTTTAGAGAGTAGGGTGTAGAGTGTAGGGTGTAGAGTGTAGGGTATAGAGTGTAGGGTATAGAGTGTAGAGTGTAGGGATTAGAGTGTAAGGTATAGAGTGTAGAGTGTAGGGTATATAGTGTAGGGATTAGAGAGTTGGGTGTAGAGTGTAGGGTTTAGAGTGTAGGGTATAGAGTGTAGGGTATAGAGTGTAGAGTGTAGGGTATAGAATGTAGGGTATAGAGTGTAGGGTATAGAGTGTAGGGAATAGAGTGTAGAGTGTAAGGTATAGAGTGTAGAGTGTAGGGTATAGACTGTAGGGTGTAGGGAGTAGAGTGTAGGGTATAGAGTGTAGAGTGTAGGGTATAGAGTGTAGGGTGTAGAGTGTAGGCTATAGAGTGTAGGGTATAGAGTGTAGAGTGTAGGGTATAGAGTGTAGGGTATAGAGTGTAGGGTATAGAGTGTAGGGTATAGAATGTAGAGTGTAGAGTGTAGGCTATAGAGTGTAGGGTATAGAGTGTAGAGTGTAGGGTATAGAGTGTAGGGTGTAGAGTGTAGGGTATAGAGTGTAGGGTATAGACTGTAGGGTATAGAGTGTGGCGTATAGAGTGTAGGGTATAGAGTGTAGAGTGTAGGGTATAGAGTGTAGGGTATAGAGTGTAGGGTATAGAGTGTAGAGTGTAGGGTATAGAATGTAGGGTATAGAGTGAAGGGTATAGAGTGTAGGGAATAGAGTGTAGAGTGTAAGGTATAGAGTGTAGAGTGTAGAGTATAGACTGTAGGGTGTAGGGAGTAGAGTGTAGGGTATAGAGTGTAGAGTGTAGGGTATAGAGTGCAGGGTATAGAGTGCAGGGTATAGAGTGTAGGGTGTAGAGTGTAGGCTATAGAGTGTAGGGTATAGAGTGTAGAGTGTAGGGTATAGAGTGTAGGGTATAGAGTGTAGGGTATAGAGTGTAGGGTATAGAGTGTAGAGTGTAGACTATAGAGTGTAGGGTATAGAGTGTAGAGTGTAGGGTATAGAGTGTAGGGTGTAGAGTGTAGGGTATAGAGTGTAGAGTGTAGAGTGTATGGTATAGAGTGTAGACTGTAGGGTATAGAGTGTGGCGTATAGAGTGTAGGGTATAGAGTGTAGAGTGTAGGGTATAGAGTGGACGGTATAGAGTGTAGGGTATAGAGTGTAGGGTATAGAGTGTAGAGTGTAAGGTGTAGAGTGTAGGGTATAGAGTGTAGGGTATATACTGTAGGGTATAGAGTGTAGGCTATAGAGTGTAGGGTGTAGGGTATAGAGTGTAGGGTATAGAGTGTAGGGTATAGAGTGTAGGGTGTAGGGATTAGAGTGTAGGGATTAGAGTGTAGGGTTTAGAGAGTAGGGTGTAGAGTGTAGGATGTAGAGTGTAGGGTATAGAGTGTAGGGTATAGAGTGTAGAGTGTAGGGATTAGAGTGTAAGGTATAGAGTGTAGAGTGTAGGGTATATAGTGTAGGGATTAGAGAGTTGGGTGTAGAGTGTAGGGTATAGAGTGTATGTTATAGAGTGTAGGGTATAGAGTGTATGTTATAGAGTGTAGGGTATAGAGTGTAGAGTGTAGGGTATAGAGTTTAGAGTGTAGGGTATAGAGTGTAGGGTATAGAGTGTAGGGTAAAGAGTGTAGAGTGTAGGGTATAGAATGTAGGGTATAGAGTGTAGGGTGTAGAGTGTAGGGTATAGAGTGCAGGTTGTAAAGTGTAGGGTATAGAGTGTATAGTGTAGGGTATAGAGTGTAGGGTATAGAGTGTAGGGTAAAGAGTGTAGGGTATAGAGTGTATCGTGTAGGGTATAGAGTGTATGCTATAGAGTGTATGGTGTAGAGTGTATGGTGTAGAGTGTATGGTGTAGAGTGTATGGTGTAGAGTGTATGGTATAGAGTGTAGGGTATAGAGTGTATGTTATAGAGTGTAGGGTATAGAGTGTAGGGTATAGAGTTTAGAGTGTAGGGTATAGAGTGTAGGATATAGAGTGTAGGGTATAGAGTGTAGGGTATAGATTGCAGGTTGTAGAGTGCAGGTTGTAGAGTGTAGGGTATAGAGTGTAGGGTATAGAGTGTAGGGAATAGAGTGTAGGGTATAAAGTGTAGAGTGTAGGGTATAGAGTGTATAGTGTAGGGTATAGAGTGTAGGGCATAGAATGTATAGTGTAGGGTATATAGTGTATGCTATAGAGTGTATGGTGTAGAGTGTATGGTATAGAGTGTAGGGTGTAGAGTGTATGGTATAGAGTGTAGGGTGTAGAGTGTAGGGTATAGAGTGTAGGGTATAGAGTGTAGGGTATAGAGTGTATGTTATAGAGTGTAAGGTATAGAGTGTAGAGTGTAGGGTATAGACTGTAGGGTGTAGAGTGTAGGGAGTAGAGTGTAGGGTATATAGTGTAGGGTATAGAGTGTAGGGTATAGAGTGTAGGGTATAGAGTGTATGTTATAGAGTGTAGGGTATAGAGTGTAGAGTGTAGGGTATAGAGTGTATGTTATAGAGTGTAGGGTATAGAGTTTAGAGTGTAGGGTATAGAGTGTAGGGTATAGAGTGTAGGGTATAGAGTGTAGGGTAAAGAGTGTAGAGTGTAGGGTACAGAGTGCAGGGTGTAGAGTGTAGGGTATATAGTGTAGGGTGTAGAGTGTAGGGTGTAGAGTGTAGGGTATAGAGTGTAGAGTGTAGGGTGTAGGGTGTAGGGTATAGAGTGTAGGGTATAGAGTGTAGGGTATAGAGTGTAGGGTATAGAGTGTAGGGTGTAGGGATTAGAGTGTAGGGATTAGAGTGTAGGGATTAGAGTGTAGGGTGTAGAGTGTAGGGTGTAGAGTGTAGGGTATAGAGTGTAGAGTGTAGGGTGTAGGGTGTAGGGTATAGAGTGTAGGGTATAGAGTGTAGGGTATAGAGTGTAGGGTGTAGGGATTAGAGTGTAGGGATTATAGTGTAGGGATTAGAGTGTAGGGTGTAGAGTGTAGGGTGTAGAGTGTAGGGTATAGAGTGTAGGGTATAGAGTGTAGAGTGTAGGGATTAGAGTGTAGGGTATAGAGTGTAGGGTATACAGTGTAGGGTATAGAGTGTAGGGTAACGAGTGTAGAGTGTAGGGTACAGAGTGCAGGGTGTAGAGTGTAGGGTATAGAGTGTAGAGTGTAGAATGTAGGGTGTAGGGTGTAGGGTATAGAGTGTAGGGTATAGAGTGTAGGGTATAGAGTGTAGGGTATAGATTGTAGGGTATAGAGTGTAGGGTGTAGGGATTAGAGTGTAGGGATTAGAGTGTAGGGATTAGAGTGTAGGATGTAGAGTGTAGGGTGTAGAGTGTAGGGTATAGAGTGTAGGGTATAGAGTGTAGGGTATAGAGTGTAGACTGTAGGGATTAGAGTGTAGGGATTAGAGTGTAGGGTATAGAGTGTAGGGTATAGAGTAAAGTGTAGAGTGTAGGCTATAGAGTGTAGGGTATAGAGTGTAGAGTGTAGGGTATAGAGTGTAGGGTATAGAGTGTAGGGTATAGAGTGTAGGGTATAGAGTGTAGGGTGTAGGGTATAGAGTGTAGGGTATAGAGTGCAGGTTGTAGAGTGTAGGGTATAGAGTGTAGGGTATAGAGAGTAGGGTATAAAGTGTAGAGTGTAGGGTATGGAGTGTATAGTGTAGGGTATAGAGTGTAGGGTATAGAGTGTAGGGTATAGAGTGTAGAGTGTAGGGTATAGAGTGTATGCTATAGAGTGTAGGGTATAGAGTGTAGGGAATAGAGTGTAGAGTGTAAGGTATAGAGTGTAGAGTGTAGGGTATAGACTGTAGGGTGTAGAGTGTAGGGTATAGAGTGTAGGGTATAGAGTGTAGGGTATAGAGTGTAGGGTATAGAGTGTAGAGTGTAGGGTATAGAGTGCAGGTTGTAGAGTGTAGGGTATAGAGTGTAGGGTATAAAGTGTAGAGTGTAGGGTATAGAGTGTATAGTGTAGGGTATAGAGTGTAGGGTATAGAGTGTAGGGTATAGAGCGTATAGTATAGGGTATAGAGTGTATGCTATAGAGTGTATGGTGTAGAGTGTATGGTGTAGAGTGTATGGTGTAGAGTGTATGGTGTAGAGTGTATGGTATAGAGTGTAGGGTATAGAGTGTAGGGTATAGAGTGTATGTTATAGAGTGTAGGGTATAGAGTGCAGGGTATAGAGTTTAGAGTGTAGGGTATAGAGTGTAGGGTATAGAGTGTAGGGTATAGAGTGTAGGGTATAGAGTGTAGGGTACAGAGTGCAGGGTGTAGAGTGTAGGGTATAGAGTGTAGAGTGTAGGGTGTAGAGTGTAGGGTATAGAGTGTAGGGTGTAGGGTATAGAGTGTAGGGTATAGAGTGTAGGGTATAGAGTGTAGGATGTAGGGATTAGGGTGTAGGGATTAGAGTGTAGGGATTAGAGTGTAGGGATTAGAGTGTAGGGTGTAGAGTGTAGAGTGTAGGGTATAGAGTGTAGGGTACAGAGTGTAGGGTATAGAGTGTAGAGTGTAGAGATTAGAGTGTAGGGTATAGAGTGTAGGGTATAGAGTGTAGGGTAAAGAGTGTAGAGTGTAGGGTACAGAGTGCAGGGTGTAGAGTGTAGGGTATAGAGTGTAGGGTGTAGAGTGTAAGGTATAGAGTGTAGGGTGTAGAGTGTAGGGTGTAGGGTATAGAGTGTAGGGTATAGAGTGTAGGGTATAGGGTGTAGGGTATAGAGTGTAGGGTGTAGGGATTAGAGTGTAGGGATTAGAGTGTAGGGATTAGAGTGTAGGGTGTAGAGTGTAGGGTGTAGAGTGTAGGGTATAGAGTGTAGGGTATAGAGTGTAGGGTATAGAGTGTAGAGTGTAGGGATTAGAGTGTAGGGTATAGAGTGTAGGGTTTAGAGTAGAGTGTAGAGTGTAGGCTATAGAGTGTAGGGTATAGAGTGTAGAGTGTAGGGTATAGAGTGTAGGGTATAGAGTGTAGGGTATAGAGTGTACGGTATAGAGTGTAGGGTGTAGGGTATAGAGTATAGGGTATAGAGTGCAGGTTGTAGAGTGTAGAGTATAGAGTGTAGGGTATAGAGAGTAGGGTATAAAGTGTAGAGTGTAGGGTATAGAGTGTATAGTGTAGGGTATAGAGTGTAGGGTATAGAGTGTAGAGTGTATGCTATAGAGTGTATGGTGTAGAGTGTATGGTATAGAGTGTAGGGTATAGAGTGTAGAGTGTAGGGATTAGAGTGTAGGGTATAGAGTGTAGGCTATAGAGTGTAGGGTATAGAGTGTAGAGTGTAGGTTATAGAGTGTAGGGTATAGAGTGTAGGGTGTAGAGTGTAGGGTATAGAGTGTTGGGTGTAGAGTGCAGGGTATAGAGTGCAGGGTATAGAGTGTAGGATATAGAGTGTAGGGTACAGAGTGTAGGGTGTAGGGTATAGAGTGTAGAGTGTAGGGTATAGAGTGTAGGGTATAGAGTGTAGGGTATAGAGTGTAGGGAATAGAGTGTAGAGTGTAAGGTGTAGAGTGTAGGGTATAGAGTGTAGGGTATATACTGTAGGGTATAGAGTGTAGGATATAGAGTGTAGGGTATAGAGTGTAGGGTGTAGGGTATAGAGTGTAGAGTGTAGGGTATAGAGTGTAGGGTATAGAGTGTAGGGTGTAGAGTGTAGGGTTTAGAGTGTTGGGTGTAGAGTGCAGGGTGTAAAGTGCAGGGTATAGAGTGTAGGGTATAGAGTGTAGAGTATAAAGTGTAGAGTGTAGGGTATAGAGTGTATATTGTAGGGTATAGAGTGTAGGGTGTAGGGTGTAGGGTGTAGAGTGTAGGGTATAGAGTGTAGGGTATATTGTGTAGGGTGTAGGGAATAGAGTGTAGGGTATAGAGTGTAGGGTATAGAGTGTAGAGTGTATGGTATAGAGTGTAGACTGTAGGGTATAGAGTGTGGCGTATAGAGTGTAGGGTATAGAGTGTAGAGTGTAGGGTATAGAGTGTACGGTATAGAGTGTAGGGTATAGAGTGTAGGGTATAGAGTGTAGAGTGTAGGGTATAGAATGTAGGGTATAGAGTGTAGGGTATAGAGTGTAGGGAATAGAGTGTAGAGTGTAAGGTATAGAGTGTAGAGTGTAGAGTGTAGAGTGTAGGGAGTAGAGTGTAGGGTATAGAGTGTAGAGTGTAGGGTATAGAGTGCAGGGTATAGAGTGTAGGGTGTAGAGTGTAGGCTATAGAGTGTAGGTTATAGAGTGTAGAGTGTAGGGTATAGAGTGTAGGGTATAGAGTGTAGGGTATAGAGTGTAGGGTATAGAGTGTAGAGTGTAGGGTATAGAGTGTAGGGTATAGAGTGTAGGGTGTAGGGTATAGAGTGTAGGGTATAGAGTGTAGGGTATAGAGTGTAGAGTGTATGGTATAGAGTGTAGGGTATAGAGTGTAGGGTATAGACTGTAGGGTATAGAGTGTGGCGTATAGAGTGTAGGGTGTAGGGTGTAGAGTGTAGGGTATAGAGTGTAGGGTATAGAGTGTAGGGTATAGAGTGTAGAGTGTAGGGTATAGAATGTAGGGTATAGAGTGTAGAGTATAGAGTGTAGGGAATAGAGTGTAGAGTGTAAGGTATAGAGTGTAGAGTGTAAGGTATAGACTGTAGGGTGTAGGGAGTAGAGTGTAGGGTATAGAGTGTAGAGTGTAGGCTATAGAGTGTAGGGTATAGAGTGTAGAGTGTAGGCTATAGAGTGTAGGGTATAGAGTGTAGAGTGTAGGGTATAGAGTGTAGGGTATAGAGTGTAGGGTATAGAGTGTAGGGTATAGAGTGTAGGGTATAGATTGCAGGTTGTAGAGTGCAGGTTGTAGAGTGTAGGGTATAGAGTGTAGGGTATAGAGTGTAGGGTATAGAGTGTAGGGTATAAAGTGTAGAGTGTAGGGTATAGAGTGTATAGTGTAGGGTATAGAGTGTAGGGTATAGAGTGTATAGTGTAGGGTATAGAGTGTATGCTATAGAGTGTATGGTGTAGAGTGTATGGTATAGAGTGTAGGGTGTAGAGTGTATGGTATAGAGTGTAGGGTGTAGAGTGTATGGTATAGAGTGTAGGGTATAGAGTGTAGGGTATAGAGTGTAGGGTATAGAGTGTATGTTATAGAGTGTAAGGTATAGAGTGTAGAGTGTAGGGTATAGAGTGTAGAGTGTAGGGTATAGAGTGCAGGGTATAGAGTGTAGGGTGTAGAGTGTAGGCTATAGAGTGTAGGTTATAGAGTGTAGAGTGTAGGGTATAGAGTGTAGGGTATAGAGTGTAGGGTATAGAGTGTAGGGTATAGAGTGTAGAGTGTAGGGTATAGAGTGTAGGGTATAGAGTGTAGGGTGTAGGGTATAGAGTGTAGGGTATAGAGTGTAGGGTATAGAGTGTAGAGTGTATGGTATAGAGTGTAGGGTATAGACTGTAGGGTATAGAGTGTGGCGTATAGAGTGTAGGGTGTAGGGTGTAGAGTGTAGGGTATAGAGTGTAGGGTATAGAGTGTAGGGTATAGAGTGTAGAGTGTAGGGTATAGAATGTAGGGTATAGAGTGTAGAGTATAGAGTGTAGGGAATAGAGTGTAGAGTGTAAGGTATAGAGTGTAGAGTGTAAGGTATAGACTGTAGGGTGTAGGGAGTAGAGTGTAGGGTATAGAGTATAGAGTGTAGGCTATAGAGTGTAGGGTATAGAGTGTAGAGTGTAGGCTATAGAGTGTAGGGTATAGAGTGTAGAGTGTAGGGTATAGAGTGTAGGGTATAGAGTGTAGGGTATAGAGTGTAGGGTATAGAGTGTAGGGTATAGATTGCAGGTTGTAGAGTGCAGGTTGTAGAGTGTAGGGTATAGAGTGTAGGGTATAGAGTGTAGGGTATAGAGTGTAGGGTATAAAGTGTAGAGTGTAGGGTATAGAGTGTATAGTGTAGGGTATAGAGTGTAGGGTATAGAGTGTATAGTGTAGGGTATAGAGTGTATGCTATAGAGTGTATGGTGTAGAGTGTATGGTATAGAGTGTAGGGTGTAGAGTGTATGGTATAGAGTGTAGGGTGTAGAGTGTATGGTATAGAGTGTAGGGTATAGAGTGTAGGGTATAGAGTGTAGGGTATAGAGTGTATGTTATAGAGTGTAAGGTATAGAGTGTAGAGTGTAGGGTGTAGAGTGTAGGGTATAGAGTGCAGGGTATAGAGTGTAGGGTGTAGAGTGTAGGCTATAGAGTGTAGGTTATAGAGTGTAGAGTGTAGGGTATAGAGTGTAGGGTATAGAGTGTAGGGTATAGAGTGTAGGGTATAGAGTGTAGAGTGTAGGGTATAGAGTGTAGGGTATAGAGTGTAGGGTGTAGGGTATAGAGTGTAGGGTATAGAGTGTAGGGTATAGAGTGTAGAGTGTATGGTATAGAGTGTAGGGTATAGAGTGTAGGGTATAGACTGTAGGGTATAGAGTGTGGCGTATAGAGTGTAGGGTGTAGGGTGTAGAGTGTAGGGTATAGAGTGTAGGGTATAGAGTGTAGGGTATAGAGTGTAGAGTGTAGGGTATAGAATGTAGGGTATAGAGTGTAGAGTATAGAGTGTAGGGAATAGAGTGTAGAGTGTAAGGTATAGAGTGTAGAGTGTAAGGTATAGACTGTAGGGTGTAGGGAGTAGAGTGTAGGGTATAGAGTGTAGAGTGTAGGCTATAGAGTGTAGGGTATAGAGTGTAGAGTGTAGGCTATAGAGTGTAGGGTATAGAGTGTAGAGTGTAGGGTATAGAGTGTAGGGTATAGAGTGTAGGGTATAGAGTGTAGGGTATAGAGTGTAGGGTATAGATTGCAGGTTGTAGAGTGCAGGTTGTAGAGTGTAGGGTATAGAGTGTAGGGTATAGAGTGTAGGGTATAGAGTGTAGGGTATAAAGTGTAGAGTGTAGGGTATAGAGTGTATAGTGTAGGGTATAGAGTGTAGGGTATAGAGTGTATAGTGTAGGGTATAGAGTGTATGCTATAGAGTGTATGGTGTAGAGTGTATGGTATAGAGTGTAGGGTGTAGAGTGTATGGTATAGAGTGTAGGGTGTAGAGTGTATGGTATAGAGTGTAGGGTATAGAGTGTAGGGTATAGAGTGTAGGGTATAGAGTGTATGTTATAGAGTGTAAGGTATAGAGTGTAGAGTGTAGGGTATAGACTGTAGGGTGTAGAGTGTAGGGAGTAGAGTGTAGGGTATAGAGTGTAGGGTATAGAGTGTAGGGTATAGAGTGTAGGGTATAGAGTGTATGTTATAGAGTGTAGGGTATAGAGTGTAGAGTGTAGGGTATAGAGTTTAGAGTGTAGGGTATAGAGTGTAGGGTATAGAGTGTAGGGTATAGAGTGTAGGGTAAAGAGTGTAGAGTGTAGGGTACAGAGTGCAGGGTGTAGAGTGTAGGGTATAGAGTGTAGTGTGTAGAGTGTAGGGTGTAGAGTGTAGGGTATAGAGTGAAGAGTGTAGGGTATAGAGTGTAGGGTGTAGGGTATAGAGTGTAGGGTATAAACTGTAGGGTATAGAGTGTAGGCTATAGAGTGTAGGGTATAGAGTGTAGAGTGTAGGGTATAGAGTGTAGGGTATAGAGTGTAGAGTGTAGGGTTTAGAGTGTTGGGTGTAGAGTGCAGGGTGTAGAGTGTAGGGTATAGAGTGTAGGGTGTAGAGTGTAAGGTATAGAGTGTAGGGTGTAGAGTGTAGGGTGTAGGGTATAGAGTGTAGGGTATAGAGTGTAGGGTATAGGGTGTAGGGTATAGAGTGTAGGGTGTAGGGATTAGAGTGTAGGGATTAGAGTGTAGGGTGTAGAGTGTAGGGTGTAGAGTGTAGGGTATAGAGTGTAGGGTATAGAGTGTAGAGTGTAGGGATTAGAGTGTAGGGTATAGAGTGTAGGGTTTAGAGTAGAGTGTAGAGTGTAGGCTATAGAGTGTAGGGTATAGAGTGTAGAGTGTAGGGTATAGAGTGTAGGGTATAGAGTGTAGGGTATAGAGTGTACGGTATAGAGTGTAGGGTGTAGGGTATAGAGTGTAGGGTATAGAGTGCAGGTTGTAGAGTGTAGAGTATAGAGTGTAGGGTATAGAGAGTAGGGTATAAAGTGTAGAGTGTAGGGTATAGAGTGTATAGTGTAGGGTATAGAGTGTAGGGTATAGAGTGTAGAGTGTATGCTATAGAGTGTATGGTGTAGAGTGTATGGTATAGAGTGTAGGGTATAGAGTGTAGAGTGTAGGGATTAGAGTGTAGGGTATAGAGTGTAGGCTATAGAGTGTAGGGTATAGAGTGTAGAGTGTAGGTTATAGAGTGTAGGGTATAGAGTGTAGGGTGTAGAGTGTAGGGTATAGAGTGTTGGGTGTAGAGTGCAAGGTATAGAGTGCAGGGTATAGAGTGTAGGATATAGAGTGTAGGGTATAGAGTGTAGGGTGTAGGGTATAGAGTGTAGAGTGTAGGGTATAGAGTGTAGGGTATAGAGTGTAGGGTATAGAGTGTAGGGAATAGAGTGTAGAGTGTAAGGTGTAGAGTGTAGGGTATAGAGTGTAGGGTATATACTGTAGGGTATAGAGTGTAGGCTATAGAGTGTAGGGTATAGAGTGTAGAGTGTAGGGTATAGAGTGTAGGGTATAGAGTGTAGGGTGTAGAGTGTAGGGTTTAGAGTGTTGGGTGTAGAGTGCAGGGTGTAAAGTGCAGGGTATAGAGTGTAGGGTATAGAGTGTAGGGTATAAAGTGTAGAGTGTAGGGTATAGAGTGTATAGTGTAGGGTATAGAGTGTAGGGTGTAGGGTGTAGGGTGTAGAGTGTAGGGTATAGAGTGTAGGGTATATTGTGTAGGGTGTAGGGTATAGAGTGTAGGGTATAGAGTGTAGGGTATAGAGTGTAGAGCGTAGAGTGTAGAGTGTATGGTATAGAGTGTAGACTGTAGGGTATAGAGTGTGGCGTATAGAGTGTAGGGTATAGAGTGTAGAGTGTAGGGTATAGAGTGTACGGTATAGAGTGTAGGGTATAGAGTGTAGGGTATAGAGTGTAGAGTGTAGGGTATAGAATATAGGGTATAGAGTGTAGGGTATAGAGTGTAGGGAATAGAGTGTAGAGTGTAAGGTATAGAGTGTAGAGTGTAGGGTGTAGAGTTTAGGGAGTAGAGTGTAGGGTATAGAGTGTAGAGTGTAGGGTATAGAGTGCAGGGTATAGAGTGTAGGGTGTAGAGTGTAGGCTATAGAGTGTAGGTTATAGAGTGTAGAGTGTAGGGTGTAGAGTGTAGGGTATAGAGTGTAGGGTATAGAGTGTAGGGTATAGAGTGTAGAGTGTAGGGTATAGAGTGTAGGGTATAGAGTGTAGGGTGTAGGGTATAGAGTGTAGGGTATAGAGTGTAGGGTATAGACTGTAGGGTATAGAGTGTGGCGTATAGAGTGTAGGGTGTAGGGTGTAGAGTGTAGGGTATAGAGTGTAGGGTATAGAGTGTAGGGTATAGAGTGTAGAGTGTAGGGTATAGAATGTAGGGTATAGAGTGTAGGGTATAGAGTGTAGGGAATAGAGTGTAGAGTGTAAGGTATAGAGTGTAGAGTGTAAGGTATAGACTGTAGGGTGTAGGGAGTAGAGTGTAGGGTATAGAGTGTAGAGTGTAGGCTATAGAGTGTAGGGTATAGAGTGTAGAGTGTAGGCTATAGAGTGTAGGGTATAGAGTGTAGAGTGTAGGGTATAGAGTGTAGGGTATAGAGTGTAGGGTATAGAGTGTAGAGTGTAGGGTATAGAGTGTAGGGTATAGATTGCAGGTTGTAGAGTGCAGGTTGTAGAGTGTAGGGTATAGAGTGTAGGGTATAAAGTGTAGGGTATAGAGTGTAGGGTATAAAGTGTAGAGTGTAGGGTATAGAGTGTATAGTGTAGGGTATAGAGTGTAGGGTATAGAGTGTATAGTGTAGGGTATAGAGTGTATGCTATAGAGTGTATGGTGTAGAGTGTATGGTATAGAGTGTAGGGTGTAGAGTGTATGGTATAGAGTGTAGGGTGTAGAGTGTATGGTATAGAGTGTAGGGTATAGAGTGTAGGGTATAGAGTGTATGTTATAGAGTGTAAGGTATAGAGTGTAGAGTGTAGGGTATAGACTGTAGGGTGTAGAGTTTAGGGAGTAGAGTGTAGGGTATAGAGTGTAGGGTATAGAGTGTAGGGTATAGAGTGGAGGGTAAAGAGTGTAGAGTGTAGGGTACAGAGTGCAGGGTGTAGAGTGTAGGGTATAGAGTGTAGTGTGTAGAGTGTAGGGTGTAGAGTGTAGGGTATAGAGTGTAGAGTGTAGGGTATAGAGTGTAGGGTGTAGGGTATAGAGTGTAGGGTATAAACTGTAGGGTATAGAGTGTAGGCTATAGAGTGTAGGGTGTAGAGTGTAGGGTATAGAGTGTAGGGTATAGAGTGTAGAGTGTAGGGTTTAGAGTGTTGGGTGTAGAGTGCAGGGTGTAGAGTGCAGGGTATAGAGTGTAGGGTATAGAGTGTAGAGTATAGAGTGTATGGTATAGAGTGTAGGGTATAGAGTGTAGAGTGTAGGGATTAGAGTGTAGGGTATAGAGTGTAGGCTATAGAGTGTAGGGTATAGAGTGTAGGGTGTAGAGTGTAGGGTATAGAGTGTTGGGTGTAGAGTGTAGGGTATAGAGTGTAGTGTATAGAGTGTAGGGAATAGAGTGTAGAGTGTAAGGTGTAGAGTGTAGGGTATAGAGTGTAGGGTATAGAGTGTAGGGTATAGAGTGTATCGTGTAGGGTATAGAGTGTATGCTATAGAGTGTATGGTGTAGAGTGTATGGTGTAGAGTGTATGGTGTAGAGTGTATGGTGTAGAGTGTATGGTATAGAGTGTAGGGTATAGAGTGTATGTTATAGAGTGTAGGGTATAGAGTGTAGGGTATAGAGTTTAGAGTGTAGGGTATAGAGTGTAGGATATAGAGTGTAGGGTATAGATTGTAGGGTATAGATTGCAGGTTGTAGAGTGCAGGTTGTAGAGTGTAGGGTATAGAGTGTAGGGTATAGAGTGTAGGGTATAGAGTGTAGGGTATGGAGTGTATAGTGTAGGGTATAGAGTGTAGGGCATAGAGTGTATAGTGTAGGGTATATAGTGTATGCTATAGAGTGTATGGTGTAGAGTGTATGGTATAGAGTGTAGGGTGTAGAGTGTATGGTATAGAGTGTAGGGTGTAGAGTGTAGGGTATAGAGTGTAGGGTATAGAGTGTAGGGTATAGAGTGTAGGGTATAGAGTGTATGTTATAGAGTGTAAGGTATAGAGTGTAGAGTGTAGGGTATAGACTGTAGGGTGTAGAGTGTAGGGAGTAGAGTGTAGGGTATAGAGTGTAGGGTATAGAGTGTAGGGTATAGAGTGTAGGGTATAGAGTGTATGTTATAGAGTGTAGGGTATAGAGTGTAGAGTGTAGGTTATAGAGTGTATGTTATAGAGTGTAGGGTATAGAGTTTAGAGTGTAGGGTATAGAGTGTAGGGTATAGAGTGTAGGGTATAGAGTGTAGGGTATAGTGTGTAGGGTAACGAGTGTAGAGTGTAGGGTACAGAGTGCAGGGTGTAGAGTGTACGGTATAGAGTGTAGGGTGTAGAGTGTAGGGTGTAGAGTGTAGGGTATAGAGTGTAGAGTGTAGGGTGTAGGGTGTAGGGTATAGAGTGTAGGGTATAGAGTGTAGGGTATAGAGTGTAGGGTATAGAGTGTAGGGTGTAGGGATTAGAGTGTAGGGATTAGAGTGTAGGGATTAGAGTGTAGGGTGTAGAGTGTAGGGTGTAGAGTGTAGGGTATAGAGTGTAGGGTATAGAGTGTAGGGTATAGAGTGTAGAGTGTAGGGATTAGAGTGTAGGGTATAGAGTGTAGGGTATAGAGTGTAGAGTATAGAGTGTAGGGTAAAGAGTCTAGAGTGTAGGTTACAGAGTGCAGGGTGTAGAGTGTAGGGTATAGAGTGTAGAGTGTAGGGTGTAGGGTGTAGAGTGTAGGGTATAGAGTGTAGGGTATAGAGTGTAGGGTATAGAGTGTAGGGTATAGATTGTAGGGTATAGAGTGTAGGGTGTAGGGATTAGAGTGTAGGGATTAGAGTGTAGGGATTAGAGTGTAGGGTGTAGAGTGTTGGGTGTAGAGTGTAGGGTATAGAGTGTAGGGTATAGAGTGTAGGGTATAGAGTGTAGACTGTAGGGATTAGAGTGTAGGGATTAGAGTGTAGGGTATAGAGTGTAGGGTATAGAGTAAAGTGTAGAGTGTAGGCTATAGAGTGTAGGGTATAGAGTGTAGAGTGTAGGGTATAGAGTGTAGGGTATAGAGTGTAGGGTATAGAGTGTAGGGTATAGAGTGTAGGGTATAGAGTGTAGGGTGTAGGGTATAGAGTGTATGTTATAGAGTGTAAGGTATAGAGTGTAGAGTGTAGGGTATAGACTGTAGGGTGTAGAGTGTAGGGAGTAGAGTGTAGGGTATAGAGTGTAGGGTATAGAGTGTAGGTTATAGAGTGTAGGGTATAGAGTGTATGTTATAGAGTGTAGGGTATAGAGTGTAGAGTGTAGGGTTTAGAGTGTATGTTATAGAGTGTAGGGTATAGAGTTTAGAGTGTAGGGTAAAGAGTGTAGGGTATAGAGTGTAGGGTATAGAGTGTAGGGTATAGAGTGTAGGGTAAAGAGTGTAGAGTGTAGGGTACAGAGTGCAGGGTGTAGAGTGTAGGATATAGAGTGTAGGGTGTAGAGTGTAGGGTGTAGAGTGTAGGGTATAGAGTGTAGAGTGTAGGGTGTAGGGTGTAGGGTATAGAGTGTAGGATATAGAGTGTAGGGTATAGAGTGTAGGGTATAGAGTGTAGGGTGTAGGGATTAGAGTGTAGGGATTATAGTGTAGGGATTAGAGTGTAGGGTGTAGAGTGTAGGGTGTAGAGTGTAGGGTATAGAGTGTAGGGTGTAGAGTGTAGAGTGTAGGGATTAGAGTGTAGGGTATAGAGTGTAGGGTATAGAGTGTAGGGTATAGAGTGTAGGGTAAAGAGTGTAGAGTGTAGGGTACAGAGTGCAGGGTGTAGAGTGTAGGGTATAGAGTGTAGAGTGTAGGGTGTAGGGTGTAGAGTGTAGGGTATAGAGTGTAGGGTATAGAGTGTAGGGTATAGAGTGTAGGGTATAGAGTGTAGGGTATAGATTGTAGGGTATAGAGTGTAGGGTGTAGGGATTAGAGTGTAGGGATTAGAGTGTAGGGATTAGAGTGTAGGGTGTAGAGTGTAGGGTGTAGAGTGTAGGGTATAGAGTGTAGGGTATAGAGTGTAGGGTATAGAGTGTAGACTGTAGGGATTAGAGTGTAGGGATTAGAGTGTATGGTATAGAGTGTAGGGTATAGAGTGTAGGGTATAGATTGTAGGGTATAGAGTGTAGGGTGTAGGGATTAGAGTGTAGGGATTAGAGTGTAGGGATTAGAGTGTAGGGTGTAGAGTGTAGGGTGTAGAGTGTAGGGTATAGAGTAAAGTGTAGAGTGTAGGCTATAGAGTGTAGGGTATAGAGTGTAGAGTGTAGGGTATAGAGTGTAGGGTATAGAGTGTAGGGTATAGAGTGTAGGGTATAGAGTGTAGGGTGTATGGTATAGAGTGTAGGGTATAGAGTGCAGGTTGTAGAGTGTAGGGTATAGAGTGTAGGGTATAGAGAGTAGGGTATAAAGTGTAGAGTGAAGGGTATGGAGTGTATAGTGTAGGGTATAGAGTGTAGGGTATGGAGTGTAGGGTATAGAGTGTAGAGTGTAGGGTATAGAGTGTATGCTATAGAGTGTAGGGTATAGAGTGTAGGGAATAGAGTGTAGAGTGTAAGGTATAGAGTGTAGAGTGTAGGGTATAGACTGTAGGGTGTAGAGTGTAGGGTATAGAGTGTAGGGTATAGAGTCTAGGGTATAGAGTGTAGGGTATAGAGTGTAGGGTATAGAGTGTATAGTGTAGGGTATAGAGTGTAGGGTATAGAGTGTAGGGTATAGAGTGTATAGTGTAGGGTATAGAGTGTATGCTATACAGTGTATGGTGTAGAGTGTATGGTGTAGAGTGTATGGTGTAGAGTGTATGGTGTAGAGTGTATGGTATAGAGTGTAGGGTATAGAGTGTAGGGTATAGAGTGTAGGGTAAAGAGTGTAGAGTGTAGGGTACAGAGTGCAGGGTGTAGAGTGTAGGGTATAGAGTGTAGGGTATAGAGTGTAGGGTGTAGAGTGTAGGGTATAGAGTGTAGAGTGTAGGGTGTAGGGTGTAGGGTATAGAGTGTAGGGTATAGAGTGTAGGGTATAGAGTGTAGGGTGTAGGGATTAGAGTGTAGGGATTAGAGTGTAGGGATTAGAGTGTAGGGTGTAGAGTGTAGGGTATAGAGTGTAGGGTATAGAGTGTAGGGTATAGAGTGTAGAGTGTAGGGATTAGAGTGTAGGGTATAGAGTGTAGGGTATAGAGTGTAGAGTATAGAGTGTAGGGTAAAGAGTGTAGAGTGTAGGGTACAGAGTGCAGGGTGTAGAGTGTAGGGTATATAGTGTAGAGTGTAGGGTGTAGGGTGTAGATTGTAGGGTATAGAGTGTAGGGTATAGAGTGTAGGGTATAGAGTGTAGGGTATAGATTGTAGGGTATAGAGTGTAGGGTGTAGGGATTAGAGTGTAGGGATTAGAGTGTAGGGATTAGAGTGTAGGGTGTAGAGTGTTGGGTGTAGAGTGTAGGGTATAGAGTGTAGGGTATAGAGTGTAGGGTATAGAGTGTAGACTGTAGGGATTAGAGTGTAGGGATTAGAGTGTAGGGTATAGAGTGTAGGGTATAGAGTAAAGTGTAGAGTGTAGGCTATAGAGTGTAGGGTATAGAGTGTAGGGTATAGAGTGTAGAGTGTAGGGTATAGAGTGTAGGGTATAGAGTGTAGGGTATAGAGTGTAGGGTATAGAGTGTAGGGTATAGAGTGTAGGGTGTAGGGTATAGAGTGTATGTTATAGAGTGTAAGGTATAGAGTGTAGAGTGTAGGGTATAGACTGTAGGGTGTAGAGTGTAGGAAGTAGAGTGTAGGGTATAGAGTGTAGGGTATAGAGTGTAGGGTATAGAGTGTAGGGTATAGAGTGTATGTTATAGAGTGTAGGGTATAGAGTGTAGAGTGTAGGGTATAGAGTGTATGTTATAGAGTGTAGGGTATAGAGTTTAGAGTGTAGGGTAAAGAGTGTAGGGTATAGAGTGTAGGGTTTAGAGTGTAGGGTATAGAGTGTAGGGTAAAGAGTGTAGAGTGTAGGGTACAGAGTGCAGGGTGTAGAGTGTAGGGTATAGAGTGTAGGGTGTAGAGTGTAGGGTGTAGAGTGTAGGGTATAGAGTGTAGAGTGTAGGGTGTAGGGTGTAGGGAATAGAGTGTAGGGTATAGAGTGTAGGGTATAGAGTGTAGGGTATAGAGTGTAGGGTGTAGGGATTAGAGTGTAGGGATTATAGTGTAGGGATTAGAGTGTAGGGTGTAGAGTGTAGGGTGTAGAGTGTAGGGTATAGAGTGTAGGGTGTAGAGTGTAGAGTGTAGGGATTATAGTGTAGGGTATAGAGTGTAGGGTATAGAGTGTAGGGTAAAGAGTGTAGAGTGTAGGGTACAGAGTGCAGGGTGTAGAGTGTAGGGTATAGAGTGTAGAGTGTAGGGTGTAGGGTGTAGAGTGTAGGGTATAGAGTGTAGGGTATAGAGTGTAGGGTATAGAGTGTAGGGTATAGATTGTAGGGTATAGAGTGTAGGGTGTAGGGATTAGAGTGTAGGGATTAGAGTGTAGGGATTAGAGTGTAGGGTGTAGAGTGTAGGGTGTAGAGTGTAGGGTATAGAGTGTAGGGTATAGAGTGTAGGGTATAGAGTGTAGACTGTAGGGATTAGAGTGTAGGGATTAGAGTGTAGGGTATAGAGTGTAGGGTATAGAGTAAAGTGTAGAGTGTAGGCTATAGAGTGTAGGGTATAGAGTGTAGAGTGTAGGGTATAGAGTGTAGGGTATAGAGTGTAGGGTATAGAGTGTAGGGTGTAGGGTATAGAGTGTAGGGTATAGAGTGCAGGTTGTAGAGTGTAGGGTATAGAGTGTAGGGTAAAGAGTGTAGAGTGTAGGGTACAGAGTGCAGGGTGTAGAGTGTAGGGTATAGAGTGTAGGGTGTAGAGTGTAGGGTGTAGAGTGTAGGGTATAGAGTGTAGAGTGTAGGGTGTAGGGTGTAGGGTATAGAGTGTAGGGTATAGAGTGTAGGGTATAGAGTGTAGGGTGTAGGGATTAGAGTGTAGGGATTATAGTGTAGGGATTAGAGTGTAGGGTGTAGAGTGTAGGGTGTAGAGTGTAGGGTATAGAGTGTAGGGTGTAGAGTGTAGAGTGAAGGAATTATAGTGTAGGGTATAGAGTGTAGGGTATAGAGTGTAGGGTAAAGAGTGTAGAGTGTAGGGTACAGAGTGCAGGGTGTAGAGTGTAGGGTATAGAGTGTAGAGTGTAGGGTGTAGGGTGTAGAGTGTAGGGTATAGAGTGTAGGGTATAGAGTGTAGGGTATAGAGTGTAGGGTATAGATTGTAGGGTATAGAGTGTAGGGTGTAGGGATTAGAGTGTAGGGATTAGAGTGTAGGGATTAGAGTGTAGGGTGTAGAGTGTAGGGTGTAGAGTGTAGGGTATAGAGTGTAGGGTATAGAGTGTAGGGTATAGAGTGTATACTGTAGGGATTAGAGTGTAGGGATTAGAGTGTAGGGTATAGAGTGTAGGGTATAGAGTAAAGTGTAGAGTGTAGGCTATAGAGTGTAGGGTATAGAGTGTAGAGTGTAGGGTATAGAGTGTAGGGTATAGAGTGTAGGGTATAGAGTGTAGGGTATAGAGTGTAGGGTATAGAGTGTAGGGTGTAGGGTATTGAGTGTAGGGTATAGAGTGCAGGTTGTAGAGTGTAGGGTATAGAGTGTAGGGTATAGAGAGTAGGGTATAAAGTGTAGAGTGTAGGGTATGGAGTGTATAGTGTAGGGTATAGAGTGTAGGGTATAGAGTGTAGGGTATAGAGTGTAGAGTGTAGGGTATAGAGTGTATGCTATAGAGTGTAGGGTATAGAGTGTAGGGAATAGAGTGTAGAGTGTAAGGTATAGAGTGTAGAGTGTAGGGTATAGACTGTAGGGTGTAGAGTGTAGGGTATAGAGTGTAGGGTATAGAGTGTAGGGTATAGAGTGTAGGGTATAGAGTGTAGGGTATAGAGTGTAGGGTATAGAGTGTAGAGTGTAGGGTATAGAGTGCAGGTTGTAGAGTGTAGGGTATAGAGTGTAGGTTATAAAGTGTAGAGTGTAGGGTATAGAGTGTATAGTGTAGGGTATAGAGTGTAGGGTATAGAGTGTAGGGTATAGAGTGTATAGTGTAGGGTATAGAGTGTATGCTATACAGTGTATGGTGTAGAGTGTATGGTGTAGAGTGTATGGTGTAGAGTGTATGGTATAGAGTGTAGGGTATAGAGTGTAGGGTATAGAGTGTATGTTATAAAGTGTAGGGTATAGAGTGTAGGGTATAGAGTTTAGAGTGTAGGGTATAGAGTGTAGGGTATAGAGTGTAGGGTATAGAGTGTAGGGTATAGAGTGTAGGGTACAGAGTGCAGGGTGTAGAGTGTAGGGTATAGAGTGTAGAGTGTAGGGTATAGAGTGTAGGGTATAGAGTGTAGGGTGTAGGGTATAGAGTGTAGGGTATAGAGTGTAGGGTATAGAGTGTAGGGTGTAGGGATTAGGGTGTAGGGATTAGAGTGTAGGGATTAGAGTGTAGGGATTAGAGTGTAGGGTGTAGAGTGTAGAGTGTAGGGTATAGAGTGTAGGGTACAGAGTGTAGGGTATAGAGTGTAGAGTGTAGAGATTAGAGTGTAGGGTATAGAGTGTAGGGTATAGAGTGTAGGGTAAAGAGTGTAGAGTGTAGGGTACAGAGTGCAGGGTGTAGAGTGTAGGGTATAGAGTGTAGGGGGTAGAGTGTAAGGTATAGAGTGTAGGGTGTAGAGTGTAGGGTGTAGGGTATAGAGTGTAGGGTATAGAGTGTAGGGTATAGGGTGTAGGGTATAGAGTGTAGGGTTTAGGGATTAGAGTGTAGGGATTAGAGTGTAGGGATTAGAGTGTAGGGTGTAGAGTGTAGGGTGTAGAGTGTAGGGTATAGAGTGTAGGGTATAGAGTGTAGGGTATAGAGTGTAGAGTGTAGGGATTAGAGTGTAGGGTATAGAGTGTAGGGTATAGAGTAGAGTGTAGAGTGTAGGCTATAGAGTGTAGGGTATATAGTGTAGAGTGTAGGTTATAGAGTGTAGGGTATAGAGTGTAGGGTATAGAGTGTAGGGTGTAGGGTATAGAGTGTAGGGTATAGAGTGCAGGTTGTAGAGTGTAGGGTATAGAGTGTAGGGTATAGAGAGTAGGGTATAAAGTGTAGAGTGTAGGGTATAGAGTGTATAGTGTAGGGTATAGAGTGTAGGGTATAGAGTTTAGAGTGTATGCTATAGAGTGTATGGTGTAGAGTGTATGGTATAGAGTGTAGGGTATAGAGTGTAGAGTGTAGGGATTAGAGTGTAGGGTATAGAGTGTAGGCTATAGAGTGTAGGGTATAGAGTGTAGAGTGTAGGTTATAGAGTGTAGGGTATAGAGTGTAGGGTGTAGAGTGTAGGGTTTAGAGTGTTGGGTGTAGAGTGCAGGGTGTAGAGTGCAGGGTATAGAGTGTAGGTTATAGAGTGTAGGGTATAAAGTGTAGAGTGTAGGGTATAGAGTGTATAGTGTAGGGTATAGAGTGTAGGGTGTAGGGTGTAGGGTGTAGAGTGTAGGGTATAGAGTGTAGGGTATATTGTGTAGGGTGTAGGGTATAGAGTGTAGGGTATAGAGTGTAGGGTATAGAGTGTAGAGTGTAGAGTGTATGGTATAGAGTGTAGACTGTAGGGTATAGAGTGTGGCGTATAGAGTGTAGGGTATAGAGTGTAGAGTGTAGGGTATAGAGTGTACGGTATAGAGTGTAGGGTATAGAGTGTAGGGTATAGAGTGTAGAGTGTAGGGTATAGAATGTAGGGTATAGAGTGTAGGGTATAGCGTGTAGGGAATAGAGTGTAGAGTGTAAGGTATAGAGTGTAGAGTGTAGGGTGTAGAGTGTAGGGAGTAGAGTGTAGGGTATAGAGTGTAGAGTGTAGGGTATAGAGTGCAGGGTATAGAGTGTAGGGTGTAGAGTGTAGGCTATAGAGTGTAGGTTATAGAGTGTAGAGTGTAGGG
The DNA here is from genome assembly GCF_032444005.1 of Ranitomeya imitator. NCBI lineage: Eukaryota > Metazoa > Chordata > Amphibia > Anura > Dendrobatidae > Ranitomeya > Ranitomeya imitator. Next base: position 109,713,073 of record NC_091285.1, on the reverse strand, counting down.
TATAGAGTGTAGGGTATAGAGTGTAGGGTATAGAGTGTAGGGTATAGAGTGTAGAGTGTAGGGTATAGAGTGTAGGGTATAGAGTGTAGGGTGTAGGGTATAGAGTGTAGGGTATAGAGTGTAGGGTATAGAGTGTAGAGTGTATGGTATAGAGTGTAGGGTATGGAGTGTAGGGTATAGACTGTAGGGTTTAGAGTGTGGCGTATAGAGTGTAGGGTGTAGGGTGTAGAGTGTAGGGTATAGAGTGTAGGGTATAGAGTGTAGGGTATAGAGTGTAGAGTGTAGGGTATAGAATGTAGGGTATAGAGTGTAGGGTATAGAGTGTAGGGAATAGAGTGTAGGGTATAGAGTGTAGAGTGTAGGCTATAGAGTGTAGGGTATAGAGTGTAGAGTGTAGGCTATAGAGTGTAGGGTATAGAGTGTAGAGTGTAGGGTATAGAGTGTAGGGTATAGAGTGTAGGGTATAGAGTGTAGAGTGTAGGGTATAGAGTGTAGGGTATAGATTGCAGGTTGTAGAGTGCAGGTTGTAGATTGTAGGGTATAGAGTGTAGGGTATAGAGTGTAGGGTATAGAGTGTAGGGTATAAAGTGTAGAGTGTAGGGTATAGAGTGTATAGTGTAGGGTATAGAGTGTAGGGTATAGAGTGTATAGTGTAGGGTATAGAGTGTATGCTATAGAGTGTATGGTGTAGAGTGTATGGTATAGAGTGTAGGGTGTAGAGTGTATGGTATAGAGTGTAGGGTGTAGAGTGTATGGTATAGAGTGTAGGGTATAGAGTGTAGGGTATAGAGTGTAGGGTATAGAGTGTATGTTATAGAGTGTAAGGTATAGAGTGTAGAGTGTAGGGTATAGACTGTAGGGTGTAGAGTGTAGGGAGTAGAGTGTAGGGAATAGAGTGTAGGGTATAGAGTGTAGGGTATAGAGTGTAGGGTATAGAGTGTATGTTATAGAGTGTAGGGTATAGAGTGTAGAGTGTAGGGTATAGAGTTTAGAGTGTAGGGTATAGAGTGTAGGGTATAGAGTGTAGGGTATAGAGTGTAGGGTATAGAGTGTAGGGTAAAGAGTGTAGAGTGTAGGGTACAGAGTGCAGGGTGTAGAGTGTAGGGTATAGAGTGTAGTGTGTAGAGTGTAGGGTGTAGAGTGTAGGGTATAGAGTGTAGAGTGTAGGGTGTAGGGTGTAGGGTGTAGGGTATAGAGTGTAGGGTATGGAGTGTAGGGTATAGAGTGTAGGGTATAGAGTGTAGGGTGTAGGGATTAGAGAGAAGGGATTAGAGTGTAGGGATTAGAGTGTAGGGTGTAGGGTGTAGAGTGTAGGGTATAGAGTGTAGGGTATAGAGTGTAGGGTATAGAGTGTAGGGTATAGAGTGTAGAGTGTAGGGATTAGAGTGTAGGGTATAGAGTGTATGGTATAGAGTGTAGGGTATAATGTGTAGGGTAAAGAGTGTAGAGTGTAGGGTACAGAGTGCAGGGTGTAGGGTGTAGGGTATAGAGTGTAGGGTATAGAGTGTAGGGTATAGAGAGTAGGGTATAAAGTGTAGAGTGTAGGGTATACAGTGTATAGTGTAGGGTATAGAGTGTAGGGTATAGAGTGTAGGGTATAGAGTGTAGAGTGTAGGGTATAGAGTGTATGCTATAGAGTGTAGGGTATAGAGTGTAGGGTATAGAGTAAAGTGTAGAGTGTAGGCTATAGAGTGTAAGGTATAGAGTGTAGAGTGTAGGGTATAGAGTGTAGGGTATAGAGTGTAGGGTATAGAGTGTAGGGTATAGAGTGTAGGGTGTAGGGTATAGAGTGTAGGGTATAGAGTGCAGGTTGTAGAGTGTAGGGTATAGAGTGTAGGGTATAGAGAGTAGGGTATAAAGTGTAGAGTGTAGGGTATAGAGTGTATAGTGTAGGGTATAGAGTGTAGGGTATAGAGTGTAGGGTATAGAGTGTAGAGTGTAGGGTATAGAGTGTATGCTATAGAGTGTAGGGTATAGAGTGTAGGGAATAGAGTTTAGAGTGTAAGGTATAGAGTGTAGAGTGTAGGGTATAGACTGTAGGGTGTAGAGTGTAGGGAGTAGAGTGTAGGGTATAGAGTGTAGGGTATAGAGTGTAGGGTATAGAGTGTAGGGTACAGAGTGTAGAGTGTAGGGTATAGAGTGTAGGGTATAGAGTGTAGGGTATAGAGTGTAGGGTATAGAGTGTAGGGTATAGAGTGTAGAGTGTAGGGTATTGAGTGCAGGTTGTAGAGTGTAGGGTATAAAGTGTAGAGTGTAGGGTATAGAGTGTATAGTGTAGGGTATAGAGTGTAGGGTATAGAGTGTAGGGTATAGAGTGTATAGTGTAGGGTATAGAGTGTATGCTATAGAGTGTATGGTGTAGAGTGTATGGTGTAGAGTGTATGGTGTAGAGTGTATGGTATAGAGTGTAGGGTATAGAGTGTAGGGTACAGAGTGTAGGGTATAGAGTGTATGTTATAGAGTGTAAGGTATAGAGTGTAGAGTGTAGGGTATAGACTGTAGGGTGTAGAGTGTAGGGAGTAGAGTGTAGGGTATAGAGTGTAGGGTATAGAGTGTAGGGTGTAGAGTGTAGGGTATAGAGTGTATGTTATAGAGTGTAGGGTAAAGAGTGTAGAGTGTAGGGTATAGAGTTTAGAGTGTAGGGTATAGAGTGTAGGGTATTAGAGTGTAGGGTATAGAGTGTAGGGTAAAGAGTGTAGAGTGTAGGGTACAGAGTGCAGGGTGTAGAGTGTAGGGTATAGAGTGTAGTGTGTAGAGTGTAGGGTGTAGAGTGTAGGGTATAGAGTGTAGAGTGTAGGGTGTAGGGTGTAGGGTATAGAGTGTAGGGTATAGAGTGTAGGGTATAGAGTGTAGGGTATAGAGTGTAGGGTGTAGGGATTAGAGTGTATGGATTAGAGTGTAGGGATTAGAGTGTAGGGTGTAGAGTGTAGGGTGTAGAGTGTAGGGTATAGAGTGTAGGGTATAGAGTGTAGGGTATAGAGTGTAGGGTATAGAGTGTAGAGTGTAGGGATTAGAGTGTAGGGTATAGAGTGTAGGGTATAGAGTGTAGGGTATAGAGTGTAGGGTAAAGAGTGTAGAGTGTAGAGTACAGAGTGCAGGGTGTAGGGTGTAGGGTATAGAGTGTAGAGTGTAGGGTGTAGGGTGTAGAGTGTAGGGTATAGAGTGTAGGGTGTAGAGTGTAGGGTGTAGTTTATAGAGTGTAGGGTATAGAGTGTAGGGTATAGAGTGTAGGGTATAGATTGTAGGGTATAGAGTGTAGGATGTAGGGATTAGAGTGTAGGGATTAGAGTGTAGGGATTAGAGTGTAGGGTGTAGAGTGTAGGGTGTAGAGTGTAGGGTATAGAGTGTAGGGTATAGACTGTAGGGTATAGAGTGTAGAGTGTAGGGTATAGAGTGTAGGGTATAGAGTGTAGGGTATAGAGTGTAGGGTGTAGGGTATAGAGTGTAGGGTATAGAGTGCAGGTTGTAGAGTGTAGGGTATAGAGTGTAGGGTATAGAGAGTAGGGTATAAAGTGTAGAGTGTAGGGTATAGAGTGTATAGTGTAGGGTATAGAGTGTAGGGTATAGAGTGTAGGGTATAGAGTGTAGAGTGTAGGGTATAGAGTGTATGCTATAGAGTGTAGGGTATAGAGTGTAGGGAATAGAGTGTAGAGTGTAAGGTATAGAGTGTAGAGTGTAGGGTATAGACTGTAGGGTGTAGAGTGTAGGGAGTAGAGTGTAGGGTATAGAGTGTAGGGAATAGAGTGTAGAGTGTAGGGTATAGAGTGTAGGGTATAGAGTGTAGGGTATAGACTGTAGGGTATAGAGTGTAGGGTATAGAGTGTAGAGTGTAGGGTATAGAGTGCAGGTTGTAGAGTGTAGGGTATAGAGTGTAGGGTATAAAGTGTAGAGTGTAGGGTATAGAGTGTATAGTGTAGGGTATAGAGTGTATGGTATAGAGTGTAGGGTATAGAGTGTATAGTGTAGGGTATAGAGTGTATGCTATAGAGTGTATGGTGTAGAGTGTATGGTGTAGAGTGTATGGTGTAGAGTGTATGGTATAGAGTGTAGGGTATAGAGTGTAGGGTATAGAGTGTATGTTATAGAGTGTAGGGTATAGAGTGTAGGGTATAGAGTTTAGAGTGTAGGGTATAGAGTGTAGGGTATAGAGTGTAGGGTATAGAGTGTAGGGTACAGAGTGCAGGGTGTAGAGTGTAGGGTATAGAGTGTAGAGTGTAGGGTGTAGAGTGTAGGGTATAGAGTGTAGGGTGTAGGGTATAGAGTGTCGGGTATAGAGTGTAGGGTATAGAGTGTAGGGTGTAGGGATTAGGGTGTAGGGATTAGAGTGTAGGGATTAGAGTTTAGGGATTAGAGTGTAGGGTGTAGAGTGTAGGGTATAGAGTGTAGGGTATAGAGTCTAGGGTATAGAGTGTAGGGTATAGAGTGTAGAGTGTAGGGATTAGAGTGTAGGGTATAGAGTGTAGGGTATAGAGTGTAGGGTAAAGAGTGTAGAGTGTAGGGTACAGAGTGCAGGGTGTAGAGTGTAGGGTATAGAGTGTAGAGTGTAGGGTGTAGAGTGTAGGGTATAGAGTGTAGAGTGTAGGGTGTAGAGTGTAGGGTGTAGGGTATAGAGTGTAGGGTATATAGTGTAGGGTATAGAGTGTAGGGTATAGAGTGTAGGGTGTAGGGATTAGAGTGTAGGGATTAGAGTGTAGGGATTGGAGTGTAGGGTGTAGAGTGTAGGGTGTAGAGTGTAGGGTATAGAGTGTAGGGTATAGAGTGTAGGGTATGGAGTGTAGAGTGTAGGGATTAGAGTGTAGGGTATAGAGTGTAGGGTATAGAGTAGAGTGTAGAGTGTAGGCTATAGAGTGTAGGGTATAGAGTGTAGAGTGTAGGGTATAGAGTGTAGGGTATAGAGTGTAGGGTATAGAGTGTAGGGTGTAGGGTATAGAGTGTAGGGTATAGAGTGCAGGTTGTAGAGTGTAGGGTATAGAGTGTAGGGTATAGAGAGTAGGGTATAAAGTGTAGAGTGTAGGGTATAGAGTGTATAGTGTAGGGTATAGAGTGTAGGGTATAGAGTGTAGGGTATAGAGTGTAGAGTGTATGCTATAGAGTTTATGGTGTAGAGTGTATGGTATAGAGTGTAGGGTATAGAGTGTAGAGTGTAGGGATTAGAGTGTAGGGTATAGAGTGTAGGCTATAGAGTGTAGGGTATAGAGTGTAGAGTGTAGGTTATAGAGTGTAGGGTATAGAGTGTAGGGTGTAGAGTGTAGGGTATAGAGTGTTGGGTGTAGAGTGCAGGGTGTAGAGTGCAGGGCATAGAGTGTAGGATATAGAGTGTAGGGTATAGAGTGTAGGGTGTAGGGTATAGAGTGTAGAGTGTAGGGTATAGAGTGTAGGGTATAGAGTGTAGGCTATAGAGTGTAGGGAATAGAGTGTAGAGTGTAAGGTGTAGAGTGTAGGGTATAGAGTGTAGGGTATATACTGTAGGGTATAGAGTGTAGGCTATAGAGTGTAGGGTATAGAGTGTAGAGTGTAGGGTATAGAGTGTAGGGAATAGAGTGTAGGGTATAAAGTGTAGAGTGTAGGGTATAGAGTGTATAGTGTAGGGTATAGAGTGTAGGGTATAGAGTGTAGGGTATAGAGTGTAGGGTATAGGGTGTAGGGTGTAGAGTGTAGGGTATAGAGTGTAGGGTATAGAGTGTAGAGTGTAGGGTATAGAGTGCAGGGTATAGAGTGTAGGGTGTAGAGTGTAGGCTATAGAGTGTAGGTTATAGAGTGTAGAGTGTAGGGTATAGAGTGTAGGGTATAGAGTGTAGGGTATAGAGTGTAGGGTATAGAGTGTAGAGTGTAGGGTATAGAGTTAAGGGTATAGAGTGTAGGGTATAGAGTGTAGGGTATAGAGTGTAGGGTATAGATTGCAGGTTGTAGAGTGCAGGTTGTAGAGTGTAGGGTATAGAGTGTAGGGTATAGAGTGTAGGGTGTAGAGTGTAGGGTATAGAGTGTAGGGTGTAGAGTGTAGGGAGTAGAGTGTAGGGTATAGAGTGTAGACTGTATGGTATAGAGTGCAGGGTATAGAGTGTAGGGTGTAGAGTGTAGGCTATAGAGTGTAGGTTATAGAGTGTAGAGTGTAGAGTATAGAGTGTAGGGTATAGAGTGTAGGGTATAGAGTGTAGAGTGTAGGGTATAGAGTGTAGGGTATAGAGTGTAGGGTATAGAGTGTAGGGTATAGATTGCAGGTTGTAGAGTGCAGGTTGTAGAGTGTAGGGTATAGAGTGTAGGGTATAGAGTGTAGGGTATAGAGTGTAGGGTATAGAGTGTAGGGTATAAAGTGTAGAGTGTAGGGTATAGAGTGTATAGTGTAGGGTATAGAGTGTAGGGTATAGAGTGTATAGTGTAGGGTATAGAGTGTATGCTATAGAGTGTATGGTGTAGAGTGTATGGTATAGAGTGTAGGGTGTAGAGTGTATGGTATAGAGTGTAGGGTATAGAGTGTATGGTATAGAGTGTAGGGTATAGAGTGTAGGGTATAGAGTGTAGGGTATATAGTGTATGTTATAGAGTGTAGGGTATAGAGTGTATAGTGTAGGGTATAGAGTGTAGGGTACAGAGTGTAGGGTATAGAGTGTAGGGTGTAGGGTATAGAGTGTAGGGTATAGAGTGCAGGTTGTAGAGTGTAGGGTATAGAGTGCAGGGTATAGAGAGTAGGGTATAAAGTGTAGAGTGTAGGGTATAGAGTGTAGAGTGTAGGGTATAGAGTGTATGCTATAGAGTGTATGGTGTAGAGTGTATGGTATAGAGTGTAGGGTATAGAGTGTAGGGTATAGAGTGTAGGGTGTAGAGTGTAGGGTATAGAGTGTATGTTATAGAGTGTAGGGTAAAGAGTGTAGAGTGTAGGGTATAGAGTTTAGAGTGTAGGGTATAGAGTGTAGGGTATAGAGTGTAGGGTATAGAGTGTAGGGTATAGAGTGTAGGGTAAAGAGTGTAGAGTGTAGGGTACAGAGTGCAGGGTGTAGAGTGTAGGGTATAGAGTGTAGTGTGTAGAGTGTAGGGTGTAGAGTGTAGGGTATAGAGTGTAGAGTGTAGGGTGTAGGGTGTAGGGTATAGAGTGTAGGGTATAGAGTGTAGGGTATAGAGTGTAGGGTATAGAGTGTAGGGTGTAGGGATTAGAGTGTATGGATTAGAGTGTAGGGATTAGAGTGTAGGGTGTAGAGTGTAGGGTGTAGAGTGTAGGGTATAGAGTGTAGGGTATAGAGTGTAGGGTATAGAGTGTAGGGTATAGAGTGTAGAGTGTAGGGTATAGAGTGTATGCTATAGAGTGTAGGGTATAGAGTGTAGGGTATAGAGTAAAGTGTAGGGTATAGAGTGTAGGGTATAGAGTGTAGGGTATAGAGTGTAGAGTGTAGGGTATAGAGTGTATGCTATAGAGTGTAGGGTATAGAGTGTAGGGTATAGAGTAAAGTGTAGAGTGTAGGCTATAGAGTGTAAGGTATAGAGTGTAGAGTGTAGGGTATAGAGTGTAGGGTATAGAGTGTAGGGTATAGAGTGTAGGGTATAGAGTGTAGGGTGTAGGGTATAGAGTGTAGGGTATAGAGTGCAGGTTGTAGAGTGTAGGGTATAGAGTGTAGGGTATAGAGAGTAGGGTATAAAGTGTAGAGTGTAGGGTATAGAGTGTATAGTGTAGGGTATAGAGTGTAGGGTATAGAGTGTAGGGTATAGAGTGTAGAGTGTAGGGTATAGAGTGTATGCTATAGAGTGTAGGGTATAGAGTGTAGGGAATAGAGTTTAGAGTGTAAGGTATAGAGTGTAGAGTGTAGGGTATAGACTGTAGGGTGTAGAGTGTAGGGAGTAGAGTGTAGGGTATAGAGTGTAGGGTATAGAGTGTAGGGTATAGAGTGTAGGGTACAGAGTGTAGAGTGTAGGGTATAGAGTGTAGGGTATAGAGTGTAGGGTATAGAGTGTAGGGTATAGAGTGTAGGGTATAGAGTGTAGAGTGTAGGGTATTGAGTGCAGGTTGTAGAGTGTAGGGTATAAAGTGTAGAGTGTAGGGTATAGAGTGTATAGTGTAGGGTATAGAGTGTAGGGTATAGAGTGTAGGGTATAGAGTGTATAGTGTAGGGTATAGAGTGTATGCTATAGAGTGTATGGTGTAGAGTGTATGGTGTAGAGTGTATGGTGTAGAGTGTATGGTATAGAGTGTAGGGTATAGAGTGTAGGGTATAGAGTGTAGGGTATAGAGTGTATGTTATAGAGTGTAAGGTATAGAGTGTAGAGTGTAGGGTATAGACTGTAGGGTGTAGAGTGTAGGGAGTAGAGTGTAGGGTATAGAGTGTAGGGTATAGAGTGTAGGGTGTAGAGTGTAGGGTATAGAGTGTATGTTATAGAGTGTAGGGTAAAGAGTGTAGAGTGTAGGGTATAGAGTTTAGAGTGTAGGGTATAGAGTGTAGGGTATTAGAGTGTAGGGTATAGAGTGTAGGGTATAGAGTGTAGGGTAAAGAGTGTAGAGTGTAGGGTACAGAGTGCAGGGTGTAGAGTGTAGGGTATAGAGTGTAGTGTGTAGAGTGTAGGGTGTAGAGTGTAGGGTATAGAGTGTAGAGTGAAGGGTGTAGGGTGTAGGGTATAGAGTGTAGGGTATAGAGTGTAGGGTATAGAGTGTAGGGTATAGAGTGTAGGGTGTAGGGATTAGAGTGTATGGATTAGAGTGTAGGGATTAGAGTGTAGGGTGTAGAGTGTAGGGTGTAGAGTGTAGGGTATAGAGTGTAGGGTATAGAGTGTAGGGTATAGAGTGTAGGGTATAGAGTGTAGAGTGTAGGGATTAGAGTGTAGGGTATAGAGTGTAGGGTATAGAGTGTAGGGTATAGAGTGTAGGGTAAAGAGTGTAGAGTGTAGAGTACAGAGTGCAGGGTGTAGGGTGTAGGGTATAGAGTGTAGAGTGTAGGGTGTAGGGTGTAGAGTGTAGGGTATAGAGTGTAGGGTGTAGAGTGTAGGGTGTAGTTTATAGAGTGTAGGGTATAGAGTGTAGGGTATAGAGTGTAGGGTATAGATTGTAGGGTATAGAGTGTAGGATGTAGGGATTAGAGTGTAGGGATTAGAGTGTAGGGATTAGAGTGTAGGGTGTAGAGTGTAGGGTGTAGAGTGTAGGGTATAGAGTGTAGGGTATAGACTGTAGGGTATAGAGTGTAGAGTGTAGGGTATAGAGTGTAGGGTATAGAGTGTAGGGTATAGAGTGTAGGGTGTAGGGTATAGAGTGTAGGGTATAGAGTGCAGGTTGTAGAGTGTAGGGTATAGAGTGTAGGGTATAGAGAGTAGGGTATAAAGTGTAGAGTGTAGGGTATAGAGTGTATAGTGTAGGGTATAGAGTGTAGGGTATAGAGTGTAGGGTATAGAGTGTAGAGTGTAGGGTATAGAGTGTATGCTATAGAGTGTAGGGTATAGAGTGTAGGGAATAGAGTGTAGAGTGTAAGGTATAGAGTGTAGAGTGTAGGGTATAGACTGTAGGGTGTAGAGTGTAGGGAGTAGAGTGTAGGGTATAGAGTGTAGGGAATAGAGTGTAGAGTGTAGGGTATAGAGTGTAGGGTATAGAGTGTAGGGTATAGACTGTAGGGTATAGAGTGTAGGGTATAGAGTGTAGAGTGTAGGGTATAGAGTGCAGGTTGTAGAGTGTAGGGTATAGAGTGTAGGGTATAAAGTGTAGAGTGTAGGGTATAGAGTGTATAGTGTAGGGTATAGAGTGTATGGTATAGAGTGTAGGGTATAGAGTGTATAGTGTAGGGTATAGAGTGTATGCTATAGAGTGTATGGTGTAGAGTGTATGGTGTAGAGTGTATGGTGTAGAGTGTATGGTATAGAGTGTAGGGTATAGAGTGTAGGGTATAGAGTGTATGTTATAGAGTGTAGGGTATAGAGTGTAGGGTATAGAGTTTAGAGTGTAGGGTATAGAGTGTAGGGTATAGAGTGTAGGGTATAGAGTGTAGGGTACAGAGTGCAGGGTGTAGAGTGTAGGGTATAGAGTGTAGAGTGTAGGGTGTAGAGTGTAGGGTATAGAGTGTAGGGTGTAGGGTATAGAGTGTCGGGTATAGAGTGTAGGGTATAGAGTGTAGGGTGTAGGGATTAGGGTGTAGGGATTAGAGTGTAGGGATTAGAGTGTAGGGATTAGAGTGTAGGGTGTAGAGTGTAGGGTATAGAGTGTAGGGTATAGAGTCTAGGGTATAGAGTGTAGGGTATAGAGTGTAGAGTGTAGGGATTAGAGTGTAGGGTATAGAGTGTAGGGTATAGAGTGTAGGGTAAAGAGTGTAGAGTGTAGGGTACAGAGTGCAGGGTGTAGAGTGTAGGGTATAGAGTGTAGAGTGTAGGGTGTAGAGTGTAGGGTATAGAGTGTAGAGTGTAGGGTGTAGAGTGTAGGGTGTAGGGTATAGAGTGTAGGGTATAGAGTGTAGGGTATAGAGTGTAGGGTATAGAGTGTAGGGTGTAGGGATTAGAGTGTAGGGATTAGAGTGTAGGGATTGGAGTGTAGGGTGTAGAGTGTAGGGTGTAGAGTGTAGGGTATAGAGTGTAGGGTATAGAGTGTAGGGTATGGAGTGTAGAGTGTAGGGATTAGAGTGTAGGGTATAGAGTGTAGGGTATAGAGTAGAGTGTAGAGTGTAGGCTATAGAGTGTAGGGTATAGAGTGTAGAGTGTAGGGTATAGAGTGTAGGGTATAGAGTGTAGGGTATAGAGTGTAGGGTGTAGGGTATAGAGTGTAGGGTATAGAGTGCAGGTTGTAGAGTGTAGGGTATAGAGTGTAGGGTATAGAGAGTAGGGTATAAAGTGTAGAGTGTAGGGTATAGAGTGTATAGTGTAGGGTATAGAGTGTAGGGTATAGAGTGTAGGGTATAGAGTGTAGAGTGTATGCTATAGAGTTTATGGTGTAGAGTGTATGGTATAGAGTGTAGGGTATAGAGTGTAGAGTGTAGGGATTAGAGTGTAGGGTATAGAGTGTAGGCTATAGAGTGTAGGGTATAGAGTGTAGAGTGTAGGTTATAGAGTGTAGGGTATAGAGTGTAGGGTGTAGAGTGTAGGGTATAGAGTGTTGGGTGTAGAGTGCAGGGTGTAGAGTGCAGGGCATAGAGTGTAGGATATAGAGTGTAGGGTATAGAGTGTAGGGTGTAGGGTATAGAGTGTAGAGTGTAGGGTATAGAGTGTAGGGTATAGAGTGTAGGCTATAGAGTGTAGGGAATAGAGTGTAGAGTGTAAGGTGTAGAGTGTAGGGTATAGAGTGTAGGGTATATACTGTAGGGTATAGAGTGTAGGCTATAGAGTGTAGGGTATAGAGTGTAGAGTGTAGGGTATAGAGTGTAGGGAATAGAGTGTAGGGTATAAAGTGTAGAGTGTAGGGTATAGAGTGTATAGTGTAGGGTATAGAGTGTAGGGTATAGAGTGTAGGGTATAGAGTGTAGGGTATAGGGTGTAGGGTGTAGAGTGTAGGGTATAGAGTGTAGGGTATAGAGTGTAGAGTGTAGGGTATAGAGTGCAGGGTATAGAGTGTAGGGTGTAGAGTGTAGGCTATAGAGTGTAGGTTATAGAGTGTAGAGTGTAGGGTATAGAGTGTAGGGTATAGAGTGTAGGGTATAGAGTGTAGGGTATAGAGTGTAGAGTGTAGGGTATATAGTTAAGGGTATAGAGTGTAGGGTATAGAGTGTAGGGTATAGAGTGTAGGGTATAGATTGCAGGTTGTAGAGTGCAGGTTGTAGAGTGTAGGGTATAGAGTGTAGGGTATAGAGTGTAGGGTGTAGAGTGTAGGGTATAGAGTGTAGGGTGTAGAGTGTAGGGAGTAGAGTGTAGGGTATAGAGTGTAGACTGTATGGTATAGAGTGCAGGGTATAGAGTGTAGGGTGTAGAGTGTAGGCTATAGAGTGTAGGTTATAGAGTGTAGAGTGTAGAGTATAGAGTGTAGGGTATAGAGTGTAGGGTATAGAGTGTAGAGTGTAGGGTATAGAGTGTAGGGTATAGAGTGTAGGGTATAGAGTGTAGGGTATAGATTGCAGGTTGTAGAGTGCAGGTTGTAGAGTGTAGGGTATAGAGTGTAGGGTATAGAGTGTAGGGTATAGAGTGTAGGGTATAGAGTGTAGGGTATAAAGTGTAGAGTGTAGGGTATAGAGTGTATAGTGTAGGGTATAGAGTGTAGGGTATAGAGTGTATAGTGTAGGGTATAGAGTGTATGCTATAGAGTGTATGGTGTAGAGTGTATGGTATAGAGTGTAGGGTGTAGAGTGTATGGTATAGAGTGTAGGGTATAGAGTGTATGGTATAGAGTGTAGGGTATAGAGTGTAGGGTATAGAGTGTAGGGTATATAGTGTATGTTATAGAGTGTAGGGTATAGAGTGTATAGTGTAGGGTATAGAGTGTAGGGTACAGAGTGTAGGGTATAGAGTGTAGGGTGTAGGGTATAGAGTGTAGGGTATAGAGTGCAGGTTGTAGAGTGTAGGGTATAGAGTGCAGGGTATAGAGAGTAGGGTATAAAGTGTAGAGTGTAGGGTATAGAGTGTAGAGTGTAGGGTATAGAGTGTATGCTATAGAGTGTATGGTGTAGAGTGTATGGTATAGAGTGTAGGGTATAGAGTGTAGGGTATAGAGTGTAGGGTGTAGAGTGTAGGGTATAGAGTGTATGTTATAGAGTGTAGGGTAAAGAGTGTAGAGTGTAGGGTATAGAGTTTAGAGTGTAGGGTATAGAGTGTAGGGTATAGAGTGTAGGGTATAGAGTGTAGGGTATAGAGTGTAGGGTAAAGAGTGTAGAGTGTAGGGTACAGAGTGCAGGGTGTAGAGTGTAGGGTATAGAGTGTAGTGTGTAGAGTGTAGGGTGTAGAGTGTAGGGTATAGAGTGTAGAGTGTAGGGTGTAGGGTGTAGGGTATAGAGTGTAGGGTATAGAGTGTAGGGTATAGAGTGTAGGGTGTAGGGATTAGAGTGTATGGATTAGAGTGTAGGGATTAGAGTGTAGGGTGTAGAGTGTAGGGTGTAGAGTGTAGGGTATAGAGTGTAGGGTATAGAGTGTAGGGTATAGAGTGTAGGGTATAGAGTGTAGAGTGTAGGGATTAGAGTGTAGGGTATAGAGTGTAGGGTATAGAGTGTAGGGTATAGAGTGTAGGGTAAAGAGTGTAGAGTGTAGAGTACAGAGTGCAGGGTGTAGGGTGTAGGGTATAGAGTGTAGAGTGTAGGGTGTAGAGTGTAGGGTATAGAGTGTAGGGTGTAGAGTGTAGGGTGTAGTTTATAGAGTGTAGGGTATAGAGTGTAGGGTATAGAGTGTAGGGTATAGATTGTAGGGTATAGAGTGTAGGATGTAGGGATTAGAGTGTAGGGATTAGAGTGTAGGGATTAGAGTGTAGGGTGTAGAGTGTAGGGTGTAGAGTGTAGGGTATAGAGTGTAGGGTATAGACTGTAGGGTATAGAGTGTAGAGTGTAGGGTATAGAGTGTAGGGTATAGAGTGTAGGGTATAGAGTGTAGGGTGTAGGGTATAGAGTGTAGGGTATAGAGTGCAGGTTGTAGAGTGTAGGGTATAGAGTGTAGGGTATAGAGAGTAGGGTATAAAGTGTAGAGTGTAGGGTATAGAGAGTATAGTGTAGGGTATTGCCACCCTACACCCTACACTCTACACTCTATACCCTACACCCTACACCCTGCACTCTGTACTCTACACTCTACACTCTTTACCCTACACTCTATACCCTACACTCTATACCCTACACTCTATACCCTACACTCTAATCCCTACACTCTACACTCTATACCCTACACTCTATACCCTACACTCTATACCCTACACTCTATACCCTACACTCTACACCCTACACTCTACACCCTACACTCTAATCCCTACACTCTAATCCATACACTCTAATCCCTACACCCTACACTCTATACCCTACACTCTATACCCTACACTCTATACCCTACACTCTATACCCTACACCCTACACCCTACACTCTACACTCTATACCCTACACTCTACACCCTACACTCTACACACTACACTCTATACCCTACACTCTACACCCTGCACTCTGTACCCTACACTCTACACTCTTTACCCTACACTCTATACCCTACACTCTATACCCTACACTCTAATACCCTACACTCTATACCCTACACTCTAAACTCTATACCCTACACTCTACACTCTTTACCCTACACTCTATAACATACACTCTATACCCTACACTCTACACCCTACACTCTATACCCTACACTCTATACCCTACACTCTACTCCCTACACTCTACACCCTACAGTCTATACCCTACACTCTACACTCTATACCTTACACTCTATAACATACACTCTATACCCTACACTCTATACCCTACACTCTATACCCTACACTCTATACCATACACTCTACACCATACACTCTACACCATACACTCTACACCATACACTCTATAGCATACACTCTATACCCTACACTATACACTCTATACCCTACACTCTATACCCTACACTCTATACCCTACACTATACACTCTATACCCTACACTCTACACTTTATACCCTACACTCTACAACCTGCACTCAATACCCTACACTCTACACTCTATACCCTACACTCTATACCCTACACTCTATACCCTACACTCTATACCCTACACTCTACACTCTGTACCCTACACTCTATACCCTACACTCTATACCCTACACTCTATACCCTACACTCTACTCCCTACACTCTACACCCTACAGTCTATACCCTACACTCTACACTCTATACCTTACACTCTAAACTCTATTCCCTACACTCTATACCCTACACTCTATAGCATACACTCTATACCCTACACTCTACACTCTATACCCTACACTCTATACCCTACACTCTATACCCTACACTATACACTCTATACCCTACACTCTACACTTTATACCCTACTCTCTATACCCTACACTCTATACCCTACACTCTACAACCTGCACTCTATACCCTACACTCTATACCCTACACCCTACACTCTATACCCTACACTCTATACCCTACACTCTATACCCTACACTCTATACCCTACACTCTACACTCTATACCCTACACTCTATAGCCTACACTCTACACTTTACTCTATACCCTACACTCTATACCCTACACTCTATAGCATACACTCTATACCCTACACTCTACACTCTATACCCTACACTCTATACCCTACACTCTATACCCTACACTATACACTGTATACCCTACACTCTACACTTTATACCCTACTCTCTATACCCTACACTCTATACCCTACACTCTATACCCTACACCCTACACCCTGCACTCTGTACCCTACACTCTACACTCTTTACCCTACACATTATACCCTACACTCTATACCATACACTCTATACCCTACACTCTAATCCCTACACTCTACACTCTATACCCTACACTCTATACCCTACACACTATACCCTACACTCTATACCCTACACTCTACACCCTACACCCTACACTCTAATCCCTACACTCTAATCCCTTCTCTCTAATCCCTACACCCTACACTCTATACCCTACACTCTATACCCTACACTCCATACCCTACACTCTATACCCTACACCCTACACCCTACACCCTACACTCTACACTCTATACCCTACACTCTACACCCTACACTCTACACACTACACTCTATACCCTACACTCTACACCCTGCACTCTGTACCCTACACTCTACACTCTTTACCCTACACTCTATACCCTACACTCTATACCCTACACTCTATACCCTACACTCTATACCCTACACTCTAAACTCTATACCCTACACTCTACACTCTATACCCTACACTCTATAACATACACTCTATACCCTACACTCTATACCCTACACTCTATACCCTACACTCTATTCCCTACACTCTACTCCCTACACTCTACACCCTACAGTCTATACCCTACACTCTACACTCTATACCTTACACTCTATAACATACACTCTATACCCTACACTCTATACCCTACACTCTATACCCTACACTCTATACCATACACTCTACACCCTACACTCTATACCATACACTCTACACCCTACACTCTATACCATACACTCTACACCATACACTCTATAGCATACACTCTATACCCTACACTATACACTCTATACCCTACACTCTATACCCTACACTATACACTCTATACCCTACACTCTACACTTTATACCCTACACTCTATACCCTACACTCTATACCCTACACTCTATACCCTACAATCTACAACCTGCACTCTACAACCTGCAATCTATACCCTACACTCTATACCCTACACTCTACACTCTATACCCTACACTCTATACCCTACACTCTATACCCTACACTCTACACTCTATACCCTACACTCTATAGCCTACACTCTACACTCTATACCCTACACTCTATAGCCTACACTCTACACTCTATACCCTACACTCTACTCCCTACACCCTACAGTCTATACCTTACACTCTACACTCTATTCCCTACACTCTATACCCTACACTCTATACCCTACATTCTATACCCTACACTCTACACTCTATACCCTACACTCTATACCCTACACTCTATACCCTACACTCTACACCCTACACCCTACACTCTATACGCCACACTCTAAACCCTACAGTCTATACCCTACACTCCATACCCTACACTCTATACCATACACTCTACACTCTATACCCTACACTCTATACCCTACACTCTATACCCTACACCCTACACTCTATACCCTACACTCTATACCCTACACTCTACACTCTATACCCTACACTCTATACCCTACACTCTATACCCTACACTCTATACCCTACACTCTACACTCTATAACCTACACTCTATAGCCTACACTCTACACCCTACACTCTATACCCTGCACTCTATACCCTACACTCTACACTCTATACCCTACACTCTACTCCCTACACTCTACACCCTACACTCTACACTCTATACCTTACACTCTACACTCTATTCCCTACACGCTATACCCTACACTCTATACCCTACATTCTATACCCTACACTCTACACTCTATACCCTACACTCTATACCCTACACTCTATACCGTACACTCTATACCCTACACTCTACACTCTATACCCTACACTCTATACGCCACACTCTATACCCTACAGTCTACACTCTATACCATACACTCTACACTCTACACTCTATACCCTACACTCTATACCCTACACTCTATACCCTACACCCTACACAATATACCCTACACTCTATACCCTACACTCTACACCCTACACCCTACACCCTACACTCTATACCCTACACTATACACTCTATACCCTACACTCTACACTTTATACCCTACACTCTATAACCTACACTCTATACCCTGCACTCTACACCCTGCACTCTACACCCAACACTCTAAACCCTACACTCTACACCCTACACTCTATACCCTACACTCTATAACCTACACTCTACACTCTATACCCTACACTCTATAGCCTACACTCTATACCCTACACTCTAATCCCTACACTCTACACTCTATACCCTACACTCTATACCATACACTCTACACCATACACTCTATAGCATACACTCTAAACTCTATACCCTACACTCTATACCCTACACTATACACTCTATACCCTACACTCTACACTTTATACCCTACTCTCTATACCCTACACTCTATACCCTACACTCTACAACCTGCACTCTATACCCTACACTCTATACCCTACACCCTACACTCTATACCCTACACTCTATACCCTACACTCTATAACCTACACTCTACACTATATACCCTACACTCTATAGCCTACACTCTACACTCTACTCTATACCCTACACTCTATACCCTACACTCTAATCCCTACACTCTACACTCTATACCCTACACTCTATACCCTACACTCTATACCCTACACTCTACACCCTACACTCTACACCCTACACTCTAATCCCTACACTCTAATCCCTACACTCTAATCCCTAAACCCTACACTCTATACCCTACACCCTATACCCTACACTCTATACCCTACACTCTATACCCTACACCCTACACTCTACACCCTACACTCTATACCTTACACTCTACCCCCTACACTCTATACCCTACACTCTACACCCTGCACTCTGTACCCTACACTCTACACTCTTTACCCTACACTCTATACCCTACACTCTATACCCTACACTCTAATCTCTACACTCTACACTCTATACCCTACACTCTGTACCCTACACTCTATACCCTACACTCTACACTCTACACCCTACACTCTAATCCCTACACTCTAATCCCTACACTCTAATCCCTACACCCTAATCCCTACACCCTACACTCTATACCCTACACTCTATACCCTACACTCTATACCCTACACCCTACACTCTATACCCTACACTCTATACCCTACACTCTACACTCTATACCCTACACTCTACACCCTGCACTCTGTACCCTACACTCTATACCCTACACTCTATACCCTACACTCTATACCCTACACTCTATACCCTACACTCTAAACTCTATACCCTACACTCTATACCCTACACTTTATAACATACACTCTATACCCTACACTCTATACCCTACACTCTATACCATACACTCTACACCATACACTCTACACCATACACTCTACACCATACACTGTATAGCATACACTCTATACCCTACACTATACACTCTATACCCTACACTCTATACCCTACACTCTATACCCTACACTATACACTCTATACCCTACACTCTACACTTTATAACCTACACTCTATACCCTACACTCTACAACCTGCACTCTATACCCTACACTCTACACTCTATACCCTACACTCTATACCCTACACTCTATACCCTACACTCTATACCCTACACTCTATACCCTACACTCTATACCCTACACTCTACACCCTACAGTCTATACCCTACACTCTACACTCTATACCTTACACTCTACACTCTATTCCCTACACTCTATACCCTACACTCTATAGCATACACTCTATACCCTACACTCTACAATCTATACCCTACACTCTATACCCTACACTCTATACCCTACACTATACACTCCATACCCTACACTCTACACTTTATACCCTACTCTCTATACCCTACACTCTATACCCTACACTCTACAACCTGCACTCTATACCCTACACTCAATACCCTACACCCTACACTCTATACCCTACACTCTATACCCTACACTCTATACCCTACACTCTATACCCTACACTCTATACCCTACACTCTACACTCTATACCCTACACTCTATAGCCTACACTCTACACTTTACTCTATACCCTACACTCTATACCCTACACTCTAATCCCTACACTCTAATCCCTACAGTATACACTCTATACCCTACACTCTATACCCTACACTCTATACCCTACACTCTACACCCTACACTCTACACCCTACACTCTAATCCCTACACTCTAATCCCTACACTCTAATCCCTACACCCTACACTCTATACCCTACAATCTATACCCTACACTCTATACCCTACACTCTATACCCTACACTCTATACCCTACACTCTACACCCTACACCCTACACTCTACACTCTATACCCTACACTCTACACCCTGCACTCTGTACCCTACACTCTACACTCTTTACCCTACACTCTATACCCTACACTCTATACCCTACACTATAATTCCTTCACTCTACACTCTACACCCTACACTCTATACCCTACACTCTACACCCTACACTCTACACCCTACACTCTAATCCCTACACTATAATCCCTACACTCTAATCCCTACACCCTACACTCTATACCCTACACTCTATACCCTACACTCTATACCCTACACCCTACACCCTACACTCTACACTCTATACCCTACACTCTACACCCTACACTCTACACCCTACACTCTATACCCTACACTCTACACCCTGCACTCTGTACCCTACACTCTACACTCTTTACCCTACACTCTATACCCTACACTCTACAACCTGCACTCTATACCCTACACTCTATACCCTACACCCTACACTCTATACCCTACACTCTATACCCTACACTCTATACCCTACACTCTACACTCTATACCCTACACTCTATAGCCTACACTCTACACTTTACTCTATACCCTACACTCTATACCCTACACTCTAATCCCTACACTCTAATCCCTACAGTCTACACTCTATACCCTACACTCTATACCCTACACTCTATACCCTACACTCTACACCCTACACTCTACACCCTACACTCTAATCCCTACACTCTAATCCCTACACTCTAATCCCTACACCCTACACTCTATACCCTACAATCTATACCCTACACTCTATACCCTACACTCTATACCCTACACTCTATACCCTACACTCTACACCCTACACCCTACACTCTACACTCTATACCCTACACTCTACACCCTGCACTCTGTACCCTACACTCTACACTCTTTACCCTACACTCTATACCCTACACTCTATACCCTACACTATAATCCCTACACTCTACACTCTACACCCTACACTCTATACCCTACACTCTACACCCTACACTCTACACCCTACACTCTAATCCCTACACTATAATCCCTACACTCTAATCCCTACACCCTACACTCTATACCCTACACTCTATACCCTACACTCTATACCCTACACTCTATACCCTACACCCTACACCCTACACTCTACACTCTATACCCTACACTCTACACCCTACACTCTACACCCTACACTCTATACCCTACACTCTACACCCTGCACTCTGTACCCTACACTCTACACTCTTTACCCTACACTCTATACCCTACACTCTAAACCCTACACTCTATACCCTACACTCTTTACCCTACACTCTAAACTCTATACCCTACACTCTATAACATACACTCTATACCCTACACTCTACACTCTATACCCTACACTCTATAACATACACTCTATACCCTACACTCTATACCCTACACTCTATACCCTACACTCTATACCCTACACTCTACTTCCTACACTCTACACCCTACAGTCTATACCCTACACTCTACACTCTATACCTTACACTCTATAACATACACTCTATACCCTACACCCTACACTCTATACCCTACACTCTATACCCTACACTCTATACCCTACACTCTATACCCTACACTCTATACCCTACACTCTACACTCTATACCCTACACTCTATACCCTACACTCTATAGCCTACACTCTACACTTTACTCTATACCCTACACTCTATACCCTACACTCTAATCCCTACACTCTAATCCCTACAGTCTACACTCTATACCCTACACTCTATACCCTACACTCTATACCCTACACTCTACACCCAACACTCTACACCCTACACTCTAATCCCTACACTCTAATCCCTACACTCTAATCCCTACACCCTACACTCTATACCCTACAATCTATACCCTACACTCTATACCCTACACTCTATACCCTACACTCTATACCCTACAATCTACACCCTACACCCTACACTCTACACTATATACCCTACACTCTACACCCTGCACTCTGTACCCTACACTCTACACTCTTTACCCTACACTCTATACTCTACACTCTATACCCTACACTCTATACCCTACACTCTAATCCCTACACTCTACACTCTATACCCTACACTCTATACCCTACACTCTATACCCTACACTCTACACCCTACACTCTAATCCCTACACTCTAATCCCTACACTCTAATCCCTACACCCTACACTCTATACCCTACACTCTATACCCTACACTCTATACCCTACACCCTACACCCTACACTCTACACTCTATACCCTACACTCTACACCCTACACTCTATACCCTACACTCTATACCCTACACTCTACACCCTGCACTCTGTACCCTACACTCTACACTCTTTACCCTACACTCTATACCCTACACTCTATACCCTACACTCTATACCATACACTCTACACCATACACTCTACACCATACACTCTACACCATACACTCTACACCATACACTGTATAGCATACACTCTATACCCTACACTATACACTCTATACCCTACACTCTATACCCTACACTCTATACCCTACACTATACACTCTATACCCTACACTCTATACCCTACACTCTATACCCTAGACTCTATACCCTACACTCTATACCCTACACTCTACACCCTACAGTCTATACCCTACACTCTACACTCTATACCTTACACTCTACACTCTATTCCCTACACTCTATACCCTACACTCTATAGCATACACTCTATACCCTACACTCTACACTCTATACCCTACACTCCATACCCTACACTCTATACCCTACACTATACACTCCATACCCTTCACTCTACACTTTATACCCTACTCTCTATACCCTACACTCTATACCCTACACTCTACAACCTGCACTCTATACCCTACACTCTATACCATACACCCTACACTCTATACCCTACACTCTATACCCTACACTCTATACCCTACACTCTATACCCTACACTCTACACTCTATACCCTACACTCTATAGCCTACACTCTACACTTTACTCTATACCCTACACTCTACACCCTACACTCTACACCCTACACTCTAATCCCTACACTCTAATCCCTACACTCTAATCCCTACACCCTACACTCTATACCCTACAATCTATACCCTACACTCTATACCCTACACTCTATACCCTACACTCTAATCCCTACACTCTAATCCCTACAGTCTACACTCTATACCCTACACTCTATACCCTACACTCTATACCCTACACTCTACACCCTACACTCTACACCCTACACTCTAATCCCTACACTCTAATCCCTACACTCTAATCCCTACACCCTACACTCTATACCCTACAATCTATACCCTACACTCTATACCCTACACTCTATACCCTACACTCTATACCCTACACTCTATACCCTACACTCTACACCCTACACCCTACACTCTACACTCTATACCCTACACTCTACACCCTGCACTCTGTACCCTACACTCTACACTCTTTACCCTACACTCTATACCCTACACTCTATACCCTACACTCTATACCCTACACTCTAATCCCTACACTCTACACTCTACACCCTACACTCTATACCCTACACTCTACACCCTACACTCTACACCCTACACTCTAATCCCTACACTATAATCCCTACACTCTAATCCCTACACCCTACACTCTATACCCTACACTCTATACCCTACACTCTATATCCTACACTCTATACCCTACACCCTACACCCTACACTCTACACTCTATACCCTACACTCTACACCCTACACTCTACACCCTACACTCTATATCCTACACTCTACACCCTGCACTCTGTACCCTACACTCTACACTCTTTACCCTACACTCTATACCCTACACTCTATACCCTACACTCTATACCCTACACTCTTTACCCTACACTCTAAACTCTATACCCTACACTCTATAACATACACTCTAAACCCTACACTCTACACTCTATACCCTACACTCTATAACATACACTCTATACCCTACACTCTATAACCTACACTCTATACCCTACACTCTATACCCTACACTCTACTCCCTACACTCTACACCCTACAGTCTATACCCTACACTCTACACTCTATACCTTACACTCTATAACATACACTCTATACCCTACACCCTACACTCTATACCCTACACTCTATACCCTACACTCTATACCCTACACTCTATACCCTACACTCTATACCCTACACTCTACACTCTATACCCTACACTCTATAGCCTACACTCTACACTTTACTCTATACCCTACACTCTATACCCTACACTCTAATCCCTACACTCTAATCCCTACAGTCTACACTCTATACCCTACACTCTATACCCTACACTCTATACCCTACACTCTACACCCAACACTCTACACCCTACACTCTAATCCCTACACTCTAATCCCTACACTCTAATCCCTACACTCTAATCCCTACACCCTACACTCTATACCCTACACTCTATACCCTACACTCTATACCCTACACTCTATACCCTACACCCTACACCCTACACTCTACACTCTATACCCTACACTCTACACCCTACACTCTACACCCTACACTCTATACCGTACACTCTACACCCTGCACTCTGTACCCTACACTCTACACTCGTTACCCTACACACTATACCCTACACTCTATACCCTACACTCTATACCCTACACTCTATACCCTACACTCTAAACTCTATACCCTACACTCTATAACATACACTCTATAACCTACACTCTACACTCTATACCCTACACTCTATAACATACACTCTATACCCTACACTCTATACCCTACACTCTATACCCTACACTCTATACCCTACACTCTACTCCCTACACTCTACACCCTACAGTCTATACCCTACACTCTACACTCTATACCTTACACTCTATAACATACACTCTATACCCTACACTCTATACCCTACACTCTATACCCTACACTCTATACCCTACACTCTACACCCTACACTCTATACCATACACTCTACACCCTACACTCTATACCATACACTCTACACCATACACTCTATAGCATACACTATATACCCTACACTATACACTCTATGCCCTACACTCTATACCCTACACTATACACTCCATACCCTACACTCTATACCCTACACTCTATACCCTACACTCTATACCCTACACTCTACAACCTGCACTCTACAACCTGCAATCTATACCCTACAATCTATACCCTACACTCTATATCCTACACTCTATACCCTACACTCTAAACTCTATACCCTACACTCTATACCCTACACTCTATAACATACACTCTATACCCTACACTCTATACCATACACTCTACACCATACACTCTACACCATACACTCTACACCATACACTCTACACCATACACTCTATAGCATACACTCTATACCCTACACGATACACTCTATACCCTACACTCTATACCCTACACTCTATACCCTACACTCTACACCTTACACTCTACACTCTATTCCCTACACTCTATACACTACACTCTATACCCTACACTCTACACCCAACACTCTATACCCTACACTCTATACCCTACACTCTATACCCTACACTCTATAGCCTACACTCTATACCCTACACTCTAATCCCTACACTCTACACTCTATACCCTACACTCTATACCATACACTCTATACTCTACACTCTATACCCTACACTCTATACCCTGCACTCTACACCCTGCACTCTACACCCAACACTCTAAACCCTACACTCTACACTCTATACCCTACACTCTATACCCTACACTCTACACCCTACACTCTATAGCCTACACTCTATACCCTACAGTTTATACCCTACACTCTATACCCTACACCCTACACTCTATACCCTACACTCTACACTCTATACCCTACACTCTACACCCTACACTCTACACACTACACTCTATACCCTACACTCTACACCCTGCACTCTGTACCCTACACTCTACACTCTTTACCCTCCACTCTATACCCTACACTCTATACCCTACACTCTATACCCTACACTCTACTCCCTAAACTCTACACCCTACAGTCTATACCCTACACTCTACACTCTATACCTTACACTCTATAACATACACTCTATACCCTACACTCTATACCCTACACTCTATACCATACACTCTACACCCTACACTCTATACCATACACTCTACACCCTACACTCTATACCATACACTCTACACCATACACTCTATAGCATACACTCTATACCCTACACTATACACTCTATACCCTACACTCTATACCCTACACTATACACTCTATACCCTACACTCTACACTTTATACCCTACACTCTATACCCTACACTTTATACCCTACACTCTATACCCTACACTCTACAACCTGCACTCTACAACCTGCAATCTATACCCTACACTCTATACCCTACACTCTACACTCTATACCCTACACTCTATACCCTACACTCTATACCCTACACTCTACACTCTATACCCTACACTCTATAGCCTACACTCTACACTCTATACCCTACACTCTATAGCCTACACTCTACACTCTATACCCTACACTCTACTCCCTACACCCTACAGTCTATACCTTACACTCTACACTCTATACCTTACACTCTACACTCTATTCCCTACACTCTATACCCTACACTCTATACCCTACATTCTATACCCTACACTCTACACTCTATACCCTACACTCTATACCCTACACTCTATACCCTACACTCTACACCCTACACCCTACACTCTATACGCCACACTCTATACCCTACAGTCTATACCCTACACTCTATACCCTACACTCTATACCCTACACCCTACACTCTATACCCTACACTCTATACCCTACACTCTACACTCTATACCCTACACTCTATACCCTACACTCTATACCCTACACTCTACACCCTACACTCTACACTCTATAACCTACACTCTATAGCCTACACTCTACACCCTACACTCTATACCCTGCACTCTATACCCTACACTCTACACTCTATACCCTACACTCTACTCCCTAAACTCTACACCCTACACTCTACACTCTATACCTTACACTCTACACTCTATTCCCTACACTCTATACCCTACACTCTATACCCTATATTCTATACCCTACACTCTACACTCTATACCCTACACTCTATACCCTACACTCTATACCGTACACTCTATACCCTACACTCTACACTCTATACCCTACACTCTATACGCCACACTCTATACCCTACAGTCTACACTCTATACCATACACTCTACACTCTACACTCTACACTCTATACCCTACACTCTATACCCTACACTCTATACCCTACACCCTACACAATATACCCTACACTCTATACCCTACACTCTACACCCTACACCCTACACCCTACACTCTATACCCTACACTATACACTCTATACCCTACACTCTACACTTTATACCCTACACTCTATACCCTACACTCTATACCCTGCACTTTACACCCTGCACTCTACACCCAACACTCTAAACCCTACACTCTACACCCTACACTCTATACCCTACACTCTATACCCTACACTCTACACTCTATACCCTACACTCTATAGCCTACACTCTATACCCTACAGTATATACCCTACACTCTATACCCTACACTCTACACCTTACACTCTACACTCTATTCCCTACACTCTATACCCTACACTCTATACCCTACACTCTATACCCTACACTCTACACTCTATACCCTACACCCTACACTCTATACCCTACACTCTATATCCTACACTCTATACCCTGCACTCTATACCTTGCACTCTACACCCAACACTCTATACCCTACACTCTACACCCTACACTCTATACCCTACACTCTATAACCTACACTCTACACTCTATACCCTACACTCTATAGCCTACACTCTATACCCTACACTCTAATCCCTACACTCTACACTCTATACCCTACACTCTATACCATACACTCTACACCATACACTCTATAGCATACACTCTACACTCTATACCCTACACTCTATACCCTACACTATACACTCTATACCCTACACTCTACACTTTATACCCTACTCTCTATACCCTACACTCTATACTCTACACTCTACAACCTGCACTCTATACCCTACACTCTATACCCTACACCCTACACTCTATACCGTACACTCTATACCCTACACTCTATACCCTACACTCTATACCCTACACTCTACACTCTATACCCTACACTCTATAGCCTACACTCTACACTCTACTCTAAACCCTACACTCTATACCCTACACTCTAATCCCTACACTCTACACTCTATACCCTACACTCTATACCCTACACTCTACACCCTACACTCTACACCCTACACTCTAATCCCTACACTCTAATCCCTACACCCTGCACTCTATACCCTACACCCTATACCCTACACTCTATACCCTACACTCTATACCCTACACCCTACACTCTACACCCTACACTCTATACCTTACACTCTACACCCTACACTCTATACCCTACACTCTACACCCTGCACTCTACACCCAACACTCTAAACCCTACACTCTACACTCTATACCCTACACTCTATACCCTACACTCTACACTCTATACCCTACACTCTATAGCCTACACTCTATACCCTACAGTTTATACCCTACACTCTATACCCTACACCCTACACTCTATACCCTACACTCTTCACTCTATACCCTACACTCTACACCCTACACTCTACACACTACACTCTATACCCTACACTCTACACCCTGCACTCTGTACCCTACACTCTACACTCTTTACCCTACACTCTATACCCTACACTCTATACCCTACACTCTATACCCTACACTCTAAACTCTATACCCTACACTCTACACTCTATACCCTACACTCTATAACATACACTCTATACCCTACACTCTATACCCTACACTCTATACCCTACACTCTATACCCTACACTCTACTCCCTACACTCTACACCCTACAGTCTATACCCTACACTCTACACTCTATACCTTACACTCTATAACATACACTCTATACCCTACACTCTATACCCTACACTCTATACCCTACACTCTATACCATACACTCTACACCCTACACTCTATACCATACACTCTACACCATACACTCTATAGCATACACTCTATACCCTACACTATACACTCTATACCCTACACTCTATACCCTACACTATACACTCTATACCCTACACTCTACACTTTATACCCTACACTCTATACCCTACACTCTATACCCTACACTCTATACCCTACACTCTACAACCTGCACTCTACAACCTGCAATCTATACCCTACACTCTATACCCTACACTCTATACCCTACACTCTATACCCTACACTCTATACCCTACACTCTACACTCTATACCCTACACTCTATAGCCTACACTCTACACTCTATACCCTACACTCTATAGCCTACACTCTACACTCTATACCCTACACTCTACTCCCTACACCCTACAGTCTATACCTTACACTCTACACTCTATACCTTACACTCTACACTCTATTCCCTACACTCTATACTCTACACTCTATACCCTACATTCTATACCCTACACTCTACACTCTATACCCTACACTCTATACCCTACACTCTATACCCTACACTCTACACCCTACACCCTACACTCTATACGCCACACTCTATACCCTACAGTCTATACCCTACACTCTATACCATACACTCTACACTCTATACCCTACACTCTATACCCTACACTCTATACCCTACACCCTACACTCTATACCCTACACTCTATACCCTACACTCTACACTCTATACCCTACACTCTATACCCTACACTCTATACCCTACACTCTATACCCTACACTCTACACTCTATACCCTACACTCTATAGCCTACACTCTACACTCTATACCCTACACTCTATAGCCTACACTCTACACTCTATACCCTACACTCTACTCCCTACACCCTACAGTCTATACCTTACACTCTACACTCTATACCTTACACTCTACACTCTATTCCCTACACTCTATACTCTACACTCTATACCCTACATTCTATACCCTACACTCTACACTCTATACCCTACACTCTATACCCTACACTCTATACCCTACACTCTACACCCTACACCCTACACTCTATACGCCACACTCTATACCCTACAGTCTATACCCTACACTCTATACCATACACTCTACACTCTATACCCTACACTCTATACCCTACACTCTATACCCTACACCCTACACTCTATACCCTACACTCTATACCCTACACTCTACACTCTATACCCTACACTCTATACCCTACACTCTATACCCTACACTCTATACCCTACACTCTACACTCTATAACCTACACTCTATAGCCTACACTCTACACCCTACACTCTATACCCTGCACTCTATACCCTACACTCTACACCCTACACTCTACACTCTATACCTTACACTCTATAACATACACTCTATACCCTACACAATATACCCTACACTCTATACCCTACACTCTATACCATACACTCTACACCCTACACTCTATACCATACACTCTACACCCTACACTCTATACCATACACTCTACACCATACACTCTATAGCATACACTCTATACCCTACACTATACACTCTATACCCTACACTCTATACCCTACACTATACACTCTATACCCTACACTCTACACTTTATACCCTACACTCTATACCCTACACTCTATACCCTACACTCTATACCCTACACTCTACAACCTGCACTCTACAACCTGCAATCTATACCCTACACTCTATACCCTACACTCTATACCCTACACTCTATACCCTACACTCTATACCCTACACTCTACACTCTATACCCTACACTCTATAGCCTACACTCTACACTCTATACCCTACACTCTATAGCCTACACTCTATACTCTATACCCTACACTCTACTCCCTACACCCTACAGTCTATACCTTACACTCTACACTCTATACCTTACACTCTACACTCTATTCCCTACACTCTATACTCTACACTCTATACCCTACATTCTATACCCTACACTCTACACTCTATACCCTACACTCTATACCCTACACTCTATACCCTACACTCTACACCCTACACCCTACACTCTATACGCCACACTCTATACCCTACAGTCTATACCCTACACTCTATACCATACACTCTACACTCTATACCCTACACTCTATACCCTACACTCTATACCCTACACCCTACACTCTATACCCTACACTCTATACCCTACACTCTACACTCTATACCCTACACTCTATACCCTACACTCTACACTCTATAACCTACACTCTATAGCCTACACTCTACACCCTACACTCTATACCCTGCACTCTATACCCTACACTCTACACTCTATACCCTACACTCTACACTCTATACCTTACACTCTATAACATACACTCTATACCCTACACTCTATACCCTACACTCTATACCCTACACTCTATACCATACACTCTACACCCTACACTCTATACCATACACTCTACACCCTACACTCTATACCATACACTCTACACCATACACTCTATAGCATACACTCTATACCCTACACTATACACTCTATACCCTACACTCTACACCCTACACTATACACTCTATACCCTACACTCTACACTTTATACCCTACACTCTATACCCTACACTCTATACCCTACACTCTATACCCTACACTCTACAACCTGCACTCTACAACCTGCAATCTATACCCTACACTCTATACCCTACACTCTATACCATACACTCTATACCCTACACTCTATACCCTACACTCTACACTCTATACCCTACACTCTATAGCCTACACTCTACACTCTATACCCTACACTCTATAGCCTACACTCTACACTCTATACCCTACACTCTACTCCCTACACCCTACAGTCTATACCTTACACTCTACACTCTATACCTTACACTCTACACTCTATTCCCTACACTCTATACTCTACACTCTATACCCTACATTCTATACCCTACACTCTACACTCTATACCCTACACTCTATACCCTACACTCTATACCCTACACTCTACACCCCACACCCTACACTCTATACGCCACACTCTATACCCTACAGTCTATACCCTACACTCTATACCCTACACTCTATACCATACACTCTACACTCTATACCCTACACTCTATACCCTACACTCTATACCCTACACCCTACACTCTATACCCTACACTCTATACCCTACACTCTACACTCTATACCCTACACTCTATACCCTACACTCTATACCCTACACTCTATACCCTACACTCTACACTCTATAACCTACACTCTATAGCCTACACTCTACACCCTACACTCTATACCCTGCACTCTATACCCTACACTCTACACTCTATACCCTACACTCTACTCCCTACACTCTACACCCTACACTCTACACTCTATACCTTACACTCTACACTCTATTCCCTACACTCTATACCCTACACTCTATACCCTACATTCTATACCCTACACTCTACACTCTATACCCTACACTCTATACCCTACACTCTATACCGTACACTCTATACCCTACACTCTACACTCTATACCCTACACTCTATACGCCACACTCTATACCCTACAGTCTACACTCTATACCATACACTCTACACTCTATACCCTACACTCTATACCCTACACTCTATTCCCTACACCCTACACAATATACCCTACACTCTATACCCTACACTCTACACCCTACACCCTACACCCTACACTCTATACCCTACAATATACACTCTATACCCTACACTCTACACTTTATACTCTACACTCTATACCCTACACTCTATACCCTGCACTTTACACCCTGCACTCTACACCCAACACTCTAAACCCTACACTCTACACCCTACACTCTATACCCTACACTCTATACCCTACACTCTACACTCTATACCCTACACCCTACACTCTATACCCTACACTCTATATCCTACACTCTATACCCTACAGTATATACCCTACACTCTATACCCTACACTCTACACCTTACACTCTACACTCTATTCCCTACACTCTATACCCTACACTCTATACCCTACACTCTATACCCTACACTCTACACTCTATACCCTACACCCTACACTCTATACCCTACACTCTATATCCTACACTCTATACCCTGCACTCTATACCCTGCACTCTACACCCAACACTCTATACCCTACACTCTACACCCTACACTCTATACCCTACACTCTATAACCTACACTCTACACTCTATACCCTACACTCTATAGCCTACACTCTATACCCTACACTCTAATCCCTACACTCTACACTCTATACCCTACACTCTATACCATACACTCTACACCATACACTCTATAGCATACACTCTACACTCTATACCCTACACTCTATACCCTACACTATACACTCTATACCCTACACTCTACACTTTATACCCTACTCTCTATACCCTACACTCTATACTCTACACTCTACAACCTGCACTCTATACCCTATACTCTATACCCTACACCCTACACTCTATACCGTACACTCTATACCCTACACTCTATACCCTACACTCTATACCCTACACTCTACACTCTATACCCTACACTCTATAGCCTACACTCTACACTCTACTCTAAACCCTACACTCTATACCCTACACTCTAATCCCTACACTCTACACTCTATACCCTACACTCTATACCCTACACTCTATACCCTACACTCTACACCCTACACTCTACACCCTACACTCTAATCCCTACACTCTAATCCCTACACTCTAATCCCTACACCCTACACTCTATACCCTACACCCTATACCCTACACTCTATACCCTACACTCTATACCCTACACCCTACACTCTACACCCTACACTCTATACCTTACACTCTACACCCTACACTCTATACCCTACACTCTACACCCTGCACTCTGTACCCTACACTCTACACTCTTTACCCTACACTCTATACCCTACACTCTATACCCTACACTCTAATCTCTACACTCTACACTCTATACCCTACACTCTGTACCCTACACTCTATACCCTACACTCTACACTCTACACCCTACACTCTAATCCCTACACTCTAATCCCTACACTCTAATCCCTACACCCTAATCCCTACACCCTACACTCTATACCCTACACTCTATACCCTACACTCTATACCCTACACCCTACACTCTATACCCTACACTCTACACCCTACACTCTACACTCTATACCCTACACTCTACACCCTGCACTCTGTACCCTACACTCTATACCCTACACTCTATACCCTACACTCTATACCCTACACTCTATACCCTACACTCTAAACTCTATACCCTGCACTCTATACCCTACACTCTATAACATACACTCTATACCCTACACTCTATACCCTACACTCTATACCATACACTCTACACCATACACTCTACACCATACACTCTACACCATACACTCTACACCATACACTCTATAGCATACACTCTATACCCTATACTATACGCTCTATACCCTACACTCTATACCCTACACTCTATACCCTACACTATACACTCTATACCCTACACTCTACACTTTATACCCTACACTCTATACCCTACACTCTACAACCTGCACTCTATACCCTACACTCTACACTCTATACCCTACACTCTATACCCTACACTCTATACCCTACACTCTATACCCTACACTCTACACCCTACAGTCTATACCCTACACTCTACACTCTATACCTTACACTCTACACTCTATTCCCTACACTCTATACCCTACACTCTATAGCATACACTCTATACCCTACACTCTACACTCTATACCCTACACTCTATACCCTACACTCTATACCCTACACTATACACTCCATACCCTACACTCTACACTTTATACCCTACTCTCTATACCCTACACTCTATACCCTACACTCTACAACCTGCACTCTATACCCTACACTCTATACCCTACACCCTACACTCTATACCCTACACTCTATACCCTACACTCTATACCCTACACTCTATACCCTACACTCTACACTCTATACCCTACACTCTATAGCCTACACTCTACACTTTACTCTATACCCTACACTCTATACCCTACACTCTAATCCCTACACTCTAATCCCTACAGTCTACACTCTATACCCTACACTCTATACCCTACACTCTATACCCTACACTCTACACCCTACACTCTACATCCTACACTCTAATCCCTACACTCTAATCCCTACACTCTAATCCCTACACCCTACACTCTATACCCTACAATCTATACCCTACACTCTATACCCTACACTCTATACCCTACACTCTATACCCTACACCCTACACCCTACACTCTACACTCTACACTCTATACCCTACACTCTACACCCTGCACTCTGTACCCTACACTCTACACTCGTTACCCTACACTCTATACCCTACACTGTATACCCTACACTCTATACCCTACACTCTAATCCCTACACTCTACACTCTATACCCTACACTCTATACCCTACACTCTACACCCTACACTCTACACCCTACACTCTAATCCCTACACTATAATCCCTACACTCTAATCCCTACACCCTACACTCTATACCCTACACTCTATACCCTACACTCTATACCCTACACCCTACACCCTACACTCTACACTCTATACCCTACACTCTACACCCTACACTCTACACCCTACACTCTAATCCCTACACTCTAATCCCTACACTCTAATCCCTACACCCTACACTCTATACCCTACACTCTATACCCTACACTCTATACCCTACACTCTATACCCTACACCCTACACCCTACACTCTACACTCTATACCCTACACTCTACACCCTACACTCTACACCCTACACTATATACCCTACACTCTACACCCTGCACTCTGTACCCTACACTCTACACTCTTTACCCTACACTCTATACCCTACACTCTATACCCTACACTCTATACCCTACACTCTAAACTCTATACCCTACACTCTATAACATACACTCTATACCCTACACTCTACACTCTATACCCTACACTCTATAACATACACTCTATACCCTACACTCTATACCCTACACTCTATACCCTACACTATATACCCTACACTCTACTCCCTACACTCTACACCCTACAGTCTATACCCTACACTCTACACTCTATACCTTACACTCTATAACATACACTCTATACCCTACACTCTATACCCTACACTCTATACCCTACACTCTATACCCTACACTCTACACCCTACACTCTATACCATACACTCTACACCCTACACTCTATACCATACACTCTACACCATACACTCTATAGCATACACTATATACCCTACACTATACATTCTATGCCCTACACTCTATACCCTACACTATACACTCTATACCCTACACTCTACACTTTATACCCTACACTCTATTCCCTACACTCTATACCCTACACTCTATACCCTACACTCTACAACCTGCACTCTACAACCTGCAATCTATACCCTACACTCTATACCCTACACTCTATATCCTACACTCTATACCCTACACTCTAAACTCTATACCCTACACTCTATACCCTACACTCTATAACATACACTCTATACCCTACACTCTATACATACACTCTACACCATACACTCTACACCATACACTCTACACCATACACTCTACACCATACACTCTATAGCATACACTCTATACCCTACACGATACACTCTATACCCTACACTCTTTACCCTACACTCTATACCCTACACTCTATACCCTACACTATACACTCTATACCCTACACTTTACAACCTGCACTCTATACCCTACACTCTACACCCTACACTCTATACCCTACATTCTATACCCTACACTCTACACTCTTTACCCTACACTCTATACCCTACACTCTATACCCTACACTCTAAACTCTATACCCTACACTCTACACTCTATACCCTACACTCTATAACATACACTCTATACCCTACACTCTATAACATACACTCTATACCCTACACTCTACACCCAACTCTCTAATCCCTACACTATATACCCTACACTCTACACTCTATACCTTACACTCTAATCCCTACACTCTACACTCTATACCCTACACTCTATACCCTACACTCTACATCCTACACTCTACACCCTACTCTCTAAACCCTACACTCTAATCCCTACACTCTAATCCCTACACCCTACACTCTATACCCTACACTCTATACCCTACACTCTATACCCTACACCCTACACTCTATAGCCTACACTCTATACCCTACAGTATATACCCTACACTCTATACCCTACACTCTACACCTTACACTCTACACTCTATACCCTACACTCTATACCCTACACTCTATACCGTACACTCTATACCCTACACTCTACACTCTATACCCTACACTCTATACGCCACACTCTATACCCTACAGTCTACACTCTATACCATACACTCTACACTCTACACTCTATACCCTACACTCTACACCCTACACTCTATACCCTACACTCTACACTCTATACCCTACACTCTATAGTCTACACTCTACACTCTATACCCTACACTCTATACCCTACACTCTATACCCTACACTCTATACCCTACACTCTACACTCTATACCCTACACTCTATAGCCTACACTCTACACCCTACACTCTATACCCTGCACTCTATACCCTGCACTCTATACCCTACACTCTACACTCTATACCCTACACTCTACTCCCTACACCCTACAGTCTATACTCTACACTCTACACTCTATACCTTACACTCTACACTCTATTCCCTACACTCTATACCCTTCACTCTATACCCTACATTCTATACCCTACACTCTACACTCTATACCCTACACTCTATACCCTACACTCTATACCCTACACTCTACACTCTATACCCTACACTCTATACGCCACACTCTATACCCTACAGTCTATACCCTACACTCTATACCCTACACTCTACACCCTACACTCTATACCCTACACTCTACACTCTATACCCTACACTCTATAGCCTACACTCTACACTCTACATTCTATACCCTACACTCTATACCCTACACTCTATACCCTACACTCTATACCCTACACTCTACACTCTATACCCTACACTCTATAGCCTACACTCTACACCCTACACTCTATACCCTACACTCTACACTCTATACCCTACACTCTACTCCCTACACCCTACAGTCTATACCCTACACTCTACACTCTATACCTTACACTCTACACTCTATTCCCTACACTCTATACCCTACACTCTATATACTACATTCTATACCCTACACTCTACACTCTATACCCTACACTCTATACCCTACACTCTATACCCTACACTCTACACCCAACTCTCTAATCCCTACACTATATACCCTACACTCTACACTCTATACCTTACACTCTAATCCCTACACTCTACACTCTATACCCTACACTCTATACCCTACACTCTACACCCTACACTCTACACCCTACTCTCTAAACCCTAAACTCTAATCCCTTCACTCTAATCCCTACACCCTACACTCTATACCCTACACTCTATACCCTACACTCTATACCCTACACCCTACACTCTATAGCCTACACTCTATACCCTACAGTATATACCCTACACTCTATACCCTACACTCTACACCTTACACTCTACACTCTATACCCTACACTCTATACCCTACACTCTATACCGTACACTCTATACCCTACACTCTACACTCTATACCCTACACTCTATACGCCACACTCTATACCCTACAGTCTACACTCTATACCATACACTCTACACTATACACTCCATACCCTACACTCTACACCCTACACTCTATACCCTACACTCTACACTCTATACCCTACACTCTATAGTCTACACTCTACACTCTACACTCTATACCCTACACTCTATACCCTACACTCTATACCCTACACTCTATACCCTACACTCTACACTCTATACCCTACACTCTATAGCCTACACTCTACACCCTACACTCTATACCCTGCACTCTATACCCTACACTCTACACTCTATACCCTACACTCTACTCCCTACACCCTACAGTCTATACTCTACACTCTACACTCTATACCTTACACTCTACACTCTATTCCCTACACTCTATACCCTACACTCTATACCCTACATTCTATACCCTACACTCTACACTCTATACCCTACACTCTATACCCTACACTCTATACCCTACACTCTACACTCTATAACCTACACTCTATACGCCACACTCTATACCCTACAGTCTATACCCTACACTCTATACCCTACACTCTACACCCTACACTCTATACCCTACACTCTACACTCTATACCCTACACCCTATACCCTATAGAGTGTAGGGTATAGAGTGTAGGGTATAGAGTGTAAGTTATAGAGTGTAGGGTATAGAGTGTAGAGTGTAGGGTATAGAGTTTAGAGTGTAGGGTATAGAGTGTAGGGTATAGAGTGTAAGGTATAGAGTGTAGGGTGTAGAGTGTAGGGTATAGAGTGTAGGGTATAGAGTGTATGGTATAGAGTGTATGGTATAGAGTGTAGGGTATAGAGTGTAGAGTGTAGGGATTAGAGTGTAGGGTATAGAGTGTAGGGTATACAGTGTAGAGTGTATGGTATAGAGTGTAGAGTGTAGGTTATAGAGTGTAGGGTATAGAGTGTAGGGTGTAGAGTGTAGGGTATAGAGTGTTGGATGTAGAGTGCAGGGTGTAGAGTGCAGGGTATAGAGTGTAGGATATAGAGTGTAGAGTGTAGGGTATAGAGTGTAGGGTGTAGGGTATAGAGTGTAGAGTGTAGGGTATAGAGTGTAGGGTATAGAGTGTACGGTATAGAGTGTAGGGAATAGAGTGTAGAGTGTAAGGTGTAGAGTGTAGGGTATAGAGTGTAGGGTATATACTGTAGGGTATAGAGTGTAGGGAATAGAGTGTAGAGTGTAAGGTGTAGAGTGTAGGGTATAGAGTGTAGGGTATATACTGTAGGGTATAGAGTGTAGGCTATAGAGTGTAGGGTATAGAGTGTAGAGTGTACGGTATAGAGTGTAGGGAATAGAGTGTAGAGTGTAAGGTGTAGAGAGTAGGGTATAGAGTGTAGGGTATATACTGTAGGGTATAGAGTGTAGGCTATAGAGTGTAGGGTATAGAGTGTAGAGTGCAGGGTATAGAGTGTAGGGTATAGAGTGTACGGTATAAAGTGTAGAGTGTAGGGTATAGAGTGTATAGTGTAGGGTATAGAGTGTAGGGTATAGAGTGTAGGGTATAGAGTGTAGGGTATAGAGTGTACGGTATAGGGTATAGAGTGTAGGGTGTAGAGTGTAGGGTGTAGAGTGTAGGGTATAGAGTGTAGGGTATAGAGTGTAGGGTGTAGGGTATAGAGTGTAGGGTATAGAGTGTAGGGTATAGAGTGTAGAGTGTATGGTATAGAGTGTAGAGTGTAGGGTATAGAGTGTAGGGTATAGACTGTAGGGTATAGAGTGTGGCGTATAGAGTGTAGGGTATAGAGTGTAGAGTGTAGGGTATAGAGTGTACGGTATGGAGTGTAGGGTATAGAGTGTAGGGTATAGAGTGTAGGGTATAGAATGTAGGGTATAGAGTGTAGGGTATAGAGTGTAGGGAATAGAGTGTAGAGTGTAAGGTATAGAGTGTAGAGTGTAGGGTATAGACTGTAGGGTGTAGAGTGTAGGGAGTAGAGTGTAGGGTATAGAGAGTAGAGTGTAGGGTATAGAGTGCAGGGTATAGAGTGTAGGGTGTAGAGTGTAGGCTATAGAGTGTAGGGTATAGAGTGTAGAGTGTAGGGTATAGAGTGTAGGGTATAGAGTGTAGGGTATAGAGTGTAGGGTATAGAGTGTAGAGTGTAGGGTATAGAGTGTAGGGTATAGATTGCAGGTTGTAGAGTGCAGGTTGTAGAGTGTAGGGTATAGAGTGTAGGGTATAGAGTGTAGGGTATAGAGTGTAGGGTATAGAGTGTAGGGTATATAGTGTAGGGTATAGAGTGTATGTTATAGAGTGTAGGGTATAGAGTGTAGAGTGTAGGGTATAGAGTGTAGGGTATAGATTGCAGGTTGTAGAGTGCAGGTTGTAGAGTGTAGGGTATAGAGTGTAGGGTATAGAGTGTAGGGTATAGAGTGTAGGGTATAGAGTGTAGGGTATAAAGTGTAGAGTGTAGGGTATAGAGTATATAGTGTAGGGTATAGAGTGTAGGGTATAGAGTGTAGGGTATAGAGTGTATAGTGTAGGATATAGAGTGTATGCTATAGAGTGTATGGTGTAGAGTGTATGGTATAGAGTGTAGGGTGTAGAGTGTATGGTATAGAGTGTAGGGTGTAGAGTGTATGGTATAGAGTGTAGGGAATAGAGTGTATGTTATAGAGTGTGGGGTATAGAGTGTAGAGTGTAGGGTATAGAGTTTAGAGTGTAGGGTATAGAGTGTAGGGTATAGAGTGTAGGGTATAGAGTGTAGGGTAAAGAGTGTAGAGTGTAGGGTACAGAGTGCTGGGTGTAGAGTGTAGGGTATAGAATGTAGAGTGTAGGGTGTAGAGTGTAGGGTGTAGAGTATAGGGTATAGAGTGTAGAGTGTAGGGTGTAGAGTGTAGGGTGTAGGGTATAGAGTGTAGGGTATAGAGTGTAGGGTATAGAGTGTAGGGTATAGAGTGTAGGGTATTGGGTGTAGGGATTAGAGTGTAGGGATTAGAGTGTAGGGATTAGAGTGTAGGGTGTAGAGTGTAGGGTATAGAGTGTAGGGTATAGAGTGTAGGGTGTAGGGATTAGAGTGTAGGGTATAGAGTGTAGGGTAAAGAGTGTAGAGTGTAGGGTACAGAGTGCAGGGTGTAGAGTGTAGGGTGTAGGGTGTAGACTGTAGGGTATAGAGTGTAGAGTGTAGGGTGTAGAGTGTAGGGTGTAGGGTATAGAGTTTAGGGTATAGAGTGTAGGATATAGAGTGTAGGGTATAGAGTGTAGGGTATAGAGTGTAGGGTGTAGGGATTAGAGTGTAGGAATTAGAGTGTAGGGATTAGAGTGTAGGGTGTAGAGTGTAGGGTGTAGAGTGTAGGGTATAGAGTGTATGGTATAGAGTGTAGGGTATAGAGTGAAGAGTGTAGGGATTAGAGTGTAGGGATTAGAGTGTAGGGTATAGAGTGTAGGGTATAGAGTAGAGTGTAGAGTGTAGGCTATAGAGTGTAGGGTATAGAGTGTAGAGTGTAGGGTATAGAGTGTAGGGTATAGAGTGTAGGGTATAGAGTGTAGGGTATAGAGTGTAGGGTGTAGGGTATAGAGTGTAGGGTATAGAGTGCAAGGTATAGAGTGTAGAGTGTAGGGTATAGAGTGTATGCTATAGAGTGTATGGTGTAGAGTGTATGGTATAGAGTGTAGGGTATAGAGTGTAGAGTGTATGGTATAGAGTGTATGGTATAGAGTGTAGGGTTTAGAGTGTAGGGTATAGAGTGTAGGGTATAGAGTGTATGGTATAGAGTGTAGGGTATAGAGTGTAGAGTGTAGGGATTAGAGTGTAGGGTATAGAGTGTAGGGTATAGAGTGTAGGCTATAGAGTGTAGGGTGTAGAGTGTAGGGTATAGAGTGTATGGTATAGAGTGTAGGGTATAGAGTGTAGGGTATAGAGTGTATGTTATAGAGTGTAGGTTATAGAGTGTAGAGTGTAGGGTATAGAGTTTAGAGTGTAGGGTATAGAGTGTAGGGTATAGAGTGTAAGGTGTAGAGTGTAGGGTGTAGAGTGTAGGGTATAGAGTGTAGGGTATAGAGTGTAGGGTATAGAGTGTATGGTATAGAGTGTATGGTATAGAGTTTATGGTATAGAGTGTAGGGTATAGAGTGTATGGTATAGAGTGTAGGGTATAGAGTGTAGAGTGTAGGGATTAGAGTGTAGGGTATAGAGTGTAGGGTATAGAGTGTAGGCTATAGAGTGTAGGGTATAGAGTGTAGGGTATAGAGTATAGGGTATAGAGTGTAGGCTATAGAGTGTAGGGTGTAGAGTGTAGGGTATAGAGTGTATGGTATAGAGTGTAGGGTATAGAGTGTAGGGTATAGAGTGTATGTTATAGAGTGTAGGTTATAGAGTGTAGAGTGTAGGGTATAGAGTTTAGAGTGTAGGGTATAGAGTGTAGGGTATAGAGTGTAAGGTGTAGAGTGTAGGGTGTAGAGTGTAGGGTATAGAGTGTAGGGTATAGAGTGTAGGGTATAGAGTGTATGGTATAGAGTGTATGGTATAGAGTGTATGGTATAGAGTGTAGGGTATAGAGTGTATGGTATAGAGTGTAGGGTATAGAGTGTAGAGTGTAGGGATTAGAGTGTAGGGTATAGAGTGTAGGGTATAGAGTGTAGGCTATAGAGTGTAGGGTGTAGAGTGTAGGGTATAGAGTGTATGGTATAGAGTGTAGGGTATAGAGTGTAGGGTATAGAGTGTATGTTATAGAGTGTAGGTTATAGAGTGTAGAGTGTAGGGTATAGAGTTTAGAGTGTAGGGTATAGAGTGTAGGGTATAGAGTGCAAGGTATAGAGTGTAGAGTGTAGGGTATAGAGTGTAGGGTATAGAGTGTAGGGTATAGAGTGTAGGGTAAAGAGTGTAGAGTGTAGGGTACAGAGTGCAGGGTGTAGAGTGTAGGGTATAAAGTGTAGAGTGTAGGGTATAGAGTGTAGGGTGTAGAGTGTAGGGTGTAGGGTATAGAGTGTAGGGTATAGAGTGTAGGGTATAGAGTGTAGGGTGTAGAGTGTAGAGTGTAGGGTGTAGAGTGTAGGGTATAGAGTGTAGGGTATAGAGTGTAGGGTGTAGGGATTAGAGTGTAGGGATTAGAGTGTAGGGTGTAGAGTGTAGGGTGTAGGGTGTAGAGTGTATGGTATAGAGTGTAGGGTATAGGGTATAGAGTGTAGGGTGTAGAGTGTAGGGTGTAGGGTGTAGAGTGTATGGTATAGAGTGTAGGGTATAGAGTGTAGGGATTAGAGTGTAGGTATAGAGTGTAGGGTATAGAGTGTAGGGTGTAGAGTGTAGGGTATTGAGTGTAGAGTGTAGGGTATAGAGTGTAGGGTATAGAGTAGAGTGTAGAGTCTAGGGTATAGAGTGTAGAGTGTAGGGGATAGAATGTAGGGTGTAGAGTGTAAGGTGTAGAGTGTAGGGTATAGAGTGTATGGTATAGAGTGTGGGGTATAAAGTGTAGAGTGTAGGGTATGGAGTGTAGGGTATAGAGTGTATGGTATAGAGTGTAGGGTATAAAGTGTAGAGTGTAGGGTATAGAGTGTAGGGTATAGAGTGTAGAGTGTAGGGTATAGTGTGTAGGGTATAGAGTGCAGGTTGTAGAGTGTAGGGTATAGAGTGTATGGTATAGAGTGTAGGGTATAAAGTGTAGAGTGTAGTGTATAGAGTGTAGGGTGTAGAGTGTAGGGTGTAGGGTATAGAGTGTAGGGTATAGAGTGTAGGGTATAGAGTGTAGGGTGTAGAGTGTAGAGTGTAGGGTACAGAGTGCAGGGTGTAGAGTGTAGGGTATAGAGTGTAGAGTGTAGGGTATAGAGTGTAGGGTGTAGAGTGTAGGGTGTAGGGTATAGAGTGTAGGGTATAGAGTGTAGGGTATAGAGTGTAGGGTGTAGAGTGTAGAGTGTAGGGTGTAGAGTGTAGGGTATAGAGTGTAGGGTATAGAGTGTAGGGTGTAGGGATTAGAGTGTAGGGTGTAGAGTGTAGGGTGTAGAGTGTAGGGTATAGAGTGTAGGGTATAGAGTGTAGGGTATAGAGTGTAGGGTATAAAGCGTAGAGTGTAGGGTATAGAGTGTATAGTGTAGGGTATAGAGTGTAGGGTATAGAGTGTAGGGTATAGAGTGTAGGGTATAGGGTATAGTGTGTAGGGTGTAGGGTGTAGGGTGTAGAGTGTATACCATACACTCTATGCCCCACACTCTATACCCTAAACTCTACACTCTATATCCTACACTCTACACCCTAAGCTCTATACCCTACACTCTATACCCTACACTCTACACTCTATACCCTACACTCTATACCCTACACTCTATACCATACACTCTACACCCTACACTCT
Source organism: Ranitomeya imitator (assembly GCF_032444005.1). Taxonomy (NCBI): domain Eukaryota; kingdom Metazoa; phylum Chordata; class Amphibia; order Anura; family Dendrobatidae; genus Ranitomeya; species Ranitomeya imitator. The sequence goes on along the minus strand of NC_091285.1, from coordinate 109,668,593 downwards.
ACACCCTACACTCTATACCCTACACTCTATACCCTACACTCTACACTTTATACCTTACACTCTATACCCTACACTCTATACCCTGCACTCTACACCCTGCACTCTAAACCCTGCACTCTACACCCAACACTCTATACCCTACACTCTACACCCTACACTCTGTACCCTACACTCTACACTCTATACCCTACACTCTATAGCCTACACTCTATACCCTACACTCTATACCCTACACTCTATACCCTACACTCTACACTCTATACCCTACACTCTATACCATACACTCTATACCCTACACTCTATACCATACACTCTATACCATACACTCTATACCATACACTCTAAACTCTATACCCTACACTCTACACTCTATGCCCTACACTCTATATCATGCACTCTATACCCTACACTCTATACCCTACACTCTGTACCCTACACTCTATACCCTACACTCTATACCATACACTCTACACCATACACTCTATAGCATACACTCTATACCCTACACTCTACACTCTATACCCTACACTCTATACCCTACACTATACACTCTATACCCTACACTCTACACTTTATACCCTACTCTCTATACCCTACACTCTATACCCTACACTCTACAACGTGCACTCTATACCCTACACTCTATACCCTACACTCTATACCCTACACTCTATACCCTACACTCTATACCCTACACTCTATACCCTACACTCTACACTCTATACCCTACACTCTATAACATACACTCTATACACTACACTCTATACCTTACACTCTATACCCTACACTTTACATTCTACACCCTACACTCTACACTCTATTCCCTACACTCTATACCCTACACTCTGTACCCTACACTCTATACCCTACACTCTACACTCTATACCCTACACTCTATACCCTACACTCTAATCCCTACACTCTAATCCCTACACTCTACACTCTATACCCTACACTCTATACCCTACACTCTATACCCTACACTCTACACCCTACACTCTACACCCTACACTCTAATCCCTACACTCTATACCCTACACTCTATACCCTACCCTCTACACACTACACTCTACACTCTATACCCTACACTCTATACCCTACACTCTACACCCTACACTCTACACCCTACACTCTACACTCTATAACCTACACTCTACACCCTGCACTCTGTACCCTACACTCTACACTCTTTACCCTACACTCTATACCCTACACTCTATACCCTACACTCTACACTCTATACCTTACACTCTATACCCTACACTCTATACCCTACACTCTAAACTCTATACCCTACACTCTACACTCTATACCCTACACTCTATAACATACACTCTATACCCTACACTATATACCCTACACTCTATACCCTACACTCTATACCATACACTCTACACCCTACACTCTATACCATACACTCTACACCATACACTCTATAGCATACACTCTATACCCTACACTATACACTCTATACCCTACACTCTATACCCTACACTCTATACCCTACACTATACACTCTATACCCTACACTCTACACTTTATACCCTACACTCTATACCCTACACTCTATACCCTACACTCTACAACCTGCACTCTATACCCTTCACTCTATACCCTACACTCTACACTGTATACCATACACTCTATGCCCCACACTCTATACCCTAAACTCTACACTCTATACCCTACACTCTACACCCTAAGCTCTATACCATACACTCTATACCCTACACTCTACACTCTATACCCTACACTCTATACCCTACACTCTATACCCTACACCTTACGCTCTATAAGCTACACTCTATACCCTACACTCTATACCCTACACTCTAACCTACACTCTATACCCTACACTCTATACCCTACACTCCATACCTTACACTCTATACCCTACCCTCTATACCCTACAATCTACACTCTATACCCTACACTCTATACCCTACACTCTATACCCTACACTCTATACCCTACACTCTACACTCTATACCATACACTCTATACCATACACTCTATACACTACACTCTATACCCTAAACTCTACACTCTATACCCTACACTCTATAACATACACTCTATACACTACACTCTATACCTTACACTCTATACCCTACACTTTGCACTCTACACCCTACACTCTACACTCTACATTCTATACCCTACACTCTATACCCTACACTCTCCACTCCACACTCTATACCCTACACTCTATACCCTACACTCTATACCCTACACTCTACACCCTACACTCTACACTCTATAGCCTACACTCTATACCCTACACTCTATACCCTACACTCTATACCCTACACTCTATTCCCTACACTCTACACTCCATACCCTACACTCTATACCCTACACTCTATACCCTACACTCTACACCCTACACTCTACACCCTACACTCTAATCCCTACACTCTAATCCCTACACTCTAATCCCTACACCCTACACTCTATACCCTACACTCTATACCCTACACCCTACACTCTATACTCTATACCCTACACTCTACACCCTACACTCTACACCCTACACTCTACACTCTATACCCTACACTCTATACCCTACACTCTACACTCTATGCCCTACACTCTATAACATACACTCTATACACTACACTCTATACCTTACACTCTATACCCTACACTTTACATTCTACACCCTACACTCTACAATCTATTCCCTACACTCTATACCCTACACTCTATACCCTACACTCTATACCCTACACTCTATACCCTACACTCTATACCCTACACTCTAATCCCTACACTCTAATCCCTACACTCTACACTCTATACCCTACACTCTATACCCTACACTCTATACCCTACACTCTACACCCTACACTCTACACCCTACACTCTAATCCCTACACTCTAATGCCTACACCCTAGACTCTATACCCTACACTCTATACCCTACACTCTATACCCTACACTCTACACCCTACACTCTACACTCTATACCCTACACTCTATACCCTACACAATACACTCTACACCCTACACTCTACACCCTACACTCTACACTCTATACCCTACACTCTACACCCTGCACTCTGTACCCTACACTCTACACTCTTTACCCTACACTCTATACCCTACACTCTATACCCTACACTCTATACCTTACACTCTATACCCTACACTCTATACCCTACACTCTAAACTCTATACCCTACACTCTACACTCTATACCCTACACTCTATAACATACACTCTATACCCTACACTATATACCCTACACTCTATACCCTACACTCTATACCATACACTCTACACCCTACACTCTATACCATACATTCTACACCATACACTCTATAGCATACACTCTATACCCTACACTATACACTCTATACCCTACACTCTATACCCTGCACTATACACTCTATACCCTACACTCTACACTTTATACCCTACACTCTATACCCTACACTCTATACCCTACACTCTACAACCTGCACTCTATACCCTACACTCTATACCCTACACTCTACACTGTATACCATACACTCTATGCCCCACACTCTATACCCTAAACTCTACACTCTATACCCTACACTCTACACCCTAAGCTCTATACCATACACTCTATACCCTACACTCTACACTCTATACCCTACACTCTATACCCTACACTCTATACCCTACACCCTACGCTCTATAAGCTACACTCTATACCCTACACTCTATACCCTACACTCTATAACCTACACTCTATACCCTACACTCTATACCCTACACTCCATACCCTACACTCTATACCCTACCCTCTATACCCTACACTCTACACTCTATACCCTACACTCTATACCCTCCACTCTATACCCTACACTCTATACTCTACACTCCACACTCTATACCATACACTCTATACCATACACTCTATACACTACACTCTATACCCTAAACTCTACACTCTATACCCTACACTCTATAACATACACTCTATACACTACACTCTATACCTTACACTCTATACCCTACACTTTGCACTCTACACCCTACACTCTACACTCTACATTCTATACCCTACACTCTATACCCTACACTCTCTACTCCACACTCTATACCCTACACTCTATACCCTACACTCTATACCCTACACTCTACACCCTACACTCTACACTCTATAGCCTACACTCTATACCCTACACTCTATACCCTACACTCTATACCCTACACTCTATACACTACACTCTACACTTTATACCCTACACTCTATACCATACACTCTATACCCTACACTCTACATCCTGCACTCTATACCCTACACTCTATACCCTACACTCTACACTCTATACCCTACACTCTATACCCTACACTCTTTACCCTACACTCTACACTCTATACCCTACACTCTATACCCTACACTCTACACTTTATACCCTACACTCTATACCATACACTCTATACCCTACACTCCATACCCTACACTCTACACTTTATACCCCACACTCTATACCATACACTCTATACCCTACTCTCTACACCTTACACTCTATACCCTACATTCTATCCCCTACACTCTACACTCTATACCCTACACTCTACACTCTACTCTATTCCCTACACTCTGTACCCTACTCTCTACACTCTATACCCTACACTCTACACCCTACACTCTATACCCTACACTCTATACCCTACACTCTATACCCTACACTCTAATCCCTACACTCTATACCCTACACTCTATACCATACACTCTACACCCTACACCCTACACTCTACACCCTACACTCTATAGCCTATACCCTACACTCTATACCCTACACTCTATACCCAACACTATACACTCTATACCCTACACTCTACGCTTTATACCCTACACTCTATACCCTACACTCTATACCCTACACTCCATACCCTACACTCTACACCCTACACTCTACACCCTACACTCTAATCCCTACACTCTAATCCCTACACCCTACACTCTATACCCTACACTCTATACCCTACACTCTACACCCTACACTCTACACTCTACACCCTACACTCTATACCCTACACTCTATACCCTACACTATATACCCTACACCCTACACTCTACACCCTACACTCTATACCCTACACTCTACACTCTATACCCTACACTCTACACCCTGCACTCTGTACCCTACACTCTACACTCTACACCCTACACTCTATACCCTACACTCTATACCCTACACTCTATACCCTACACCCTACACTCTACACCCTACACTCTATACACTACACTCTACACTTTATACCCTACACTCTATACCATACACTCTATACCCTACACTCTACAACCTGCACTCTATACCCTACACTCTATACCCTACACTCTACACTCTATACCCTACACTCTATACCCTACACTCTTTACCCTACACTCTACACTCTATACCCTACACTCTATACCCTACAGTCTACACTTTATACCCTACACTCTATACCATACACTCTATACCCTACACTCCATACCCTACACTCTACACTTTATACCCCACACTCTATACCATACACTCTATACCCTACACTCTACACCTTACACTCTATACCCTACATTCTATCCCCTACACTCTACACTCTATACCCTACACTCTACACTCTACTCTATACCCTACACTCTACACCCTACACTCTATACCCTACACTCTATACCTACACTCTAATCCCTACACTCTATACCCTACACTCTATACCATACACTCTACACCCTACACCCTACACTCTACACCCTACACTCTATACCCTATACCCTACACTCTATACCCTACACTCTATACCCTACACTCTATACCCTACACTATACACTCTATACCCTACACTCTATGCTTTATACCCTACACTCTATACCCTACACTCTATACCCTACACTCTATACCCTACACTCTACACCCTACACTCTACACCCTACACTCTAATCCCTACACTCTAATCCCTACACCCTACACTCTATACCCTACACTCTGTACCCTACACTCTACACCCTACACTCTACACTCTACACCCTACACTCTATACCCTACACTCTATACCCTACACTCTATACCCTACACCCTACACTCCACACCCTACACTCTATACCCTACACTCTACACTCTATACCCTACACTCTATAGCCTACACTCTATACCCTACACTCTAATCCCTACACTCTGCACTCTATACCCTACACTCTATACCATACACTCTATACCCTACACTCTATACCATACACTCTATACCATACACTCTATACCCTACACTCTATACCCTACACTCTATACCCTACACTCTACACCCTACACTCTACACCTTACACTCTATACCCTACACTCTATACCCTACACTCTACACTCTATACCCTACACTCTATAGCCTACACTCTACACTCTATACCCTACACTCTATACCCTGCACTCTATACCCTACACTCTACACTCTATACCCTACACTCTACTCCCTACACTCTACACCCTACAGTCTATACCCTACACTCTACATTCTATACCTTACACTCTACACTCTATACCTTACACTCTACACTCTATTCCCTACACTCTATACCCTACACTCTATACCCTACATTCTATACCCTACACTCTACACTCTATACCCTACACTCTATACCCTACACTCTATACCGTACACTCTATACCCTACACTCTACACTCTATACCCTACAATCTATTTGCCACACTCTATACCCTACAGTCTATACCCTACACTCTATACCCTACACTCTACACTCTATACCATACACTCTACACTCTACACTCTATACCCTACACTCTATACCCTACACTCTATACCCTACACTCTATACCCTACTCCCTACACTCTATACCCTACACTCTATACCCTACACTCTACACCCTACACTCTACACCTTACACTCTATACCCTATACCCTACACTCTATACCCTACACTCTATACCCTACACTCTATACCCTACACTCTATACCCTACACTCTATACCCTACACTCTATAACCTACACTCCATACCCTACAGTATATACCCTACTCTCTATACCCTACACTCTACACCTTACACCCTACACTCTATTCCCTACACTCTATACCCTACACTCTATACCCTACACTCTATACCCTACACTCTACACTCTATACCCTACACCCTACACTCTATACCCTACACTCTACACCCTATACTCTATACGCCACACTCTATACCCTACACCCTACACTCTATACCCTACACTCTACACTCTATACCCTACACTCTACACCCTACACTCTATACCCTACACTCTATACCCTACACCCTACACTCTACACTCTATACCCTAAACTCTACACTCTACTCCCTACACTCTACACTCTATACCCTACACTCTACACTCTATACCCTACACTCTACTCCCTACACTCTATACCCTACACTCTACACCCTACACTCTACACCCTACACTCTATACCCTACACTCTATACCCTACACTCTTTACCCTACACTCTATACCCTACACTCTACACCCTACACTCTACACCCTACACTCTATACCCTACACTCTATACCCTACACTCTATACCCTACACTCTATACGCTACACTCTACACCCTACACTCTACACCCTACACTCTACACCCTACACTCTGTACCCTACACTCTATACCCTACACTCTACACTTTTTACCCTACACTCTATACCCTACACTCTATACCCTACACTCTATACCCTACACTCTATACCCTACACTCTACACTCTATACCCTACACTCTATAACATACACTTTATACCCTACACTCTATACCCTACACTCTATACCCTACACTCTATACCATACACTCTACACCCTACACTCTAATCCCTACACCCTACACTCTATACCCTACACTCTATACCCTACACTCTATACCCTACACTCTACACCCTACACTCTACACTCTACACCCTACACTCTATACCCTACACTCTATACCCTACACCCTACACTCTGCACCCTACACTCTATACCCTACACTCTAAACTCTATACCCTACACTCTACACTCTATACCCTACACTCTATAACATACACTCTATACCCTACACTCTATACCCTACACTCTATACCCTACACTCTATACCATACACTCTATACCATACACTCTACACTCTATACCCTACACTCTATACCCTACACTCTACACCCTACACTCTACACCCTACACTCTATACCCTACACTCTATACCCTACACTCTATACCATACACTCTACACCCTACACTCTAATCCCTACACCCTACACTCTATACCCTACACTCTATACCCTACACTCTATACCCTACACTCTACACCCTACACTCTACACTCTACACCCTACACTCTATACCCTACACTCTATACCCTACACTCTATACCCTACACCCTACACTCTACACCCTACACTCTATACCCTACACTCTAAACTCTATACCCTACACTCTACACTCTATACCCTACACTCTATAACATACACTCTATACCCTACACTCTATACCCTACTCTCTATTCCCTACACTCTATACCATACACTCTATACCATACACTCTACACTCTATACTCTACACTCTATACCATACACTCTACACCATACACTCTATAGCATACACTCTATACCCTACACTCTACACTCTATACCCTACACTCTATACCCTACACTCTATACCCTACACTATACACTCTATACCCTACACTCTACACTTTATACCCTACTCTCTATATCCTACACTCTATACCCTACACTCTACAACCTGCACTCTATACCCTACACTCTATACCCTACACCTTACACTCTATACCCTACACTCTATACCCTACACTCTATACCCTACACTCTATAGCCTACACTCTATAGCCTACACTCTATAGCCTACACTCTACACTCTACTCTATACCCTACACTCTATACCCTACACTCTATTCCCTACACTCTACACTCTATACCCTACACTCTATACCCTACACTCTATACCCTACACTCTACACCCTACACTCTACACCCTACACTCTAATCCCTACACTCTAATCCCTACACTCTAATCCCTACACCCTACACTCTATACCCTACACTCTATACCCTACACTCTATACCCTACACCCTACACTCTATACTCTATACCCTACACTCTACACCCTACACTCTACACCCTACACTCTACACTCTATACCCTACACTCTACACCCTGCACTCTGTACCCTACACTCTACACTCTTTACCCTACACTCTATACCCTACATTCTATACCCTACACTCTATACCCTACACTCTAATCCCTACACTCTACACTCTATACCCTACACTCTATACCCTACACTCTATACCCTACACTCTACACCCTACACTCTACACCCTACACTCTAATCCCTAAACTCTAATCCCTACACCCTACACTCTATACCCTACACTCTATACCCTACACTCTATACCCTACACTCTATACCCTACACCCTACACTCTACACCCTACACTCTATACCCTACACTCTACACCCTGCACTCTGTACCCTACACTCTACACTCTTTACCCTACACTCTATACCCTTCACTCTATACCCTACACTCTATACACCCTACACTCTATACCCTACACTCTACACCCTGCACTCTGTACCCTACACTCTACACTCTTTACCCTACACTCTATACCCTTCACTCTATACCCTACACTCTATACCCTACACTCTATACACTAAACTCTAAACTCTATACCCTACACTCTACACTCTATACCCTACACTCTATAACATACACTCTATACCCTACACTCTATACCCTACACTCTATACCCTACACTCTATACCCTACACTCTACACCATACACTCTACACCATACACTCTACACCATACACTCTACACCATACACTCTATACCCTACACGATACACTTTATACCCTACACTCTATACCCTACACTCTATACCCTACACTATACACTCTATACCCTACACTCTACACCCTACACTCTTTACCCTACACTCTACAACCTGCACTCTATACCCTACACTCTACACCCTACACTCTATACCCTACACTCTATACCCTACACTCTATACCCTACACTCTACACTCTATACCCTACACTCTATAGCCTACACTCTACACTCTATACCCTACACTCTATACCCTGCACTCTATACCCTACACTCTACACTCTATACCCTACACTCTACTCCCTACACTCTACACCCTACAGTCTATACCCTACGCTCTACACTCTATACCTTACACTCTACACTCTATACCTACACTCTACACTCTATTCCCTACACTCTATACCCTACTCTCTATACCCTACATTCTATACCCTACACTCTACACTCTATACCCTACAATCTATACGCCACACTCTATACCCTACAGTCTATACCCTACACTCTATACCCTACACTCTACACTCTATACCATACACTCTACACTCTACACTCTATACCCTACACTCTATACCCTACACTCTATACCCTACACTCTATACCCTACACCCTACACTCTATACCCTACACTCTATACCCTACACTCTATACCGTACACTCTATACCCTACACTCTACACTCTATACCCTACAATCTATACGCCACACTCTATACCCTACAGTCTATATCCTACACTCTATACCCTACACTCTACACTCTATACCATACACTCTACACTCTACACTCTATACCCTACACTCTATACCCTACACTCTATACCCTACACTCTATACCCTACACCCTACACTCTATACCCTACACTCTATACCCTACACTCTACACCCTACACTCTACACCTTACACTCTATACCCTATACCCTACACTCTATACCCTACATTCTATACCCTACACTCTATACCCTACACTCTATACCCTACACTCTACACTCTATACCCTACACCCTATAGCCTACACTCTATACCCTACAGTATATACCCTACACTCTATACCCTACACTCTACACCTTACACCCTACACTCTATTCCCTACACTCTATACCCTACACTCTATACCCTACACTCTATACCCTACACTCTACACTCTATACCCTACACCCTACACTCTATACCCTACACTCTACACCCTATACTCTATACGCCACACTCTATACCCTACACCCTACACTCTATACCCTACACTCTACACTCTATACCCTACACTCTACACCCTACACTCTATACCCTACACTCTATACCCTACACCCTACACTCTACACTCTATACCCTACACTCTATAGCCTACACTCTACACTCTATACCCTACACTCTATACCCTGCACTCTATACCCTACACTCTACACTCTATACCCTACACTCTACTCCCTACACTCTACACCCTACAGTCTATACCCTACGCTCTACACTCTATACCTTACACTCTACACTCTATACCTACACTCTACACTCTATTCCCTACACTCTATACCCTACACTCTATACCCTACATTCTATACCCTACACTCTACACTCTATACCCTACAATCTATACGCCACACTCTATACCCTACAGTCTATACCCTACACTCTATACCCTACACTCTACACTCTATACCATACACTCTACACTCTACACTCTATACCCTACACTCTATACCCTACACTCTATACCCTACACTCTATACCCTACACCCTACACTCTATACCCTACACTCTATACCCTACATTCTATACCCTACACTCTACACTCTATACCCTACACTCTATACCCTACACTCTATACCGTACACTCTATACCCTACACTCTACACTCTATACCCTACAATCTATACGCCACACTCTATACCCTACAGTCTATATCCTACACTCTATACCCTACACGCTACACTCTATACCATACACTCTACACTCTACACTCTATACCCTACACTCTATACCCTACACTCTATACCCTACACTCTATACCCTACACCCTACACTCTATACCCTACACTCTATACCCTACACTCTACACCCTACACTCTACACCTTACACTCTATACCCTATACCCTACACTCTATACCCTACACTCTATACCCTACACTCTATACCCTACACCTCTACACTCTATACCCTACACCCTATAGCCTACACTCTATACCCTACAGTATATACCCTACACTCTATACCCTACACTCTACACCTTACACCCTACACTCTATTCCCTACACTCTATACCCTACACTCTATACCCTACACTCTATACCCTACACTCTATACCCTACACTCTACACTCTATACCCTACACCCTACACTCTATACCCTACACTCTACACCCTATACTCTATACGCCACACTCTATACCCTACACCCTACACTCTATACCCTACACTCTACACTCTATACCCTACACTCTACACCCTACACTCTATACCCTACACTCTATACCCTACACTCTACACTCTATACCCTACACTCTACACTCTACTCCCTACACTCTACATTCTATATCCTACACTCTACACTCTATACCCTACACTCTACTCCCTACACTCTATACCCTACACTCTACACCCTACACTCTACACCCTACACTCTATACCCTACACTCTATACCCTACACTCTATACCCTACACTCTATACCCTACACTATACACCCTACACTCTACACCCTACACTCTATACCCTACACTCTATACCCTACACTCTATACCCTACACTCTATACGCTACACTCTACACTCTACACCCTACACTCTACACCCTACACTCTGTACCCTACACTCTATACCCTACACTCTACACTCTTTACCCTACACTCTATACCCTACACTCTATACCCTACACCCTATACCCTACACTCTATACCCTACACTCTATACCCTACACTCTATACCCTACACTCTAAACTCTATACCCTACACTCTACACTCTATACCCTACACTCTATAACATACACTCTATACCCTACACTCTATACCCTACACTCTATACCATACACTCTACACCCTACACTCTAATCCCTACACCCTACACTCTATACCCTACACTCTATACCCTACACTCTACACCCTACACTCTACACTCTACACCCTACACTCTATACCCTACACTCTATACCCTACACTCTATACCCTACACCCTACACTCTACACCCTACACTCTATACCCTACACTCTACACCATACACTCTACACTCTATACCCTACCCTCTACACCCTGCACTCTGTACCCTACACTCTAAACTCTTTACCCTACACTCTATACCCTACACTCTATACCCTACACTCTATACCCTACACTCTACACTCTATACCTTACACTCTATACCCTACACTCTATACCCTACACTCTAAACTCTATACCCTACACTCTATACCCTACACTCTATACCCTACACTCTATACCCTACACTCTATACCCTACACTCTATACCCTACACTCTACACTCTATACCCTACACTCTATACCCTACACTCTATACCCTACACTCTATACCCTACACTCTACACTCTATACCCTACACTCTATACCCTACACTCTATACCCTACACTTTACACTCTATACCCTACACTCTACACTATATACCCTACACTCTATACCCTACACTCTGCACTCTGTACCCTACACTCTACACTCTATACCCTACACTCTATACCCTACACTCTATACCCTACACTCTACACTCTATACCATACACTCTACACCCTACACTCTATACCATACACTCTATACCCTACACTCTACACTCTATACCCTACACTCTACTCCCTACACTCTACACCCTACAGTCTATACCCTACGCTCTACACTCTATACCTTACACTCTACACTCTATACCTACACTCTACACTCTATTCCCTACACTCTATACCCTACTCTCTATACCCTACATTCTATACCCTACACTCTACACTCTATACCCTACAATCTATACGCCACACTCTATACCCTACAGTCTATACCCTACACTCTATACCCTACACTCTACACTCTATACCATACACTCTACACTCTACACTCTATACCCTACACTCTATACCCTACACTCTATACCCTACACTCTATACCCTACACCCTACACTCTATACCCTACACTCTATACCCTACACTCTATACCGTACACTCTATACCCTACACTCTACACTCTATACCCTACAATCTATACGCCACACTCTATACCCTACAGTCTATATCCTACACTCTATACCCTACACTCTACACTCTATACCATACACTCTACACTCTACACTCTATACCCTACACTCTATACCCTACACTCTATACCCTACACTCTATACCCTACACCCTACACTCTATACCCTACACTCTATACCCTACACTCTACACCCTACACTCTACACCTTACACTCTATACCCTATACCCTACACTCTATACCCTACATTCTATACCCTACACTCTATACCCTACACTCTATACCCTACACTCTACACTCTATACCCTACACCCTATAGCCTACACTCTATACCCTACAGTATATACCCTACACTCTATACCCTACACTCTACACCTTACACCCTACACTCTATTCCCTACACTCTATACCCTACACTCTATACCCTACACTCTATACCCTACACTCTACACTCTATACCCTACACCCTACACTCTATACCCTACACTCTACACCCTATACTCTATACGCCACACTCTATACCCTACACCCTACACTCTATACCCTACACTCTACACTCTATACCCTACACTCTACACCCTACACTCTATACCCTACACTCTATACCCTACACCCTACACTCTACACTCTATACCCTACACTCTATAGCCTACACTCTACACTCTATACCCTACACTCTATACCCTGCACTCTATACCCTACACTCTACACTCTATACCCTACACTCTACTCCCTACACTCTACACCCTACAGTCTATACCCTACGCTCTACACTCTATACCTTACACTCTACACTCTATACCTACACTCTACACTCTATTCCCTACACTCTATACCCTACACTCTATACCCTACATTCTATACCCTACACTCTACACTCTATACCCTACAATCTATACGCCACACTCTATACCCTACAGTCTATACCCTACACTCTATACCCTACACTCTACACTCTATACCATACACTCTACACTCTACACTCTATACCCTACACTCTATACCCTACACTCTATACCCTACACTCTATACCCTACACCCTACACTCTATACCCTACACTCTATACCCTACATTCTATACCCTACACTCTACACTCTATACCCTACACTCTATACCCTACACTCTATACCGTACACTCTATACCCTACACTCTACACTCTATACCCTACAATCTATACGCCACACTCTATACCCTACAGTCTATATCCTACACTCTATACCCTACACGCTACACTCTATACCATACACTCTACACTCTACACTCTATACCCTACACTCTATACCCTACACTCTATACCCTACACTCTATACCCTACACCCTACACTCTATACCCTACACTCTATACCCTACACTCTACACCCTACACTCTACACCTTACACTCTATACCCTATACCCTACACTCTATACCCTACACTCTATACCCTACACTCTATACCCTACACCTCTACACTCTATACCCTACACCCTATAGCCTACACTCTATACCCTACAGTATATACCCTACACTCTATACCCTACACTCTACACCTTACACCCTACACTCTATTCCCTACACTCTATACCCTACACTCTATACCCTACACTCTATACCCTACACTCTATACCCTACACTCTACACTCTATACCCTACACCCTACACTCTATACCCTACACTCTACACCCTATACTCTATACGCCACACTCTATACCCTACACCCTACACTCTATACCCTACACTCTACACTCTATACCCTACACTCTACACCCTACACTCTATACCCTACACTCTATACCCTACACTCTACACTCTATACCCTACACTCTACACTCTACTCCCTACACTCTACATTCTATATCCTACACTCTACACTCTATACCCTACACTCTACTCCCTACACTCTATACCCTACACTCTACACCCTACACTCTACACCCTACACTCTATACCCTACACTCTATACCCTACACTCTATACCCTACACTCTATACCCTACACTATACACCCTACACTCTACACCCTACACTCTATACCCTACACTCTATACCCTACACTCTATACCCTACACTCTATACGCTACACTCTACACTCTACACCCTACACTCTACACCCTACACTCTGTACCCTACACTCTATACCCTACACTCTACACTCTTTACCCTACACTCTATACCCTACACTCTATACCCTACACCCTATACCCTACACTCTATACCCTACACTCTATACCCTACACTCTATACCCTACACTCTAAACTCTATACCCTACACTCTACACTCTATACCCTACACTCTATAACATACACTCTATACCCTACACTCTATACCCTACACTCTATACCATACACTCTACACCCTACACTCTAATCCCTACACCCTACACTCTATACCCTACACTCTATACCCTACACTCTACACCCTACACTCTACACTCTACACCCTACACTCTATACCCTACACTCTATACCCTACACTCTATACCCTACACCCTACACTCTACACCCTACACTCTATACCGTACACTCTACACCATACACTCTACACTCTATACCCTACCCTCTACACCCTGCACTCTGTACCCTACACTCTAAACTCTTTACCCTACACTCTATACCCTACACTCTATACCCTACACTCTATACCCTACACTCTACACTCTATACCTTACACTCTATACCCTACACTCTATACCCTACACTCTAAACTCTATACCCTACACTCTATACCCTACACTCTATACCCTACACTCTATACCCTACACTCTATACCCTACACTCTATACCCTACACTCTACACTCTATACCCTACACTCTATACCCTACACTCTATACCCTACACTCTATACCCTACACTCTACACTCTATACCCTACACTCTATACCCTACACTCTATACCCTACACTTTACACTCTATACCCTACACTCTACACTATATACCCTACACTCTATACCCTACACTCTGCACTCTGTACCCTACACTCTACACTCTATACCCTACACTCTATACCCTACACTCTATACCCTACACTCTACACTCTATACCATACACTCTACACCCTACACTCTATACCATACACTCTATACCCTACACTCTACACTGTATACCCTACACTCTATACCATACACTCTATACCCTACACGCTATACCCTACAATCTAATCCCTACACTCTACACTCTATACCCTCCACTCTATACCCTACACTCTACACTCTATACCCTACACTCTAATCCCTACACTCTACACCCTACACTCAACACCCTACACTCTATACCCTACACTCTATACCCTACACGCTATACCCTACAATCTAATCCCTACACTCTACACTCTATACCCTCCACTCTATACCCTACACTCTACACTCTATACCCTACACTCTATACCCTACACTTTACACTCTATACCCTGCACTCTACACTATATACCCTACACTCTATACCCTACACTCTGCACTCTGTACCCTACACTCTACACTCTATACCCTACACTCTATACCCTACACTCTATACCCTACACTCTACACTCTATACCATACACTCTACACCCTACACTCTATACCCTACAATCTATACCCTACACTCTACACTGTATACCCTACACTCTATACCATACACTCTATACCCTACACGCTATACCCTACAATCTAATCCCTACACTCTACACTCTATACCCTCCACTCTATACCCTACACTCTACACTCTATACCCTACACTCTAATCCCTACACTCTACACCCTACACTCAACACCCTACACTCTATACCCTACACTCTATACCCTACACTCTACACTCTATACCCTACAATCTATACCCTACACTCTACACTCTATACCCTACACTCTATACCATACACTCTATACCCTACACTCTATACCATACACTCTATACCCTACACTCTATACCCTACACTCTACACCCTACACTCTATACCTTACACTCTATACCCTACACTCTATACCCTACACTCTAAACTCTATACCCTACACTCTACACTCTATACCCTATAACATACACTCTATACCCTACACTCTATACCCTACACTCTATACCCTACACTCTATACCCTACACTCTACACTTTATACCCTACACTCTATACCCTACACTCTATACCCTGCACTCTACACCCTGCACTCTACACCCTGCACTCTACACCCAACACTCTATACCCTACACTCTACACCCTACACTCTATAACCTACACTCTACACTCTATACCCTACACTTTATAGCCTACACTCTATACCCTACACTCTATACCCTACACTCTATACCCTACACTCTACACTCTATACCCTACACTCTATACCATACACTCTATACCCTACACTCTACACCCTACACTCTACACCCTACACTCTAATCCCTACACTCTAATCCCTACACCCTACACTCTATACCCTACACTCTATACCCTACACTCTATACCCTACACTCTATACCCTACACCCTACACTCTACACCCTACACTCTATACCCTACACTCTACACCCTGCACTCTGTACCCTACACTCTACACTCTTTACCCTACACTCTATACCCTTCACTCTATACCCTACACTCTATACACCCTACACTCTATACCCTACACTCTACACCCTGCACTCTGTACCCTACACTCTACACTCTTTACCCTACACTCTATACCCTTCACTCTATACCCTACACTCTATACCCTACACTCTATACACTAAACTCTAAACTCTATACCCTACACTCTACACTCTATACCCTACACTCTATAACATACACTCTATACCCTACACTCTATACCCTACACTCTATACCCTACACTCTATAACCTACACTCTACACCATACACTCTACACCATACACTCTACACCATACACTCTACACCATACACTCTATACCCTACACGATACACTTTATACCCTACACTCTATACCCTACACTCTATACCCTACACTATACACTCTATACCCTACACTCTACACCCTACACTCTTTACCCTACACTCTACAACCTGCACTCTATACCCTACACTCTACACCCTACACTCTATACCCTACACTCTATATCCTACACTCTATACCCTACACTCTACACTCTATACCCTACACTCTATAGCCTACACTCTACACTCTATACCCTACACTCTATACCCTGCACTCTATACCCTACACTCTACACTCTATACCCTACACTCTACTCCCTACACTCTACACCCTACAGTCTATACCCTACGCTCTACACTCTATACCTTACACTCTACACTCTATACCTACACTCTACACTCTATTCCCTACACTCTATACCCTACACTCTATACCCTACATTCTATACCCTACACTCTACACTCTATACCCTACAATCTATACGCCACACTCTATACCCTACAGTCTATACCCTACACTCTATACCCTACACTCTACACTCTATACCATACACTCTACACTCTACACTCTATACCCTACACTCTATACCCTACACTCTATACCCTACACTCTATACCCTACACCCTACACTCTATACCCTACACTCTATACCCTACACTCTATACCGTACACTCTATACCCTACACTCTACACTCTATACCCTACAATCTATACGCCACACTCTATACCCTACAGTCTATATCCTACACTCTATACCCTACACTCTACACTCTATACCATACACTCTACACTCTACACTCTATACCCTACACTCTATACCCTACACTCTATACCCTACACTCTATACCCTACACCCTACACTCTATACCCTACACTCTATACCCTACACTCTACACCCTACACTCTACACCTTACACTCTATACCCTATACCCTACACTCTATACCCTACATTCTATACCCTACACTCTATACCCTACACTCTATACCCTACACTCTACACTCTATACCCTACACCCTATAGCCTACACTCTATACCCTACAGTATATACCCTACACTCTATACCCTACACTCTACACCTTACACCCTACACTCTATTCCCTACACTCTATACCCTACACTCTATACCCTACACTCTATACCCTACACTCTACACTCTATACCCTACACCCTACACTCTATACCCTACACTCTACACCCTATACTCTATACGCCACACTCTATACCCTACACCCTACACTCTATACCCTACACTCTACACTCTATACCCTACACTCTACACCCTACACTCTATACCCTACACTCTATACCCTACACCCTACACTCTACACTCTATACCCTACACTCTATAGCCTACACTCTACACTCTATACCCTACACTCTATACCCTGCACTCTATACCCTACACTCTACACTCTATACCCTACACTCTACTCCCTACACTCTACACCCTACAGTCTATACCCTACGCTCTACACTCTATACCTTACACTCTACACTCTATACCTACACTCTACACTCTATTCCCTACACTCTATACCCTACACTCTATACCCTACATTCTATACCCTACACTCTACACTCTATACCCTACAATCTATACGCCACACTCTATACCCTACAGTCTATACCCTACACTCTATACCCTACACTCTACACTCTATACCATACACTCTACACTCTACACTCTATACCCTACACTCTATACCCTACACTCTATACCCTACACTCTATACCCTACACCCTACACTCTATACCCTACACTCTATACCCTACATTCTATACCCTACACTCTACACTCTATACCCTACACTCTATACCCTACACTCTATACCGTACACTCTATACCCTACACTCTACACTCTATACCCTACAATCTATACGCCACACTCTATACCCTACAGTCTATATCCTACACTCTATACCCTACACTCTACACTCTATACCATACACTCTACACTCTACACTCTATACCCTACACTCTATACCCTACACTCTATACCCTACACTCTATACCCTACACCCTACACTCTATACCCTACACTCTATACCCTACACTCTACACCCTACACTCTACACCTTACACTCTATACCCTATACCCTACACTCTATACCCTACACTCTATACCCTACACTCTATACCCTACACTCTATACCCTACACTCTACACTCTATACCCTACACCCTATAGCCTACACTCTATACCCTACAGTATATACCCTACACTCTATACCCTACACTCTACACCTTACACCCTACACTCTATTCCCTACACTCTATACCCTACACTCTATACCCTACACTCTATACCCTACACTCTATACCCTACACTCTACACTCTATACCCTACACCCTACACTCTATACCCTACACTCTACACCCTATACTCTATACGCCACACTCTATACCCTACACCCTACACTCTATACCCTACACTCTACACTCTATACCCTACACTCTACACCCTACACTCTATACCCTACACTCTATACCCTACACCCTACACTCTACACTCTATACCCTACACTCTACACTCTACTCCCTACACTCTACATTCTATATCCTACACTCTACACTCTATACCCTACACTCTACTCCCTACACTCTATACCCTACACTCTACACCCTACACTCTACACCCTACACTCTATACCCTACACTCTATACCCTACACTCTATACCCTACACTCTATACCCTACACTCTACACCCTACACTCTACACCCTACACTCTATACCCTACACTCTATACCCTACACTCTATACCCTACACTCTATACGCTACACTCTACACCCTACACTCTACACCCTACACTCTACACCCTACACTCTGTACCCTACACTCTACACTCTTTACCCTACACTCTATACCCTACACTCTATACCCTACACCCTATACCCTACACTCTATACCCTACACTCTATACCCTACACTCTATACCCTACACTCTAAACTCTATACCCTACACTCTACACTCTATACCCTACACTCTATAACATACACTCTATACCCTACACTCTATAACCTACACTCTATACCCTACACTCTATACCATACACTCTACACCCTACACTCTAATCCCTACACCCTACACTCTATACCCTACACTCTATACCCTACACTCTACACCCTACACTCTACACTCTACACCCTACACTCTATACCCTACACTCTATACCCTACACTCTATACCCTACACCCTACACTCTACACCCTACACTCTATACCCTACACTCTACACCATACACTCTACACTCTATACCCTACCCTCTACACCCTGCACTCTGTACCCTACACTCTAAACTCTTTACCCTACACTCTATACCCTACACTCTATACCCTACACTCTATACCCTACACTCTACACTCTATACCTTACACTCTATACCCTACACTCTATACCCTACACTCTAAACTCTATACCCTACACTCTATACCCTACACTCTATACCCTACACTCTATACCCTACACTCTATACCCTACACTCTATACCCTACACTCTACACTCTATACCCTACACTCTATACCCTACACTCTATACCCTACACTCTATACCCTACACTCTACACTCTATACCCTACACTCTATACCCTACACTCTATACCCTACACTTTACACTCTATACCCTACACTCTACACTATATACCCTACACTCTATACCCTACACTCTGCACTCTGTACCCTACACTCTACACTCTATACCCTACACTCTATACCCTACACTCTATACCCTACACTCTACACTCTATACCATACACTCTACACCCTACACTCTATACCATACACTCTATACCCTACACTCTACACTGTATACCCTACACTCTATACCATACACTCTATACCCTACACGCTATACCCTACAATCTAATCCCTACACTCTACACTCTATACCCTCCACTCTATACCCTACACTCTACACTCTATACCCTACACTCTAATCCCTACACTCTACACCCTACACTCAACACCCTACACTCTATACCCTACACTCTATACCCTACACGCTATACCCTACAATCTAATCCCTACACTCTACACTCTATACCCTCCACTCTATACCCTACACTCTACACTCTATACCCTACACTCTATACCCTACACTTTACACTCTATACCCTACACTCTACACTATATACCCTACACTCTATACCCTACACTCTGCACTCTGTACCCTACACTCTACACTCTATACCCTACACTCTATATCCTACACTCTATACCCTACACTCTACACTCTATACCATACACTCTACACCCTACACTCTATACCCTACAATCTATACCCTACACTCTACACTGTATACCCTACACTCTATACCATACACTCTATACCCTACACGCTATACCCTACAATCTAATCCCTACACTCTACACTCTATACCCTCCACTCTATACCCTACACTCTACACTCTATACCCTACACTCTAATCCCTACACTCTACACCCTACACTCAACACCCTACACTCTATACCCTACACTCTATACCCTACACTCTACACTCTATACCCTACAATCTATACCCTACACTCTACACTCTATACCCTACACTCTATACCATACACTCTATACCCTACACTCTATACCATACACTCTATACCCTACACTCTATACCCTACACTCTACACCCTACACTCTATACCTTACACTCTATACCCTACACTCTATACCCTACACTCTAAACTCTATACCCTACACTCTACACTCTATACCCTATAACATACACTCTATACCCTACACTCTATACCCTACACTCTATACCCTACACTCTATACCCTACACTCTACACTTTATACCCTACACTCTATACCCTACACTCTATACCCTGCACTCTACACCCTGCACTCTACACCCTGCACTCTACACCCAACACTCTATACCCTACACTCTACACCCTACACTCTATAACCTACACTCTACACTCTATACCCTACACTTTATAGCCTACACTCTATACCCTACACTCTATACCCTACACTCTATACCCTACACTCTACACTCTATACCCTACATTCTATACCATACACTCTATACCCTACACTCTATACCATACACTCTATACCATACACTCTATACCCTACACTCTAAACTCTATACCCTACACTCTACACGCTATACCCTACACTCTTTAACATGCACTCTATACCCTACACTCTATACCCTACACTCTATACCCTACCCTACACTCTGTACCCTACACTCTACACTCTATACCCTACACTCTATACCATACACTCTACACCATACACTCTATAGCATACACTCTATACCCTACACTCTACACTCTATACCCTACACTCTATACCCTACACTATACACTCTATACCCTACACTCTACAACGTGCACTCTATACCCTACACTCTATACCCTACACCCTACACTCTATACCCTACACTCTATACCCTACACTCTATACCCTACACTCTATACCCTACACTCTATACCCTACACTCTACACTCTATGCCCTACACTCTATAACATACACTCTATACACTACACTCTATACCTTACACTCTATACCCTACACTTTACATTCTACACCCTACACTCTACAATCTATTCCCTACACTCTATACCCTACACTCTATACCCTACACTCTATACCCTACACTCTACACTCTATACCCTACACTCTATACCCTACACTCTAATCCCTACACTCTAATCCCTACACTCTACACTCTATACCCTACACTCTATACCCTACACTCTATACCCTACACTCTACACCCTACACTCTACACCCTACACTCTAATCCCTACACTCTAATCCCTACACCCTACACTCTATACCCTACACTCTATACCCTACACTCTATACCCTACACTCTACACCCTACACTCTACACTCTATACCCTACACTCTATACCCTACACAATACACTCTACACCCTACACCCTACACTCTACACTCTATACCCTACACTCTACACCCTGCACTCTGTACCCTACACTCTACACTCTTTACCCTACACTCTATACCCTACACTCTATACCCTACACTCTATACCTTACACTCTATACCCTACACTCTATACCCTACACTCTAAACTCTATACCCTACACTCTACACTCTATACCCTACACTCTATAACATACATCTATACCCTACACTATATACCCTACACTCTATACCCTACACTCTATACCATACACTCTACACCCTACACTCTATACCATACATTCTACACCATACACTCTATAGCATACACTCTATACCCTACACTATACACTCTATACCCTACACTCTATACCCTGCACTATACACTCTATACCCTACACTCTACACTTTATACCCTACACTCTATACCGTACACTCTATACCCTACACTCTACAACCTGCACTCTATACCCTACACTCTATACCCTACACTCTACACTGTATACCATACACTCTATGCCCCACACTCTATACCCTAAACTCTACACTCTATACCCTACACTCTACACCCTAAGCTCTATACCATACACTCTATACCCTACACTCTACACTCTATACCCTACACTCTATACCCTACACTCTATACCCTACACCCTACGCTCTATAAGCTACACTCTATACCCTACACTCTATACCCTACACTCTATAACCTACACTCTATACCCTACACTCTATACCCTACACTCCATACCCTACACTCTATACCCTACCCTCTATACCCTACACTCTACACTCTATACCCTACACTCTATACCCTACACTCTATACCCTACACTCTATACCCTACACTCTACACTCTATACCATACACTCTATACCATACACTCTATACACTACACTCTATACCCTAAACTCTACACTCTATACCCTACACTCTATAATATACACTCTATACACTACACTCTATACCTTACACTCTATACCCTACACTTTGCACTCTACACCCTACACTCTACACTCTACATTCTATACCCTACACTCTATACCCTACACTCTCTACTCCACACTCTATACCCTACACTCTATACCCTACACTCTATACCCTACACTCTACACCCTACACTCTACACTCTATACCCTACATTCTATACCCTACACTCTATACCCTACACTCTCTACTCCACACTCTATACCCTACACTCTATACCCTACACTCTATACCCTACACTCTACACCCTACACTCTACACTCTATAGCCTACACTCTATACCCTACTCTCTATACCCTACACTCTATACCCTACACTCTATACACTACAATCTACACTTTATACCCTACACTCTATACCATACACTCTATACCCTACACTCTACATCCTGCACTCTATACCCTACACTCTATACCCTACACTCTACACTCTATACCCTACACTCTATACCCTACACTCTTTACCCTACACTCTACACTCTATACCCTACACTCTATACCCTACACTCTACACTTTATACCCTACACTCTATACCATACACTCTATACCCTACACTCCATACCCTACACTCTACACTTTATACCCCACACTCTATACCATACACTCTATACCCTACACTCTACACCTTAGACTCTATACCCTACATTCTATCCCCTACACTCTACACTCTATACCCTACACTCTACACTCTACTCTATTCCCTACACTCTATACCCTACACTCTACACTCTATACCCTACACTCTACACCCTACACTCTATACCCTACACTCTATACCCTACACTCTATACCCTACACTCTAATCCCTACACTCTATACCCTACACTCTATACCATACACTCTACACCCTACACCCTACACTCTACACCCTACACTCTATACCCTATACCCTACACTCTATACCCTACACTCTATACCCTACACTATACACTCTATACCCTACACTCTACGCTTTATACCCTACACTCTATACCCTACACTCTATACCCTACACTCCATACCCTACACTCTACACCCTACACTCTACACCCTACACTCTAATCCCTACACTCTAATCCCTACACCCTACACTCTATACCCTACACTCTATACCCTACACTCTACACCCTACACTCTACACTCTACACCCTACACTCTATACCCTACACTCTATACCCTACACTCTATACCCTACACTCTACACCCTACACTCTATACCCTACACTCTACACTCTATACCCTACACTCTACACCCTGCACTCTGTACCCTACACTCTACACTCTACACCCTACACTCTATACCCTACACTCTATACCCTACACTCTATACCCTACACCCTACACTCTACACCCTACACTCTATACACTACACTCTACACTTTATACCCTACACTATATACCATACACTCTATACCCTACACTCTATACCCTACACCCTACACTCTACACCCTACACTCTATACACTACACTCTACACTCTATACCCTACACTCTATACCCTACAGTCTACACTTTATACCCTACACTCTATACCATACACTCTATACCCTACACTCCATACCCTACACTCTACACTTTATACCCCACACTCTATACCATACACTCTACACCCTACACTCTACACCTTACACTCTATACCCTACATTCTATCCCCTACACTCTACACTCTATACCCTACACTCTACACTCTACTCTATACCCTACACTCTATACCCTACACTCTACACTCTATACCCTACACTCTACACCCTACACTCTATACCCTACACTCTATACCTACACTCTAATCCCTACACTCTATACCCTACACTCTATACCATACACTCTACACCCTACACCCTACACTCTACACCCTACACTCTATACCCTATACCCTACACTCTATACCCTACACTCTATACCCTACACTCTATACCCTACACTCTATACCCTACACTCTACACTCTATACCCTACACTCTATACCATACACTGTATACCCTACACTCTATACCCTACACTCTATACCATACACTCTACACCCTACACTCTATAGTATAGAGTGTATGTTATATACCTATAGTATATAGGTATAGAGTGTAGGGTGTAGAGTGTAGGGTATAGAGTGTAGGGTAAAGAGTGTAGGGCATAGAGTGTAGGGTGTAGAGTGTAGGGTATAGAGTGTAGGGTAAAGAGTGTAGGGTATAGAGTGTAGGGTATAGAGTGTAGGGTGTAGAGTGTAGGGTGTAGAGTGTAGGGTATAGAGTGTAGGGAGTAGAGTGTAGGGTATAGAGTGTAGAGTGTAGGGTATAGAGTGTAGAGTGTAGGGAGTAGAGTGTAGAGTGTAGGGTATAGAGTGTAGGGTGTAGGGTATAGAGTGTAGGGTGTAGAGTGTAGGGTATAGAGTGTAGAGTGTAGGGTATAGAGTGTAGGGTGTAGGGTATAGAGTGTGGCGTATAGAGTATAGGGTGTAGCGTGTAGGGTATAGAGTGTAGGGTGTAGGGTATAGAGTGTAGAGTGTAGGGTATAGAGTGTAGGGTATAGAGTGTAGGGTATAGAGTGTAGGGTATAGAGTGTAGGGAATAGAGTGTAGGGTGTAAGGTGTAGAGTGTAGGGTATAGAGTGTAGGGTATATACTGTAGGGTATGGAGTGTAGGCTATAGAGTGTAGGGTATAGAGTGTAGAGTGTAGGGTATAGAGTGTAGGGTATAGAGTGTAGGGTATAGGGTATAGAGTGTAAGGTGTAGAGTGTAGGGTGTAGAGTGTAGGGTATAGAGTGTAGGGTATAGAGTGTAGGGTGTAGGGTATAGAGTGTAGGGTATAGAGTGTAGGGTATAGAGTGTAGGGTATAGAGTGTATGTTATAGAGTGTAGGGTATAGAGTGTAGAGTGTAGGGTATAGAGTGTAGGGTATAGAGTGTAGGGTATAGGGTGTAGGGTATAGAGTGTAGGGTATAGAGTGTAGGGTAAAGAGTGTAGAGTGTAGGGTATAGAGTGTAGGGTAGAGAGTGTAGGGTGTAGAGTGTAGGGTGTAGAGTGTAGCGTATAGAGTGTAGGGTATAGAGTGTAGGGTATAGAGTGTAGGGTATAGAGTGTAGGGTATAGAGTGTAGGGTGTAGAGTGTAGGGTGTAGAGTGTAGGGTATAGAGTGTAGGGTAAAGAGTGTAGGGTATAGAGTGTAGGGTATAGAGTGTAGGGTGTAGAGTGTAGGGTGTAGAGTGTAGGGTATAGAGTGTAGGGAGTAGAGTGTAGGGTATAGAGTGTAGAGTGTAGGGTATAGAGTGTAGAGTGTAGGGAGTAGAGTGTAGAGTGTAGGGTATAGAGTGTAGGGTGTAGGGTATAGAGTGTAGGGTGTAGAGTGTAGGGTATAGAGTGTAGAGTGTAGGGTATAGAGTGTAGGGTGTAGGGTATAGAGTGTGGCGTATAGAGTATAGGGTGTAGCGTGTAGGGTATAGAGTGTAGGGTGTAGGGTATAGAGTGTAGAGTGTAGGGTATAGAGTGTAGGGTATAGAGTGTAGGGTATAGAGTGTAGGGTATAGAGTGTAGGGAATAGAGTGTAGGGTGTAAGGTGTAGAGTGTAGGGTATAGAGTGTAGGGTATATACTGTAGGGTATGGAGTGTAGGCTATAGAGTGTAGGGTATAGAGTGTAGAGTGTAGGGTATAGAGTGTAGGGTATAGAGTGTAGGGTATAGGGTATAGAGTGTAAGGTGTAGAGTGTAGGGTGTAGAGTGTAGGGTATAGAGTGTAGGGTATAGAGTGTAGGGTGTAGGGTATAGAGTGTAGGGTATAGAGTGTAGGGTATAGAGTGTAGGGTATAGAGTGTAGAGTGTAGAGTGTATGGTATAGAGTGTAGAGTGTAGGGTATAGAGTGTAGGGTATAGACTGTAGGGTATAGAGTGTGGCGTATAGATTGTAGGGTATAGAGTGTAGAGTGTAGGGTATAGAATGTAGGGTATAGAATGTAGGGTATAGAGTGTAGGGAATAGAGTGTAGAGTGTAAGGTATAGAGTGTAGAGTGTAAGGTATAGAGTGTAGAGCGTAGGGTATAGACTGTAGGGTGTAGAGTGTAGGGAGTAGAGTGTAGGGTATAGAGTGTAGAGTGTAGGGTATAGAGTGCAGGGTATAGAGTGTAGAGTGTAGGCTATAGAGTGTAGGGTATAGAGTGTAGAGTGTAGGGTATAGAGTGTAGGGTATAGAGTGTAGGGTATAGAGTGTAGGGTATAGAGTGTAGGGTGTAGAGTGTAGGGTATAGAGTGCATGTTGTAGAGTGCAGGGTATAGAGTGTAGGGTGTAGAGTGTAGGGTATAGAGTGTATAGTGTAGGGTATAGAGTGTAGGGTATAGAGTGTAGGGTATAGAGTGTATCGTGTAGGGTATAGAGTGTATGCTCTAGAGTGTATGGTGTAGAGTGTATGGTGTAGAGTGTATGGTGTAGAGTGTAGGGTATAGAGTGTAGGGTATAGAGTGTAGGGTATAGAGTGTAGGGTATAGAGTGTATGTTATAGAGTGTAGGGTATAGAGTGTAGAGTGTAGGGTATAGAGTTTAGAGTTTAGTGTATAGAGTGTAGGGTATAGAGTGCAAATTGTAGAGTGTAGGGTATAGAGTGTATGGTATAGAGTGTAGGGTATAAAGTGTAGAGTGTAGTGTATAGAGTGTAGGGTGTAGAGTGTAGGGTGTAGGGTATAGAGTGTAGGGTATAGAGTGTAGGGTATAGAGTGTAGGGTGTAGAGTGTAGAGTGTAGGGTACAGAGTGCAGGGTGTAGAGTGTAGGGTATAGAGTGTAGAGTGTAGGGTATAGAGTGTAGGGTGTAGAGTGTAGGGTGTAGGGTATAGAGTGTAGGGTATAGAGTGTAGGGTATAGAGTGTAGGGTATAGAGTGTATGTTATAGAGTGTAGGGTATAGAGTGTAGAGTGTAGGGTATAGAGTGTAGGGTATAGAGTGTAGGGTATAGAGTGTAGGGTATAGGGTGTAGGGTATAGAGTGTAGGGTATAGAGTGTAGGGTAAAGAGTGTAGAGTGTAGGGTATAGAGTGTAGGGTAGAGAGTGTAGGGTGTAGAGTGTAGGGTGTAGAGTGTAGCGTATAGAGTGTAGGGTATAGAGTGTAGGGTATAGAGTGTAGGGTATAGAGTGTAGGGTATAGAGTGTAGGGTGTAGAGTGTAGGGTGTAGAGTGTAGGGTATAGAGTGTAGGGTAAAGAGTGTAGGGTATAGAGTGTAGGGTATAGAGTGTAGGGTGTAGAGTGTAGGGTGTAGAGTGTAGGGTATAGAGTGTAGGGAGTAGAGTGTAGGGTATAGAGTGTAGAGTGTAGGGTATAGAGTGTAGAGTGTAGGGAGTAGAGTGTAGAGTGTAGGGTATAGAGTGTAGGGTGTAGGGTATAGAGTGTAGGGTGTAGAGTGTAGGGTATAGAGTGTAGAGTGTAGGGTATAGAGTGTAGGGTGTAGGGTATAGAGTGTGGCGTATAGAGTATAGGGTGTAGCGTGTAGGGTATAGAGTGTAGGGTGTAGGGTATAGAGTGTAGAGTGTAGGGTATAGAGTGTAGGGTATATAGTGTAGGGTATAGAGTGTAGGGTATAGAGTGTAGGGAATAGAGTGTAGGGTGTAAGGTGTAGAGTGTAGGGTATAGAGTGTAGGGTATATACTGTAGGGTATGGAGTGTAGGCTATAGAGTGTAGGGTATAGAGTGTAGAGTGTAGGGTATAGAGTGTAGGGTATAGAGTGTAGGGTATAGGGTATAGAGTGTAAGGTGTAGAGTGTAGGGTGTAGAGTGTAGGGTATAGAGTGTAGGGTATAGAGTGTAGGGTGTAGGGTATAGAGTGTAGGGTATAGAGTGTAGGGTATAGAGTGTAGGGTATAGAGTGTAGAGTGTAGAGTGTATGGTATAGAGTGTAGAGTGTAGGGTATAGAGTGTAGGGTATAAACTGTAGGGTATAGAGTGTGGCGTATAGATTGTAGGGTATAGAGTGTAGAGTGTAGGGTATAGAATGTAGGGTATAGAGTGTAGGGTATAGAGTGTAGGGAATAGAGTGTAGAGTGTAAGGTATAGAGTGTAGAGTGTAAGGTATAGAGTGTAGAGCGTAGGGTATAGACTGTAGGGTGTAGAGTGTAGGGAGTAGAGTGTAGGGTATAGAGTGTAGAGTGTAGGGTATAAAGTGCAGGGTATAGAGTGTAGGGTATAGAGTGTAGAGTGTAGGCTATAGAGTGTAGGGTATAGAGTGTAGAGTGTAGGGTATAGAGTGTAGGGTATATAGTGTAGGGTATAGAGTGTAGGGTGTAGAGTGTAGGGTATAGAGTGCAGGTTGTAGAGTGTAGGGTATAGAGTGTAGGGTGTAGAGTGTAGGGTATAGAGTGTATAGTGTAGGGTATAGAGTGTAGGGTATAGAGTGTAGGGTATAGAGTGTATCGTGTAGGGTATAGAGTGTATGCTCTAGAGTGTATGGTGTAGAGTGTATGGTGTAGAGTGTAAGGTGTAGAGTGTAGGGTATAGAGTGTAGGGTATAGATTGTAGGGTATAGAGTGTAGGGTATAGAGTGTATGTTATAGAGTGTAGGGTATAGAGTGTAGAGTGTAGGGTATAGAGTTTAGAGTTTAGTGTATAGAGTGTAGGGTATAGAGTGCAAATTGTAGAGTGTAGGGTATAGAGTGTATGGTATAGAGTGTAGGGTATAAAGTGTAGAGTGTAGTGTATAGAGTGTAGGGTGTAGAGTGTAGGGTGTAGGGTATAGAGTGTAGGGTATAGAGTGTAGGGTATAGAGTGTAGGGTGTAGAGTGTAGAGTGTAGGGTACAGAGTGCAGGGTGTAGAGTGTAGGGTATAGAGTGTAGAGTGTAGGGTATAGAGTGTAGGGTGTAGAGTGTAGGGTGTAGGGTATAGAGTGTAGGGTATAGAGTGTAGGGTATAGAGTGTAGGGTATAGAGTGTATGTTATAGAGTGTAGGGTATAGAGTGTAGAGTGTAGGGTATAGAGTGTAGAGTATAGAGTGTAGGGTATAGAGTGTAGGGTATAGGGTGTAGGGTATAGAGTGTAGGGTATAGAGTGTAGGGTAAAGAGTGTAGAGTGTAGGGTATAGAGTGTAGGGTAGAGAGTGTAGGGTGTAGAGTGTAGGGTGTAGAGTGTAGCGTATAGAGTGTAGGGTATAGAGTGTAGGGTATAGAGTGTAGGGTATAGAGTGTAGGGTATAGAGTGTAGGGTGTAGAGTGTAGGGTGTAGAGTGTAGGGTATAGAGTGTAGGGTAAAGAGTGTAGGGTATAGAGTGTAGGGTATAGAGTGTAGGGTGTAGAGTGTAGGGTGTAGAGTGTAGGGTATAGAGTGTAGGGAGTAGAGTGTAGGGTATAGAGTGTAGAGTGTAGGGTATAGAGTGTAGAGTGTAGGGAGTAGAGTGTAGAGTGTAGGGTATAGAGTGTAGGGTGTAGGGTATAGAGTGTAGGGTGTAGAGTGTAGGGTATAGAGTGTAGAGTGTAGGGTATAGAGTGTAGGGTGTAGGGTATAGAGTGTGGCGAATAGAGTATAGGGTGTAGCGTGTAGGGTATAGAGTGTAGGGTGTAGGGTATAGAGTGTAGAGTGTAGGGTATAGAGTGTAGGGTATAGAGTGTAGGGTATAGAGTGTAGGGTATAGAGTGTAGGGAATAGAGTGTAGGGTGTAAGGTGTAGAGTGTAGGGTATAGAGTGTAGGGTATATACTGTAGGGTATGGAGTGTAGGCTATAGAGTGTAGGGTATAGAGTGTAGAGTGTAGGGTATAGATTGTAGGGTATAGAGTGTAGGGTATAGGGTATAGAGTGTAAGGTGTAGAGTGTAGGGTGTAGAGTGTAGGGTATAGAGTGTAGGGTATAGAGTGTAGGGTGTAGGGTATAGAGTGTAGGGTATAGAGTGTAGGGTATAGAGTGTAGGGTGTAGAGTGTAGAGTGTAGGGTACAGAGTGCAGGGTGTAGAGTGTAGGGTATAGAGTGTAGAGTGTAGGGTATAGAGTGTAGGGTGTAGAGTGTAGGGTGTAGGGTATAGAGTGTAGGGTATAGAGTGTAGGGTATAGAGTGTAGGCTATAGAGTGTATGTTATAGAGTGTAGGGTATAGAGTGTAGAGTGTAGGGTATAGAGTGTAGGGTATAGAGTGTAGGGTATAGAGTGTAGGGTATAGGGTGTAGGGTATAGAGTGTAGGGTATAGAGTGTAGGGTAAAGAGTGTAGAGTGTAGGGTATAGAGTGTAGGGTAGAGAGTGTAGGGTGTAGAGTGTAGGGTGTAGAGTGTAGCGTATAGAGTGTAGGGTATAGAGTGTAGGGTATAGAGTGTAGGGTATAGAGTGTAGGGTATAGAGTGTAGGGTGTAGAGTGTAGGGTGTAGAGTGTAGGGTATAGAGTGTAGGGTAAAGAGTGTAGGGTATAGAGTGTAGGGTATAGAGTGTAGGGTGTAGAGTGTAGGGTGTAGAGTGTAGGGTATAGAGTGTAGGGAGTAGAGTGTAGGGTATAGAGTGTAGAGTGTAGGGTATAGAGTGTAGAGTGTAGGGAGTAGAGTGTAGAGTGTAGGGTATAGAGTGTAGGGTATAGAGTGTAGGGTGTAGAGTGTAGGGTATAGAGTGTAGAGTGTAGGGTATAGAGTGTAGGGTGTAGGGTATAGAGTGTGGCGTATAGAGTATAGGGTGTAGCGTGTAGGGTATAGAGTGTAGGGTGTAGGGTATAGAGTGTAGAGTGTAGGGTATAGAGTGTAGGGTATAGAGTGTAGGGTATAGAGTGTAGGGTATAGAGTGTAGGGAATAGAGTGTAGGGTGTAAGGTGTAGAGTGTAGGGTATAGAGTGTAGGGTATATACTGTAGGGTATGGAGTGTAGGCTATAGAGTGTAGGGTATAGAGTGTAGAGTGTAGGGTATAGAGTGTAGGGTATAGAGTGTAGGGTATAGGGTATAGAGTGTAAGGTGTAGAGTGTAGGGTGTAGAGTGTAGGGTATAGAGTGTAGGGTATAGAGTGTAGGGTGTAGGGTATAGAGTGTAGGGTATAGAGTGTAGGGTATAGAGTGTAGGGTATAGAGTGTAGAGTGTAGAGTGTATGGTATAGAGTGTAGAGTGTAGGGTATAGAGTGTAGGGTATAGAC
Source organism: Ranitomeya imitator (assembly GCF_032444005.1). Classification (NCBI taxonomy): domain Eukaryota; kingdom Metazoa; phylum Chordata; class Amphibia; order Anura; family Dendrobatidae; genus Ranitomeya; species Ranitomeya imitator. Next base: position 109,633,865 of record NC_091285.1, on the reverse strand, counting down.
TGTAGGGTATAGAGTGTGGCGTATAGATTGTAGGGTATAGAGTGTAGAGTGTAGGGTATAGAATGTAGGGTATAGAGTGTAGGGTATAGAGTGTAGGGAATAGAGTGTAGAGTGTAAGGTATAGAGTGTAGAGTGTAAGGTATAGAGTGTAGAGCGTAGGGTATAGACTGTAGGGTGTAGAGTGTAGGGAGTAGAGTGTAGGGTATAGAGTGTAGAGTGTAGGGTATAGAGTGCAGGGTATAGAGTGTAGGGTATAGAGTGTAGAGTGTAGGCTATAGAGTGTAGGGTATAGAGTGTAGAGTGTAGGGTATAGAGTGTAGGGTATAGAGTGTAGGGTATAGAGTGTAGGGTGTAGAGTGTAGGGTATAGAGTGCAGGTTGTAGAGTGTAGGGTATAGAGTGTAGGGTGTAGAGTGTAGGGTATAGAGTGTATAGTGTAGGGTATAGAGTGTAGGGTATAGAGTGTAGGGTATAGAGTGTATCGTGTAGGGTATAGAGTGTATGCTCTAGAGTGTATGGTGTAGAGTGTATGGTGTAGAGTGTATGGTGTAGAGTGTAGGGTATAGAGTGTAGGGTATAGAGTGTAGGGTATAAAGTGTAGGGTATAGAGTGTATGTTATAGAGTGTAGGGTATAGAGTGTAGAGTGTAGGGTATAGAGTTTAGAGTTTAGTGTATAGAGTGTAGGGTATAGAGTGCAAATTGTAGAGTGTAGGGTATAGAGTGTATGGTATAGAGTGTAGGGTATAAAGTGTAGAGTGTAGTGTATAGAGTGTAGGGTGTAGAGTGTAGAGTGTAGGGTACAGAGTGCAGGGTGTAGAGTGTACGGTATAGAGTGTAGAGTGTAGGGTATAGAGTGTAGGGTGTAGAGTGTAGGGTGTAGGGTATAGAGTGTAGGGTATAGAGTGTAGGGTATAGAGTGTAGGGTATAGAGTGTATGTTATAGAGTGTAGGGTATAGAGTGTAGAGTGTAGGGTATAGAGTGTAGGGTATAGAGTGTAGGGTATAGAGTGTAGGGTATAGGGTGTAGGGTATAGAGTGTAGGGTATAGAGTGTAGGGTAAAGAGTGTAGAGTGTAGGGTATAGAGTGTAGGGTAGAGAGTGTAGGGTGTAGAGTGTAGGGTGTAGAGTGTAGCGTATAGAGTGTAGGGTATAGAGTGTAGGGTATAGAGTGTAGGGTATAGAGTGTAGGGTATAGAGTGTAGGGTGTAGAGTGTAGGGTGTAGAGTTTAGGGTTTAGAGTGTAGGGTAAAGAGTGTAGGGTATAGAGTGTAGAGTGTAGGGTATAGAGTGTAGAGTGTAGGGAGTAGAGTGTAGAGTGTAGGGTATAGAGTGTAGGGTGTAGGGTATAGAGTGTAGGGTGTAGAGTGTAGGGTATAGAGTGTAGAGTGTAGGGTATAGAGTGTAGGGTGTAGGGTATAGAGTGTGGCGTATAGAGTATAGGGTGTAGCGTGTAGGGTATAGAGTGTAGGGTGTAGGGTATAGAGTGTAGAGTGTAGGGTATAGAGTGTAGGGTATAGAGTGTAGGGTATAGAGTGTAGGGTATAGAGTGTAGGGAATAGAGTGTAGGGTGTAAGGTGTAGAGTGTAGGGTATAGAGTGTAGGGTATATACTGTAGGGTATGGAGTGTAGGCTATAGAGTGTAGGGTATAGAGTGTAGAGTGTAGGGTATAGAGTGTAGGGTATAGAGTGTAGGGTATAGGGTATAGAGTGTAAGGTGTAGAGTGTAGGGTGTAGAGTGTAGGGTATAGAGTGTAGGGTATAGAGTGTAGGGTGTAGGGTATAGAGTGTAGGGTATAGAGTGTAGGGTATAGAGTGTAGGGTATAGAGTGTAGAGTGTAGAGTGTATGGTATAGAGTGTAGAGTGTAGGGTATAGAGTGTAGGGTATAGACTGTAGGGTATAGAGTGTGGCGTATAGATTGTAGGGTATAGAGTGTAGAGTGTAGGGTATAGAATGTAGGGTATAGAGTGTAGGGTATAGAGTGTAGGGAATAGAGTGTAGAGTGTAAGGTATAGAGTGTAGAGTGTAAGGTATAGAGTGTAGAGCGTAGGGTATAGACTGTAGGGTGTAGAGTGTAGGGAGTAGAGTGTAGGGTATAGAGTGTAGAGTGTAGGGTATAGAGTGCAGGGTATAGAGTGTAGGGTATAGAGTGTAGAGTGTAGGCTATAGAGTGTAGGGTATAGAGTGTAGAGTGTAGGGTATAGAGTGTAGGGTATAGAGTGTAGGGTATAGAGTGTAGGGTGTAGAGTGTAGGGTATAGAGTGCAGGTTGTAGAGTGTAGGGTATAGAGTGTAGGGTGTAGAGTGTAGGGTATAGAGTGTATAGTGTAGGGTATAGAGTGTAGGGTATAGAGTGTAGGGTATAGAGTGTATCATGTAGGGTATAGAGTGTATGCTCTAGAGTGTATGGTGTAGAGTGTATGGTGTAGAGTGTATGGTGTAGAGTGTAGGGTATAGAGTGTAGGGTATAGAGTGTAGGGTATAGAGTGTAGGGTATAGAGTGTATGTTATAGAGTGTAGGGTATAGAGTGTAGAGTGTAGGGTATAGAGTTTAGAGTTTAGTGTATAGAGTGTAGGGTATAGAGTGCAAATTGTAGAGTGTAGGGTATAGAGTGTATGGTATAGAGTGTAGGGTATAAAGTGTAGAGTGTAGTGTATAGAGTGTAGGGTGTAGAGTGTAGGGTGTAGGGTATAGAGTGTAGGGTATAGAGTGTAGGGTATAGAGTGTAGGGTGTAGAGTGTAGAGTGTAGGGTACAGAGTGCAGGGTGTAGAGTGTAGGGTATAGAGTGTAGAGTGTAGGGTATAGAGTGTAGGGTGTAGAGTGTAGGGTGTAGGGTATAGAGTGTAGGGTATAGAGTGTAGGGTATAGAGTGTAGGGTATAGAGTGTATGTTATAGAGTGTAGGGTATAGAGTGTAGAGTGTAGGGTATAGAGTGTAGGGTATAGAGTGTAGGGTATAGAGTGTAGGGTATAGGGTGTAGGGTATAGAGTGTAGGGTATAGAGTGTAGGGTAAAGAGTGTAGAGTGTAGGGTATAGAGTGTAGGGTAGAGAGTGTAGGGTGTAGAGTGTAGGGTGTAGAGTGTAGCGTATAGAGTGTAGGGTATAGAGTGTAGGGTATAGAGTGTAGGGTATAGAGTGTAGGGTATATAGTGTAGGGTGTAGAGTGTAGGGTGTAGAGTGTAGGGTATAGAGTGTAGGGTAAAGAGTGTAGGGTATAGAGTGTAGGGTATAGAGTGTAGGGTGTAGAGTGTATTGTGTAGAGTGTAGGGTATAGAGTGTAGGGAGTAGAGTGTAGGGTATAGAGTGTAGAGTGTAGGGTATAGAGTGTAGAGTGTAGGGAGTAGAGTGTAGAGTGTAGGGTATAGAGTGTAGGGTGTAGGGTATAGAGTGTAGGGTGTAGAGTGTAGGGTATAGAGTGTAGAGTGTAGGGTATAGAGTGTAGGGTGTAGGGTATAGAGTGTGGCGTATAGAGTATAGGGTGTAGCGTGTAGGGTATAGAGTGTAGGGTGTAGGGTATAGAGTGTAGGGTGTAGAGTGTAGGGTGTAGAGTGTAGGGTATAGAGTGTAGGGAGTAGAGTGTAGGGTATAGAGTGTAGAGTGTAGGGTATAGAGTGTAGAGTGTAGGGAGTAGAGTGTAGAGTGTAGGGTATAGAGTGTAGGGTGTAGGGTATAGAGTGTAGGGTGTAGAGTGTAGGGTATAGAGTGTAGAGTGTAGGGTATAGAGTGTAGGGTGTAGGGTATAGAGTGTGGCGTATAGAGTATAGGGTGTAGCGTGTAGGGTATAGAGTGTAGGGTGTAGGGTATAGAGTGTAGAGTGTAGGGTATAGAGTGTAGGGTATAGAGTGTAGGGTATAGAGTGTAGGGTATAGAGTGTAGGGAATAGAGTGTAGGGTGTAAGGTGTAGAGTGTAGGGTATAGAGTGTAGGGTATATACTGTAGGGTATGGAGTGTAGGCTATAGAGTGTAGGGTATAGAGTGTAGAGTGTAGGGTATAGAGTGTAGGGTATAGAGTGTAGGGTATAGGGTATAGAGTGTAAGGTGTAGAGTGTAGGGTGTAGAGTGTAGGGTATAGAGTGTAGGGTATAGAGTGTAGGGTGTAGGGTATAGAGTGTAGGGTATAGAGTGTAGGGTATAGAGTGTAGGGTATAGAGTGTAGAGTGTAGAGTGTATGGTATAGAGTGTAGAGTGTAGGGTATAGAGTGTAGGGTATAGACTGTAGGGTATAGAGTGTGGCGTATAGATTGTAGGGTATAGAGTGTAGAGTGTAGGGTATAGAATGTAGGGTATAGAGTGTAGGGTATAGAGTGTAGGGAATAGAGTGTAGAGTGTAAGGTATAGAGTGTAGAGTGTAAGGTATAGAGTGTAGAGCGTAGGGTATAGACTGTAGGGTGTAGAGTGTAGGGAGTAGAGTGTAGGGTATAGAGTGTAGAGTGTAGGGTATAGAGTGCAGGGTATAGAGTGTAGGGTATAGAGTGTAGAGTGTAGGCTATAGAGTGTAGGGTATAGAGTGTAGAGTGTAGGGTATAGAGTGTAGGGTATAGAGTGTAGGGTGTAGAGTGTAGGGTATAGAGTGTATAGTGTAGGGTATAGAGTGTAGGGTATAGAGTGTAGGGTATAGAGTGTATCATGTAGGGTATAGAGTGTATGCTCTAGAGTGTATGGTGTAGAGTGTATGGTGTAGAGTGTATGGTGTAGAGTGTAGGGTATAGAGTGTAGGGTATAGAGTGTAGGGTATAGAGTGTAGGGTATAGAGTGTATGTTATAGAGTGTAGGGTATAGAGTGTAGAGTGTAGGGTATAGAGTTTAGAGTTTAGTGTATAGAGTGTAGGGTATAGAGTGCAAATTGTACAGTGTAGGGTATAGAGTGTATGGTATAGAGTGTAGGGTATAAAGTGTAGAGTGTAGTGTATAGAGTGTAGGGTGTAGAGTGTAGGGTGTAGGGTATAGAGTGTAGGGTATAGAGTGTAGGGTATAGAGTGTAGGGTGTAGAGTGTAGAGTGTAGGGTACAGAGTGCAGGGTGTAGAGTGTAGGGTATAGAGTGTAGAGTGTAGGGTATAGAGTGTAGGGTGTAGAGTGTAGGGTGTAGGGTATAGAGTGTAGGGTATAGAGTGTAGGGTATAGAGTGTAGGGTATAGAGTGTATGTTATAGAGTGTAGGGTATAGAGTGTAGAGTGTAGGGTATAGAGTGTAGGGTATAGAGTGTAGGGTATAGAGTGTAGGGTATAGGGTGTAGGGTATAGAGTGTAGGGTATAGAGTGTAGGGTAAAGAGTGTAGAGTGTAGGGTATAGAGTGTAGGGTAGAGAGTGTAGGGTGTAGAGTGTAGGGTGTAGAGTGTAGCGTATAGAGTGTAGGGTATAGAGTGTAGGGTATAGAGTGTAGGGTATAGAGTGTAGGGTATATAGTGTAGGGTGTAGAGTGTAGGGTGTAGAGTGTAGGGTATAGAGTGTAGGGTAAAGAGTGTAGGGTATAGAGTGTAGGGTATAGAGTGTAGGGTGTAGAGTGTAGGGTGTAGAGTGTAGGGTATAGAGTGTAGGGAGTAGAGTGTAGGGTATAGAGTGTAGAGTGTAGGGTATAGAGTGTAGAGTGTAGGGAGTAGAGTGTAGAGTGTAGGGTATAGAGTGTAGGGTGTAGGGTATAGAGTGTAGGGTGTAGAGTGTAGGGTATAGAGTGTAGAGTGTAGGGTATAGAGTGTAGGGTGTAGGGTATAGAGTGTGGCGTATAGAGTATAGGGTGTAGCGTGTAGGGTATAGAGTGTAGGGTGTAGGGTATAGAGTGTAGGGTGTAGAGTGTAGGGTGTAGAGTGTAGGGTATAGAGTGTAGGGAGTAGAGTGTAGGGTATAGAGTGTAGAGTGTAGGGTATAGAGTGTAGAGTGTAGGGAGTAGAGTGTAGAGTGTAGGGTATAGAGTGTAGGGTGTAGGGTATAGAGTGTAGGGTGTAGAGTGTAGGGTATAGAGTGTAGAGTGTAGGGTATAGAGTGTAGGGTGTAGGGTATAGAGTGTGGCGTATAGAGTATAGGGTGTAGCGTGTAGGGTATAGAGTGTAGGGTGTAGGGTATAGAGTGTAGAGTGTAGGGTATAGAGTGTAGGGTATAGAGTGTAGGGTATAGAGTGTAGGGTATAGAGTGTAGGGAATAGAGTGTAGGGTGTAAGGTGTAGAGTGTAGGGTATAGAGTGTAGGGTGTATACTGTAGGGTATGGAGTGTAGGCTATAGAGTGTAGGGTATAGAGTGTAGAGTGTAGGGTATAGAGTGTAGGGTATAGAGTGTAGGGTATAGGGTATAGAGTGTAAGGTGTAGAGTGTAGGGTGTAGAGTGTAGGGTATAGAGTGTAGGGTATAGAGTGTAGGGTGTAGGGTATAGAGTGTAGGGTATAGAGTGTAGGGTATAGAGTGTAGGGTATAGAGTGTAGAGTGTAGAGTGTATGGTATAGAGTGTAGAGTGTAGGGTATAGAGTGTAGGGTATAGACTGTAGGGTATAGAGTGTGGCGTATAGATTGTAGGGTATAGAGTGTAGAGTGTAGGGTATAGAATGTAGGGTATAGAGTGTAGGGTATAGAGTGTAGGGAATAGAGTGTAGAGTGTAAGGTATAGAGTGTAGAGTGTAAGGTATAGAGTGTAGAGCGTAGGGTATAGACTGTAGGGTGTAGAGTGTAGGGAGTAGAGTGTAGGGTATAGAGTGTAGAGTGTAGGGTATAGAGTGCAGGGTATAGAGTGTAGGGTATAGAGTGTAGAGTGTAGGCTATAGAGTGTAGGGTATAGAGTGTAGAGTGTAGGGTATAGAGTGTAGGGTATAGAGTGTAGGGTATAGAGTGTAGGGTGTAGAGTGTAGGGTATAGAGTGCAGGTTGTAGAGTGTAGGGTATAGAGTGTAGGGTGTAGAGTGTAGGGTATAGAGTGTATAGTGTAGGGTATAGAGTGTAGGGTATAGAGTGTAGGGTATAGAGTGTATCGTGTAGGGTATAGAGTGTATGCTCTAGAGTGTATGGTGTAGAGTGTATGGTGTAGAGTGTAGGGTATAGAGTGTAGGGTATAGAGTGTAGGGTATAGAGTGTAGGGTATAGAGTGTATGTTATAGAGTGTAGGGTATAGAGTGTAGAGTGTAGGGTATAGAGTTTAGAGTTTAGTGTATAGAGTGTAGGGTATAGAGTGCAAATTGTAGAGTGTAGGGTATAGAGTGTATGGTATAGAGTGTAGGGTATAAAGTGTAGAGTGTAGTGTATAGAGTGTAGGGTGTAGGGTGTAGGGTATAGAGTGTAGGGTATAGAGTGTAGGGTATAGAGTGTAGGGTGTAGAGTGTAGAGTGTAGGGTACAGAGTGCAGGGTGTAGAGTGTAGGGTATAGAGTGTAGAGTGTAGGGTATAGAGTGTAGGGTGTAGAGTGTAGGGTGTAGGGTATAGAGTGTAGGGTATAGAGTGTAGGGTATAGAGTGTAGGGTATAGAGTGTATGTTATAGAGTGTAGGGTATAGAGTGTAGAGTGTAGGGTATAGAGTGTAGGGTATAGAGTGTAGGGTATAGGGTGTAGGGTATAGAGTGTAGGGTATAGAGTGTAGGGTAAAGAGTGTAGAGTGTAGGGTATAGAGTGTAGGGTAGAGAGTGTAGGGTGTAGAGTGTAGGGTGTAGAGTGTAGCGTATAGAGTGTAGGGTATAGAGTGTAGGGTATAGAGTGTAGGGTATAGAGTGTAGGGTATAGAGTGTAGGGTGTAGAGTGTAGGGTGTAGAGTGTAGGGTATAGAGTGTAGGGTAAAGAGTGTAGGGTATAGAGTGTAGGGTATAGAGTGTAGGGTGTAGAGTGTAGGGTGTAGAGTGTAGGGTATAGAGTGTAGGGAGTAGAGTGTAGGGTATAGAGTGTAGAGTGTAGGGTATAGAGTGTAGAGTGTAGGGAGTAGAGTGTAGAGTGTAGGGTATAGAGTGTAGGGTGTAGGGTATAGAGTGTAGGGTGTAGAGTGTAGGGTATAGAGTGTAGAGTGTAGGGTATAGAGTGTAGGGTGTAGGGTATAGAGTGTGGCGTATAGAGTATAGGGTGTAGCGTGTAGGGTATAGAGTGTAGGGTGTAGGGTATAGAGTGTAGAGTGTAGGGTATAGAGTGTAGGGTATAGAGTGTAGGGTATAGAGTGTAGGGTATAGAGTGTAGGGAATAGAGTGTAGGGTGTAAGGTGTAGAGTGTAGGGTATAGAGTGTAGGGTATATACTGTAGGGTATGGAGTGTAGGCTATAGAGTGTAGGGTATAGAGTGTAGAGTGTAGGGTATAGAGTGTAGGGTATAGAGTGTAGGGTATAGGGTATAGAGTGTAAGGTGTAGAGTGTAGGGTGTAGAGTGTAGGGTATAGAGTGTAGGGTATAGAGTGTAGGGTGTAGGGTATAGAGTGTAGGGTATAGAGTGTAGGGTATAGAGTGTAGGGTATAGAGTGTAGAGTGTAGAGTGTATGGTATAGAGTGTAGAGTGTAGGGTATAGAGTGTAGGGTATAGACTGTAGGGTATAGAGTGTGGCGTATAGATTGTAGGGTATAGAGTGTAGAGTGTAGGGTATAGAATGTAGGGTATAGAGTGTAGGGTATAGAGTGTAGGGAATAGAGTGTAGAGTGTAAGGTATAGAGTGTAGAGTGTAAGGTATAGAGTGTAGAGCGTAGGGTATAGACTGTAGGGTGTAGAGTGTAGGGAGTAGAGTGTAGGGTATAGAGTGTAGAGTGTAGGGTATAGAGTGCAGGGTATAGAGTGTAGGGTATAGAGTGTAGAGTGTAGGCTATAGAGTGTAGGGTATAGAGTGTAGAGTGTAGGGTATAGAGTGTAGGGTATAGAGTGTAGGGTATAGAGTGTAGGGTGTAGAGTGTAGGGTATAGAGTGCAGGTTGTAGAGTGTAGGGTATAGAGTGTAGGGTGTAGAGTGTAGGGTATAGAGTGTATAGTGTAGGGTATAGAGTGTAGGGTATAGAGTGTAGGGTATAGAGTGTATCGTGTAGGGTATAGAGTGTATGCTCTAGAGTGTATGGTGTAGAGTGTATGGTGTAGAGTGTATGGTGTAGAGTGTAGGGTATAGAGTGTAGGGTATAGAGTGTAGGGTATAGAGTGTAGGGTATAGAGTGTATGTTATAGAGTGTAGGGTATAGAGTGTAGAGTGTAGGGTATAGAGTTTAGAGTTTAGTGTATAGAGTGTAGGGTATAGAGTGCAAATTGTAGAGTGTAGGGTATAGAGTGTATGGTATAGAGTGTAGGGTATAAAGTGTAGAGTGTAGTGTATAGAGTGTAGGGTGTAGAGTGTAGGGTGTAGGGTATAGAGTGTAGGGTATAGAGTGTAGGGTATAGAGTGTAGGGTGTAGAGTGTAGAGTGTAGGGTACAGAGTGCAGGGTGTAGAGTGTAGGGTATAGAGTGTAGAGTGTAGGGTATAGAGTGTAGGGTGTAGAGTGTAGGGTGTAGGGTATAGAGTGTAGGGTATAGAGTGTAGCTGCAACCCATAATGAGGTCCTGGTTATGGGGGACTTTAACTACCCGGATATTAACTGGGAAACAGAAACCTGTGAAACCCATAAAGGCAACAGGTTTCTGCTAATAACCAAGAAAAATTATCTTTCACAATTGGTGCAGAATCCAACCAGAGGAGCAGCACTTTTAGACCTAATACTATCTAATAGACCTGACAGAATAACAAATCTGCAGGTGGTTGGGCATTTAGGAAATAGCGACCACAATATTGTGCAGTTTCACCTGTCTTTCACTAGGGGGACTTGTCAGGGAGTCACAAAAACATTGAACTTTAGGAAGGCAAAGTTTGACCAGCTTAGAGATGCCCTTAATCTGGTAGACTGGGACAATATCCTCAAAAATAAGAATACAGATAATAAATGGGAAATGTTTAAGAACATCCTAAATAGGCAGTGTAAGCGGTTTATACCTTGTGGGAATAAAAGGACTAGAAATAGGAAAAACCCAATGTGGCTAAACAAAGAAGTAAGACAGGCAATTAACAGTAAAAAGAAAGCATTTGCACTACTAAAGCAGGATGGCACCATTGAAGCTCTAAAAAACTATAGGGAGAAAAATACTTTATCTAAAAAACTAATTAAAGCTGCCAAAAAGGAAACAGAGAAGCACATTGCTAAGGAGAGTAAAACTAATCCCAAACTGTTCTTCAACTATATCAATAGTAAAAGAATAAAAACTGAAAATGTAGGCCCCTTAAAAAATAGTGAGGAAAGAATGGTTGTAGATGACGAGGAAAAAGCTAACATATTAAACACCTTCTTCTCCACGGTATTCACGGTGGAAAATGAAATGCTAGGTGAAATCCCAAGAAACAATGAAAACCCTATATTAAGGGTCACCAATCTAACCCAAGAAGAGGTGCGAAACCGGCTAAATAAGATTAAAATAGATAAATCTCCGGGTCCGGATGGCATACACCCACGAGTACTAAGAGAACTAAGTAATGTAATAGATAAACCATTATTTCTTATTTTTAGTGACTCTATAGCGACAGGGTCTGTTCCGCAGGACTGGCGCATAGCAAATGTGGTGCCAATATTCAAAAAGGGCTCTAAAAGTGAACTTGGAAATTATAGGCCAGTAAGTCTAACCTCTATTGTTGGTAAAATATTTGAAGGGTTTCTGAGGGATGTTATTCTGGATTATCTCAATGAGAATAACTGTTTAACTCCATATCAGCATGGGTTTATGAGAAATCGCTCCTGTCAAACCAATCTAATCAGTTTTTATGAAGAGGTAAGCTATAGGCTGGACCACGGTGAGTCATTGGACGTGGTATATCTCGATTTTTCCAAAGCGTTTGATACCGTGCCGCACAAGAGGTTGGTACACAAAATGAGAATGCTTGGTCTGGGGGAAAATGTGTGTAAATGGGTTAGTAACTGGCTTAGTGATAGAAAGCAGAGGGTGGTTATAAATGGTATAGTCTCTAACTGGGTCGCTGTGACCAGTGGGGTACCGCAGGGGTCGGTATTGGGACCTGTTCTCTTCAACATATTCATTAATGATCTGGTAGAAGGTTTACACAGTAAAATATCGATATTTGCAGATGATACAAAACTATGTAAAGCAGTTAATACAAGAGAAGATAGTATTCTGCTACAGATGGATCTGGATAAGTTGGAAACTTGGGCTGAAAGGTGGCAGATGAGGTTTAACAATGATAAATGTAAGGTTATACACATGGGAAGAGGGAATCAATATCACCATTACACACTGAACAGGAAACCACTGGGTAAATCTGACAGGGAGAAGGACTTGGGGATCCTAGTTAATGATAAACTTACCTGGAGCAGCCAGTGCCAGGCAGCAGCTGCCAAGGCAAACAGGATCATGGGGTGCATTAAAAGAGGTCTGGATACACATGATGAGAGCATTATACTGCCTCTGTACAAATCCCTAGTTAGACCGCACATGGAGTACTGTGTCCAGTTTTGGGCACCGGTGCTCAGGAAGGATATAATGGAACTAGAGAGAGTACAAAGGAGGGCAACAAAATTAATAAAGGGGATGGGAGAACTACAATACCCAGATAGATTAGCGAAATTAGGATTATTTAGTCTAGAAAAAAGACGACTGAGGGGCGATCTAATAACCATGTATAAGTATATAAGGGGACAATACAAATATCTCGCTGAGGATCTGTTTATACCAAGGAAGGTGACGGGCACAAGGGGGCATTCTTTGCGTCTGGAGGAGAGAAGGTTTTTCCACCAACATAGAAGAGGATTCTTTACTGTTAGGGCAGTGAGAATCTGGAATTGCTTGCCTGAGGAGGTGGTGATGGCGAACTCAGTCGAGGGGTTCAAGAGAGGCCTGGATGTCTTCCTGGAGCAGAACAATATTGTATCATACAATTATTAGGTTCTGTAGAAGGACGTAAATCTGGGTATTTATTATGATGGAATATAGGCTGAACTGGATGGACATATGTCTTTTTTCGGCCGTACTAACTATGTTACTATGTTACTATGTTACTATGTATAGAGTGTAGGGTATAGAGTGTATGTTATAGAGTGTAGGGTATAGAGTGTAGAGTGTAGGGTATAGAGTGTAGGGTATAGAGTGTAGGGTATAGAGTGTAGGGTATAGGGTGTAGGGTATAGAGTGTAGGGTATAGAGTGTAGGGTAAAGAGTGTAGAGTGTAGGGTATAGAGTGTAGGGTAGAGAGTGTAGGGTGTAGAGTGTAGGGTGTAGAGTGTAGCGTATAGAGTGTAGGGTATAGAGTGTAGGGTATAGAGTGTAGGGTATAGAGTGTAGGGTATAGAGTGTAGGGTGTAGAGTGTAGGGTGTAGAGTGTAGGGTATAGAGTGTAGGGTAAAGAGTGTAGGGTATAGAGTGTAGGGTATAGAGTGTAGGGTGTAGAGTGTAGGGTGTAGAGTGTAGGGTATAGAGTGTAGGGAGTAGAGTGTAGGGTATAGAGTGTAGAGTGTAGGGTATAGAGTGTAGAGTGTAGGGAGTAGAGTGTAGAGTGTAGGGTATAGAGTGTAGGGTGTAGGGTATAGAGTGTAGGGTGTAGAGTGTAGGGTATAGAGTGTAGATTGTAGGGTATAGAGTGTAGGGTGTAGGGTATAGAGTGTGGCGTATAGAGTATAGGGTGTAGCGTGTAGGGTATAGAGTGTAGGGTGTAGGGTATAGAGTGTAGAGTGTAGGGTATAGAGTGTAGGGTATAGAGTGTAGGGTATAGAGTGTAGGGTATAGAGTGTAGGGAATAGAGTGTAGGGTGTAAGGTGTAGAGTGTAGGGTATAGAGTGTAGGGTATATACTGTAGGGTATGGAGTGTAGGCTATAGAGTGTAGGGTATAGTGTGTAGAGTGTAGGGTATAGAGTGTAGGGTATAGAGTGTAGGGTATAGGGTATAGAGTGTAAGGTGTAGAGTGTAGGGTGTAGAGTGTAGGGTATAGAGTGTAGGGTATAGAGTGTAGGGTGTAGGGTATAGAGTGTAGGGTATAGAGTGTAGGGTATAGAGTGTAGGGTGTAGAGTGTAGAGTGTAGGGTACAGAGTGAAGGGTGTAGAGTGTAGGGTATAGAGTGTAGAGTGTAGGGTATAGAGTGTAGGGTGTAGAGTGTAGGGTGTAGGGTATAGAGTGTAGGGTATAGAGTGTAGGGTATAGAGTGTAGGGTATAGAGTGTATGTTATAGAGTGTAGGGTATAGAGTGTAGAGTGTAGGGTATAGAGTGTAGGGTATAGAGTGTAGGGTACAGAGTGTAGGGTATAGGGTGTAGGGTATAGAGTGTGGGGTATAGAGTGTAGGGTAAAGAGTGTAGAGTGTAGGGTATAGAGTGTAGGGTAGAGAGTGTAAGGTGTAGAGTGTAGGGTGTAGAGTGTAGCGTATAGAGTGTAGGGTATAGAGTGTAGGGTATAGAGTGTAGGGTATAGAGTGTAGGGTATAGAGTGTAGGGTGTAGAGTGTAGAGTGTAGAGTGTAGGGTATAGAGTGTAGGGTAAAGAGTGTAGGGTATAGAGTGTAGGGTATAGAGTGTAGGGTGTAGAGTGTAGGGTGTAGAGTGTAGGGTATAGAGTGTAGGGAGTAGAGTGTAGGGTATAGAGTGTAGAGTGTAGGGTATAGAGTGTAGAGTGTAGGGAGTAGTGTGTAGAGTGTAGGGTATAGAGTGTAGGGTGTAGGGTATAGAGTGTAGGGTGTAGAGTGTAGGGTATAGAGTGTAGAGTGTAGGGTATAGAGTGTAGGGTGTAGGGTATAGAGTGTGGCGTATAGAGTATAGGGTGTAGCGTGTAGGGTATAGAGTGTAGGGTATAGAGTGTAGAGTGTAGGGTATAGAGTGTAGGGTATAGAGTGTAGGGTATAGAGTGTAGGGTATAGAGTGTAGGGAATAGAGTGTAGGGTGTAAGGTGTAGAGTGTAGGGTATAGAGTGTAGGGTATATACTGTAGGGTATGGAGTGTAGGCTATAGAGTGTAGGGTATAGAGTGTAGAGTGTAGGGTATAGAGTGTAGGGTATAGAGTATAGAGTGTAAGGTGTAGAGTGTAGGGTGTAGAGTGTAGGGTATAGAGTGTAGGGTATAGAGTGTAGGGTGTAGGGTATAGAGTGTAGGGTATAGAGTGTAGGGTATAGAGTGTAGGGTATAGAGTGTAGAGTGTAGAGTGTATGGTATAGAGTGTAGAGTGTAGGGTATAGAGTGTAGGGTATAGACTGTAGGGTATAGAGTGTGGCGTATAGATTGTAGGGTATAGAGTGTAGAGTGTAGGGTATAGAATGTAGGGTATAGAGTGTAGGGTATAGAGTGTAGGGAATAGAGTGTAGAGTGTAAGGTATAGAGTGTAGAGTGTAAGGTATAGAGTGTAGAGCGTAGGGTATAGACTGTAGGGTGTAGAGTGTAGGGAGTAGAGTGTAGGGTATAGAGTGTAGAGTGTAGGGTATAGAGTGCAGGGTATAGAGTGTAGGGTATAGAGTGTAGAGTGTAGGCTATAGAGTGTAGGGTATAGAGTGTAGAGTGTAGGGTATAGAGTGTAGGGTATAGAGTGTAGGGTATAGAGTGTAGGGTGTAGAGTGTAGGGTATAGAGTGCAGGTTGTAGAGTGTAGGGTATAGAGTGTAGGGTGTAGAGTGTAGGGTATAGAGTGTATAGTGTAGGGTATAGAGTGTAGGGTATAGAGTGTAGGGTATAGAGTGTATCGTGTAGGGTATAGAGTGTATGCTCTAGAGTGTATGGTGTAGAGTGTATGGTGTAGAGTGTATGGTGTAGAGTGTAGGGTATAGAGTGTAGGGTATAGAGTGTAGGGTATAGAGTGTAGGGTATAGAGTGTATGTTATAGAGTGTAGGGTATAGAGTGTAGAGTGTAGGGTATAGAGTTTAGAGTTTAGTGTATAGAGTGTAGGGTATAGAGTGCAAATTGTAGAGTGTAGGGTATAGAGTGTATGGTATAGAGTGTAGGGTATAAAGTGTAGAGTGTAGTGTATAGAGTGTAGGGTGTAGAGTGTAGGGTGTAGGGTATAGAGTGTAGGGTATAGAGTGTAGGGTATAGAGTGTAGGGTGTAGAGTGTAGAGTGTAGGGTACAGAGTGCAGGGTGTAGAGTGTAGGGTATAGAGTGTAGAGTGTAGGGTATAGAGTGTAGGGTGTAGAGTGTAGGGTGTAGGGTATAGAGTGTAGGGTATAGAGTGTAGGGTATAGAGTGTAGGGTATAGAGTGTATGTTATAGAGTGTAGGGTATAGAGTGTAGAGTGTAGGGTATAGAGTGTAGAGTGTAGGGTATAGAGTGTAGGGTGTAGGGTATAGAGTGTAGAGTGTGGCGTATAGAGTATAGGGTGTAGCGTGTAGGGTATAGAGTGTAGGGTGTAGGGTATAGAGTGTAGAGTGTAGGGTATAGAGTGTAGGGTATAGAGTGTAGGGTATAGAATGTAGGGTATAGAGTGTAGGGAATAGAGTGTAGGGTGTAAGGTGTAGAGTGTAGGGTATAGAGTGTAGGGTATATACTGTAGGGTATGGAGTGTAGGCTATAGAGTGTAGGGTATAGAGTGTAGAGTGTAGGGTATAGAGTGTAAGGTGTAGAGTGTAGGGTGTAGAGTGTAGGGTATAGAGTGTAGGGTATAGAGTGTAGGGTGTAGGGTATAGAGTGTAGGGTATAGAGTGTAGGGTATAGAGTGTAGGGTATAGAGTGTAGAGTGTAGAGTGTATGGTATAGAGTGTAGAGTGTAGGGTATAGAGTGTAGGGTATAGACTGTAGGGTATAGAGTGTGGCGTATAGATTGTAGGGTATAGAGTGTAGAGTGTAGGGTATAGAATGTAGGGTATAGAGTGTAGGGTATAGAGTGTAGGGAATAGAGTGTAGAGTGTAAGGTATAGAGTGTAGAGTGTAAGGTATAGAGTGTAGAGCGTAGGGTATAGACTGTAGGGTGTAGAGTGTAGGGAGTAGAGTGTAGGGTATAGAGTGTAGAGTGTAGGGTATAGAGTGCAGGGTATAGAGTGTAGGGTATAGAGTGTAGAGTGTAGGCTATAGAGTGTAGGGTATAGAGTGTAGAGTGTAGGGTATAGAGTGTAGGGTATAGAGTGTAGGGTATAGAGTGTAGGGTGTAGAGTGTAGGGTATAGAGTGCAGGTTGTAGAGTGTAGGGTATAGAGTGTAGGGTGTAGAGTGTAGGGTGTAGAGTGTAGGGTATAGAGTGTATAGTGTAGGGTATAGAGTGTAGGGTATAGAGTGTAGGGTATAGAGTGTATCGTGTAGGGTATAGAGTGTATGCTCTAGAGTGTATGGTGTAGAGTGTATGGTGTAGAGTGTATGGTGTAGAGTGTAGGGTATAGAGTGTAGGGTATAGAGTGTAGGGTATAGAGTGTATGTTATAGAGTGTAGGGTATAGAGTGTAGAGTGTAGGGTATAGAGTTTAGAGTTTAGTGTATAGAGTGTAGGGTATAGAGTGCAAATTGTAGAGTGTAGGGTATAGAGTGTATGGTATAGAGTGTAGGGTATAAAGTGTAGAGTGTAGTGTATAGAGTGTAGGGTGTAGAGTGTAGGGTGTAGGGTATAGAGTGTAGGGTATAGAGTGTAGGGTATAGAGTGTAGGGTGTAGAGTGTAGAGTGTAGGGTACAGAGTGCAGGGTGTAGAGTGTAGGGTATAGAGTGTAGAGTGTAGGGTATAGAGTGTAGGGTGTAGAGTGTAGGGTGTAGGGTATAGAGTGTAGGGTATAGAGTGTAGGGTATAGAGTGTAGGGTATAGAGTGTATGTTATAGAGTGTAGGGTATAGAGTGTAGAGTGTAGGGTATAGAGTGTAGGGTATAGAGTGTAGGGTATAGAGTGTAGGGTATAGGGTGTAGGGTATAGAGTGTAGGGTATAGAGTGTAGGGTAAAGAGTGTAGAGTGTAGGGTATAGAGTGTAGGGTAGAGAGTGTAGGGTGTAGAGTGTAGGGTGTAGAGTGTAGCGTATAGAGTGTAGGGTATAGAGTGTAGGGTATAGAGTGTAGGGTATAGAGTGTAGGGTATAGAGTGTAGGGTGTAGAGTGTAGGGTGTAGAGTGTAGGGTATAGAGTGTAGGGTAAAGAGTGTAGGGTATAGAGTGTAGGGTATAGAGTGTAGGGTGTAGAGTGTAGGGTGTAGAGTGTAGGGTATAGAGTGTAGGGAGTAGAGTGTAGGGTATAGAGTGTAGAGTGTAGGGTATAGAGTGTAGAGTGTAGGGAGTAGAGTGTAGAGTGTAGGGTATAGAGTGTAGGGTGTAGGGTATAGAGTGTAGGGTGTAGAGTGTAGGGTATAGAGTGTAGAGTGTAGGGTATAGAGTGTAGGGTGTAGGGTATAGAGTGTGGCGTATAGAGTATAGGGTGTAGCGTGTAGGGTATAGAGTGTAGGGTGTAGGGTATAGAGTGTAGAGTGTAGGGTATAGAGTGTAGGGTATAGAGTGTAGGGTATAGAGTGTAGGGTATAGAGTGTAGGGAATAGAGTGTAGGGTGTAAGGTGTAGAGTGTAGGGTATAGAGTGTAGGGTATATACTGTAGGGTATGGAGTGTAGGCTATAGAGTGTAGGGTATAGAGTGTAGAGTGTAGGGTATAGAGTGTAGGGTATAGAGTGTAGGGTATAGGGTATAGAGTGTAAGGTGTAGAGTGTAGGGTGTAGAGTGTAGGGTATAGAGTGTAGGGTATAGAGTGTAGGGTGTAGGGTATAGAGTGTAGGGTATAGAGTGTAGGGTATAGAGTGTAGGGTGTAGAGTGTAGAGTGTAGGGTACAGAGTGCAGGGTGTAGAGTGTAGGGTATAGAGTGTAGAGTGTAGGGTATAGAGTGTAGGGTGTAGAGTGTAGGGTGTAGGGTATAGAGTGTAGGGTATAGAGTGTAGGGTATAGAGTGTAGGGTATAGAGTGTATGTTATAGAGTGTAGGGTATAGAGTGTAGAGTGTAGGGTATAGAGTGTAGGGTATAGAGTGTAGGGTATAGAGTGTAGGGCATAGGGTGTAGGGTATAGAGTGTAGGGTATAGAGTGTAGGGTAAAGAGTGTAGAGTGTAGGGTATAGAGTGTAGGGTAGAGAGTGTAGGGTGTAGAGTGTAGGGTGTAGAGTGTAGCGTATAGAGTGTAGGGTATAGAGTGTAGGGTATAGAGTGTAGGGTATAGAGTGTAGGGTATAGAGTGTAGGGTGTAGAGTGTAGGGTATAGAGTGTAGGGTATAGAGTGTAGGGTAAAGAGTGTAGGGTATAGAGTGTAGGGTATAGAGTGTAGGGTGTAGAGTGTAGGGTGTAGAGTGTAGGGTATAGAGTGTAGGGAGTAGAGTGTAGGGTATAGAGTGTAGAGTGTAGGGTATAGAGTGTAGAGTGTAGGGAGTAGAGTGTAGAGTGTAGGGTATAGAGTGTAGAGTGTAGGGTATAGAGTGTAGGGTGTAGAGTGTAGGGTGTAGGGTACAGAGTGCAGGGTGTAGAGTGTAGGGTATAGAGTGTAGAGTGTAGGGTATAGAGTGTAGGGTGTAGAGTGTAGGGTGTAGGGTATAGAGTGTAGGGTATAGAGTGTAGGGTATAGAGTGTAGGGTATAGAGTGTATGTTATAGAGTGTAGGGTATAGAGTGTAGAGTGTAGGGTATAGAGTGTAGGGTATAGAGTGTAGGGTATAGAGTGTAGGGCATAGGGTGTAGGGTATAGAGTGTAGGGTATAGAGTGTAGGGTAAAGAGTGTAGAGTGTAGGGTATAGAGTGTAGGGTAGAGAGTGTAGGGTGTAGAGTGTAGGGTGTAGAGTGTAGCGTATAGAGTGTAGGGTATAGAGTGTAGGGTATAGAGTGTAGGGTATAGAGTGTAGGGTATAGAGTGTAGGGTGTAGAGTGTAGGGTATAGAGTGTAGGGTATAGAGTGTAGGGTAAAGAGTGTAGGGTATAGAGTGTAGGGTATAGAGTGTAGGGTGTAGAGTGTAGGGTGTAGAGTGTAGGGTATAGAGTGTAGGGAGTAGAGTGTAGGGTATAGAGTGTAGAGTGTAGGGTATAGAGTGTAGAGTGTAGGGAGTAGAGTGTAGAGTGTAGGGTATAGAGTGTAGGGTGTAGGGTATAGAGTGTAGGGTGTAGAGTGTAGGGTATAGAGTGTAGAGTGTAGGGTATAGAGTGTAGGGTGTAGGGTATAGAGTGTGGCGTATAGAGTATAGGGTGTAGCGTGTAGGGTATAGAGTGTAGGGTGTAGGGTATAGAGTGTAGAGTGTAGGGTATAGAGTGTAGGGTTTAGAGTGTAGGGTATAGAGTGTAGGGTATAGAGTGTAGGGAATAGAGTGTAGGGTGTAAGGTGTAGAGTGTAGGGTATAGAGTGTAGGGTATATACTGTAGGGTATGGAGTGTAGGCTATAGAGTGTAGGGTATAGAGTGTAGAGTGTAGGGTATAGAGTGTAGGGTATAGAGTGTAGGGTATAGGGTATAGAGTGTAAGGTGTAGAGTGTAGGGTGTAGAGTGTAGGGTATAGAGTGTAGGGTATAGAGTGTAGGGTGTAGGGTATAGAGTGTAGGGTATAGAGTGTAGGGTATAGAGTGTAGGGTATAGAGTGTAGAGTGTAGAGTGTATGGTATAGAGTGTAGAGTGTAGGGTATAGAGTGTAGGGTATAGACTGTAGGGTATAGAGTGTGGCGTATAGATTGTAGGGTATAGAGTGTAGAGTGTAGGGTATAGAATGTAGGGTATAGAGTGTAGGGTATAGAGTGTAGGGAATAGAGTGTAGAGTGTAAGGTATAGAGTGTAGAGTGTAAGGTATAGAGTGTAGAGCGTAGGGTATAGACTGTAGGGTGTAGAGTGTAGGGAGTAGAGTGTAGGGTATAGAGTGTAGAGTGTAGGGTATAGAGTGCAGGGTACAGAGTGTAGGGTATAGAGTGTAGAGTGTAGGCTATAGAGTGTAGGGTATAGAGTGTAGAGTGTAGGGTATAGAGTGTAGGGTATAGAGTGTAGGGTATAGAGTGTAGGGTGTAGAGTGTAGGGTATAGAGTGCAGGTTGTAGAGTGTAGGGTATAGAGTGTAGGGTGTAGAGTGTAGGGTATAGAGTGTATAGTGTAGGGTATAGAGTGTAGGGTATAGAGTGTAGGGTATAGAGTGTATCGTGTAGTGTATAGAGTGTATGCTCTAGAGTGTATGGTGTAGAGTGTATGGTGTAGAGTGTATGGTGTAGAGTGTAGGGTATAGAGTGTAGGGTATAGAGTGTAGGGTATAGAGTGTAGGGTATAGAGTGTATGTTATAGAGTGTAGGGTATAGAGTGTAGAGTGTAGGGTATAGAGTTTAGAGTTTAGTGTATAGAGTGTAGGGTATAGAGTGCAAATTGTAGAGTGTAGGGTATAGAGTGTATGGTATAGAGTGTAGGGTATAAAGTGTAGAGTGTAGTGTATAGAGTGTAGGGTGTAGAGTGTAGGGTGTAGGGTATAGAGTGTAGGGTATAGAGTGTAGGGTATAGAGTGTAGGGTGTAGAGTGTAGAGTGTAGGGTACAGAGTGCAGGGTGTAGAGTGTAGGGTATAGAGTGTAGAGTGTAGGGTATAGAGTGTAGGGTGTAGAGTGTAGGGTGTAGGGTATAGAGTGTAGGGTATAGAGTGTAGGGTATAGAGTGTAGGGTATAGAGTGTATGTTATAGAGTGTAGGGTATAGAGTGTAGAGTGTAGGGTATAGAGTGTAGGGTATAGAGTGTAGGGTATAGAGTGTAGGGTATAGGGTGTAGGGTATAGAGTGTAGGGTATAGAGTGTAGGGTAAAGAGTGTAGAGTGTAGGGTATAGAGTGTAGGGTAGAGAGTGTAGGGTGTAGAGTGTAGGGTGTAGAGTGTAGCGTATAGAGTGTAGGGTATAGAGTGTAGGGTATAGAGTGTAGGGTATAGAGTGTAGGGTATAGAGTGTAGGGTGTAGAGTGTAGGGTGTAGAGTGTAGGGTATAGAGTGTAGGGTAAAGAGTGTAGGGTATAGAGTGTAGGGTATAGAGTGTAGGGTGTAGAGTGTAGGGTGTAGAGTGTAGGGTATAGAGTGTAGGGAGTAGAGTGTAGGGTATAGAGTGTAGAGTGTAGGGTATAGAGTGTAGAGTGTAGGGAGTAGAGTGTAGAGTGTAGGGTATAGAGTGTAGGGTGTAGGGTATAGAGTGTAGGGTGTAGAGTGTAGGGTATAGAGTGTAGAGTGTAGGGTATAGAGTGTAGGGTGTAGGGTATAGAGTGTGGCGTATAGAGTATAGGGTGTAGCGTGTAGGGTATAGAGTGTAGGGTGTAGGGTATAGAGTGTAGAGTGTAGGGTATAGAGTGTAGGGTATAGAGTGTAGGGTATAGAGTGTAGGGTATAGAGTGTAGGGAATAGAGTGTAGGGTGTAAGGTGTAGAGTGTAGGGTATAGAGTGTAGGGTATATACTGTAGGGTATGGAGTGTAGGCTATAGAGTGTAGGGTATAGAGTGTAGAGTGTAGGGTATAGAGTGTAGGGTATAGAGTGTAGGGTATAGGGTATAGAGTGTAAGGTGTAGAGTGTAGGGTGTAGAGTGTAGGGTATAGAGTGTAGGGTATAGAGTGTAGGGTGTAGGGTATAGAGTGTAGGGTATAGAGTGTAGGGTATAGAGTGTAGGGTATAGAGTGTAGAGTGTATGGTATAGAGTGTAGAGTGTAGGGTATAGAGTGTAGGGTATAGACTGTAGGGTATAGAGTGTGGCGTATAGATTGTAGGGTATAGAGTGTAGAGTGTAGGGTATAGAATGTAGGGTATAGAGTGTAGGGTATAGAGTGTAGGGAATAGAGTGTAGAGTGTAAGGTATAGAGTGTAGAGTGTAAGGTATAGAGTGTAGAGCGTAGGGTATAGACTGTAGGGTGTAGAGTGTAGGGAGTAGAGTGTAGGGTATAGAGTGTAGAGTGTAGGGTATAGAGTGCAGGGTATAGAGTGTAGGGTATAGAGTGTAGAGTGTAGGCTATAGAGTGTAGGGTATAGAGTGTAGAGTGTAGGGTATAGAGTGTAGGGTATAGAGTGTAGGGTATAGAGTGTAGGGTGTAGAGTGTAGGGTATAGAGTGCAGGTTGTAGAGTGTAGGGTATAGAGTGTAGGGTGTAGAGTGTAGGGTATAGAGTGTAAAGTGTAGGGTATAGAGTGTAGGGTATAGAGTGTAGGGTATAGAGTGTATCGTGTAGGGTATAGAGTGTATGCTCTAGAGTGTATGGTGTAGAGTGTATGGTGTAGAGTGTATGGTGTAGAGTGTAGGGTATAGAGTGTAGGGTATAGAGTGTAGGGTATAGAGTGTAGGGTATAGAGTGTATGTTATAGAGTGTAGGGTATAGAGTGTAGAGTGTAGGGTATAGAGTTTAGAGTTTAGTGTATAGAGTGTAGGGTATAGAGTGCAAATTGTAGAGTGTAGGGTATAGAGTGTATGGTATAGAGTGTAGGGTATAAAGTGTAGAGTGTAGTGTATAGAGTGTAGGGTGTAGAGTGTAGGGTGTAGGGTATAGAGTGTAGGGTATAGAGTGTAGGGTATAGAGTGTAGGGTGTAGAGTGTAGAGTGTAGGGTACAGAGTGCAGGGTGTAGAGTGTAGGGTATAGAGTGTAGAGTGTAGGGTATAGAGTGTAGGGTGTAGAGTGTAGGGTGTAGGGTATAGAGTGTAGGGTATAGAGTGTAGGGTATAGAGTGTAGGGTATAGAGTGTATGTTATAGAGTGTAGGGTATAGAGTGTAGAGTGTAGGGTATAGAGTGTAGGGTATAGAGTGTAGGGTATAGAGTGTAGGGTATAGGGTGTAGGGTATAGAGTGTAGGGTATAGAGTGTAGGGTAAAGAGTGTAGAGTGTAGGGTATGGAGTGTAGGGTAGAGAGTGTAGGGTGTAGAGTGTAGGGTGTAGAGTGTAGCGTATAGAGTGTAGGGTATAGAGTGTAGGGTATAGAGTGTAGGGTATAGAGTGTAGGGTATAGAGTGTAGGGTGTAGAGTGTAGGGTGTAGAGTGTAGGGTATAGAGTGTAGGGTAAAGAGTGTAGGGTATAGAGTGTAGGGTGTAGAGTGTAGGGTGTAGAGTGTAGGGTATAGAGTGTAGGGAGTAGAGTGTAGGGTATAGAGTGTAGAGTGTAGGGTATAGAGTGTAGAGTGTAGGGAGTAGAGTGTAGAGTGTAGGGTATAGAGTGCAGGGTGTAGGGTATAGAGTGTAGGGTGTAGAGTGTAGGGTATAGAGTGTAGAGTGTAGGGTATAGAGTGTAGGGTGTAGGGTATAGAGTGTGGCGTATAGAGTATAGGGTGTAGCGTGTAGGGTATAGAGTGTAGGGTGTAGGGTATAGAGTGTAGAGTGTAGGGTATAGAGTGTAGGGTATAGAGTGTAGGGTATAGAGTGTAGGGTATAGAGTGTAGGGAATAGAGTGTAGGGTGTAAGGTGTAGAGTGTAGGGTATAGAGTGTAGGGTATATACTGTAGGGTATGGAGTGTAGGCTATAGAGTGTAGGGTATAGAGTGTAGAGTGTAGGGTATAGAGTGTAGGGTATAGAGTGTAGGGTATAGGGTATAGAGTGTAAGGTGTAGAGTGTAGGGTGTAGAGTGTAGGGTATAGAGTGTAGGGTATAGAGTGTAGGGTGTAGGGTATAGAGTGTAGGGTATAGAGTGTAGGGTATAGAGTGTAGGGTGTAGAGTGTAGAGTGTAGGGTACAGAGTGCAGGGTGTAGAGTGTAGGGTATAGAGTGTAGAGTGTAGGGTATAGAGTGTAGGGTGTAGAGTGTAGGGTATAGAGTGTAGGGTATAGAGTGTAGGGTATAGAGTGTAGGGTATAGAGTGTATGTTATAGAGTGTAGGGTATAGAGTGTAGAGTGTAGGGTATAGAGTGTAGGGTATAGAGTGTAGGGTATAGAGTGTAGGGTATAGGGTGTAGGGTATAGAGTGTAGGGTATAGAGTGTAGGGTAAAGAGTGTAGAGTGTAGGGTATAGAGTGTAGGGTAGAGAGTGTAGGGTGTAGAGTGTAGGGTGTAGAGTGTAGCGTATAGAGTGTAGGGTATAGAGTGTAGGGTATAGAGTGTAGGGTATAGAGTGTAGGGTATAGAGTGTAGGGTGTAGAGTGTAGGGTGTAGAGTGTAGGGTATAGAGTGTAGGGTAAAGAGTGTAGGGTATAGAGTGTAGGGTATAGAGTGTAGGGTGTAGAGTGTAGGGTGTAGAGTGTAGGGTATAGAGTGTAGGGAGTAGAGTGTAGGGTATAGAGTGTAGAGTGTAGGGTATAGAGTGTAGAGTGTAGGGAGTAGAGTGTAGAGTGTAGGGTATAGAGTGTAGGGTGTAGGGTATAGAGTGTAGGGTGTAGAGTGTAGGGTATAGAGTGTAGAGTGTAGGGTATAGAGTGTAGGGTGTAGGGTATAGAGTGTGGCGTATAGAGTATAGGGTGTAGCGTGTAGGGTATAGAGTGTAGGGTGTAGGGTATAGAGT
The DNA here is from genome assembly GCF_032444005.1 of Ranitomeya imitator. Classification (NCBI taxonomy): domain Eukaryota; kingdom Metazoa; phylum Chordata; class Amphibia; order Anura; family Dendrobatidae; genus Ranitomeya; species Ranitomeya imitator. The sequence goes on along the minus strand of NC_091285.1, from coordinate 109,609,611 downwards.
GTAGAGTGTAGGGTATAGAGTGTAGGGTATAGAGTGTAGGGTATAGAGTGTAGGGTATAGAGTGTAGGGAATAGAGTGTAGGGTGTAAGGTGTAGAGTGTAGGGTATATACTGTAGGGTATGGAGTGTAGGGTATAGAGTGTAGAGTGTAGGGTATAGAGTGTAGGGTATAGAGTGTAGGGTATAGGGTATAGAGTGTAAGGTGTAGAGTGTAGGGTGTAGAGTGTAGGGTATAGAGTGTAGGGTATAGAGTGTAGGGTGTAGGGTATAGAGTGTAGGGTATAGAGTGTAGGGTATAGAGTGTAGGGTATGGAGTGTAGAGTGTAGAGTGTATGGTATAGAGTGTAGAGTGTAGGGTATAGAGTGTAGGGTATAGACTGTAGGGTATAGAGTGTGGCGTATAGATTGTAGGGTATAGAGTGTAGAGTGTAGGGTATAGAATGTAGGGTATAGAGTGTAGGGTATAGAGTGTAGGGAATAGAGTGTAGAGTGTAAGGTATAGAGTGTAGAGTGTAAGGTATAGAGTGTAGAGCGTAGGGTATAGACTGTAGGGTGTAGAGTGTAGGGAGTAGAGTGTAGGGTATAGAGTGTAGAGTGTAGGGTATAGAGTGCAGGGTATAGAGTGTAGGGTATTGAGTGTAGAGTGTAGGCTATAGAGTGTAGGGTATAGAGTGTAGAGTGTAGGGTATAGAGTGTAGGGTATAGAGTGTAGGGTATAGAGTGTAGGGTGTAGAGTGTAGGGTATAGAGTGCAGGTTGTAGAGTGTAGGGTATAGAGTGTAGGGTGTAGAGTGTAGGGTATAGAGTGTATAGTGTAGGGTATAGAGTGTAGGGTATAGAGTGTAGGGTATAGAGTGTATCGTGTAGGGTATAGAGTGTATGCTCTAGAGTGTATGGTGTAGAGTGTATGGTGTAGAGTGTATGGTGTAGAGTGTAGGGTATAGAGTGTAGGGTATAGAGTGTAGGGTATAGAGTGTAGGGTATAGAGTGTATGTTATAGAGTGTAGGGTATAGAGTGTAGAGTGTAGGGTATAGAGTTTAGAGTTTAGTGTATAGAGTGTAGGGTATAGAGTGCAAATTGTAGAGTGTAGGGTATAGAGTGTATGGTATAGAGTGTAGGGTATAAAGTGTAGAGTGTAGTGTATAGAGTGTAGGGTGTAGAGTGTAGGGTGTAGGGTATAGAGTGTAGGGTATAGAGTGTAGGGTATAGAGTGTAGGGTGTAGAGTGTAGAGTGTAGGGTACAGAGTGCAGGGTGTAGAGTGTAGGGTATAGAGTGTAGAGTGTAGGGTATAGAGTGTAGGGTGTAGAGTGTAGGGTGTAGGGTATAGAGTGTAGGGTATAGAGTGTAGGGTATAGAGTGTAGGGTATAGAGTGTATGTTATAGAGTGTAGGGTATAGAGTGTAGAGTGTAGGGTATAGAGTGTAGGGTATAGAGTGTAGGGTATAGGGTGTAGGGTATAGAGTGTAGGGTATAGAGTGTAGGGTAAAGAGTGTAGAGTGTAGGGTATAGAGTGTAGGGTAGAGAGTGTAGGGTGTAGAGTGTAGGGTGTAGAGTGTAGCGTATAGAGTGTAGGGTATAGAGTGTAGGGTATAGAGTGTAGGGTATAGAGTGTAGGGTATAGAGTGTAGGGTGTAGAGTGTAGGGTGTAGAGTGTAGGGTATAGAGTGTAGGGTAAAGAGTGTAGGGTATAGAGTGTAGGGTATAGAGTGTAGGGTGTAGAGTGTAGGGTGTAGAGTGTAGGGTATAGAGTGTAGGGAGTAGAGTGTAGGGTATAGAGTGTAGAGTGTAGGGTATAGAGTGTAGAGTGTAGGGAGTAGAGTGTAGAGTGTAGGGTATAGAGTGTAGGGTGTAGGGTATAGAGTGTAGGGTGTAGAGTGTAGGGTATAGAGTGTAGAGTGTAGGGTATAGAGTGTAGGGTGTAGGGTATAGAGTGTGGCGTATAGAGTATAGGGTGTAGCGTGTAGGGTATAGAGTGTAGGGTGTAGGGTATAGAGTGTAGAGTGTAGGGTATAGAGTGTAGGGTATAGAGTGTAGGGTATAGAGTGTAGGGTATAGAGTGTAGGGAATAGAGTGTAGGGTGTAAGGTGTAGAGTGTAGGGTATAGAGTGTAGGGTATATACTGTAGGGTATGGAGTGTAGGCTATAGAGTGTAGGGTATAGAGTGTAGAGTGTAGGGTATAGAGTGTAGGGTATAGAGTGTAGGGTATAGGGTATAGAGTGTAAGGTGTAGAGTGTAGGGTGTAGAGTGTAGGGTATAGAGTGTAGGGTATAGAGTGTAGGGTGTAGGGTATAGAGTGTAGGGTATAGAGTGTAGGGTATAGAGTGTAGGGTATAGAGTGTAGAGTGTAGAGTGTATGGTATAGAGTGTAGAGTGTAGGGTATAGAGTGTAGGGTATAGACTGTAGGGTATAGAGTGTGGCGTATAGATTGTAGGGTATAGAGTGTAGAGTGTAGGGTATAGAATGTAGGGTATAGAGTGTAGGGTATAGAGTGTAGGGAATAGAGTGTAGAGTGTAAGGTATAGAGTGTAGAGTGTAAAGTATAGAGTGTAGAGCGTAGGGTATAGACTGTAGGGTGTAGAGTGTAGGGAGTAGAGTGTAGGGTATAGAGTGTAGAGTGTAGGGTATAGAGTGCAGGGTATAGAGTGTAGGGTATAGAGTGTAGAGTGTAGGCTATAGAGTGTAGGGTATAGAGTGTAGAGTGTAGGGTATAGAGTGTAGGGTATAGAGTGTAGGGTATAGAGTGTAGGGTGTAGAGTGTAGGGTATAGAGTGCAGGTTGTAGAGTGTAGGGTATAGAGTGTAGGGTGTAGAGTGTAGGGTATAGAGTGTATAGTGTAGGGTATAGAGTGTAGGGTATAGAGTGTAGGGTATAGAGTGTATCGTGTAGGGTATAGAGTGTATGCTCTAGAGTGTATGGTGTAGAGTGTATGGTGTAGAGTGTATGGTGTAGAGTGTAGGGTATAGAGTGTAGGGTATAGAGTGTAGGGTATAGAGTGTAGGGTATAGAGTGTATGTTATAGAGTGTAGGGTATAGAGTGTAGAGTGTAGGGTATAGAGTTTAGAGTTTAGTGTATAGAGTGTAGGGTATAGAGTGCAAATTGTAGAGTGTAGGGTATAGAGTGTATGGTATAGAGTGTAGGGTATAAAGTGTAGAGTGTAGTGTATAGAGTGTAGGGTGTAGAGTGTAGGGTGTAGGGTATAGAGTGTAGGGTATAGAGTGTAGGGTATAGAGTGTAGGGTGTAGAGTGTAGAGTGTAGGGTACAGAGTGCAGGGTGTAGAGTGTAGGGTATAGAGTGTAGAGTGTAGGGTATAGAGTGTAGGGTGTAGAGTGTAGGGTGTAGGGTATAGAGTGTAGGGTATAGAGTGTAGGGTATAGAGTGTAGGGTATAGAGTGTATGTTATAGAGTGTAGGGTATAGAGTGTAGGGTATAGAGTGTAGGGTATAGAGTGTAGGGTATAGAGTGTAGGGTATAGGGTGTAGGGTATAGAGTGTAGGGTATAGAGTGTAGGGTAAAGAGTGTAGAGTGTAGGGTATAGAGTGTAGGGTAGAGAGTGTAGGGTGTAGAGTGTAGGGTGTAGAGTGTAGCGTATAGAGTGTAGGGTATAGAGTGTAGGGTATAGAGTGTAGGGTATAGAGTGTAGGGTATAGAGTGTAGGGTGTAGAGTGTAGGGTGTAGAGTGTAGGGTATAGAGTGTAGGGTAAAGAGTGTAGGGTATAGAGTGTAGGGTATAGAGTGTAGGGTGTAGAGTGTAGGGTGTAGAGTGTAGGGTATAGAGTGTAGGGAGTAGAGTGTAGGGTATAGAGTGTAGAGTGTAGGGTATAGAGTGTAGAGTGTAGGGAGTAGAGTGTAGAGTGTAGGGTATAGAGTGTAGGGTGTAGGGTATAGAGTGTAGGGTGTAGAGTGTAGGGTATAGAGTGTAGAGTGTAGGGTATAGAGTGTAGGGTGTAGGGTATAGAGTGTGGCGTATAGAGTATAGGGTGTAGCGTGTAGGGTATAGAGTGTAGGGTGTAGGGTATAGAGTGTAGAGTGTAGGGTATAGAGTGTAGGGTATAGAGTGTAGGGTATAGAGTGTAGGGTATAGAGTGTAGGGAATAGAGTGTAGGGTGTAAGGTGTAGAGTGTAGGGTATAGAGTGTAGGGTATATACTGTAGGGTATGGAGTGTAGGCTATAGAGTGTAGGGTATAGAGTGTAGAGTGTAGGGTATAGAGTGTAGGGTATAGAGTGTAGGGTATAGGGTATAGAGTGTAAGGTGTAGAGTGTAGGGTGTAGAGTGTAGGGTATAGAGTGTAGGGTATAGAGTGTAGGGTGTAGGGTATAGAGTGTAGGGTATAGAGTGCAGGGTATAGAGTGTAGGGTGTAGAGTGTAGAGTGTAGGGTACAGAGTGCAGGGTGTAGAGTGTAGGGTATAGAGTGTAGAGTGTAGGGTATAGAGTGTAGGGTGTAGAGTGTAGGGTGTAGGGTATAGAGTGTAGGGTATAGAGTGTAGGGTATAGAGTGTAGGGTATAGAGTGTATGTTATAGAGTGTAGGGTATAGAGTGTAGAGTGTAGGGTATAGAGTGTAGGGTATAGAGTGTAGGGTATAGAGTGTAGGGTATAGGGTGTAGGGTATAGAGTGTAGGGTATAGAGTGTAGGGTAAAGAGTGTAGAGTGTAGGGTATAGAGTGTAGGGTAGAGAGTGTAGGGTGTAGAGTGTAGGGTGTAGAGTGTAGCGTATAGAGTGTAGGGTATAGAGTGTAGGGTATAGAGTGTAGGGTATAGAGTGTAGGGTGTAGAGTGTAGGGTGTAGAGTGTAGGGTATAGAGTGTAGGGTAAAGAGTGTAGGGTATAGAGTGTAGGGTATAGAGTGTAGGGTGTAGAGTGTAGGGTGTAGAGTGTAGGGTATAGAGTGTAGGGAGTAGAGTGTAGGGTATAGAGTGTAGAGTGTAGGGTATAGAGTGTAGAGTGTAGGGAGTAGAGTGTAGAGTGTAGGGTATAGAGTGTAGGGTGTAGGGTATAGAGTGTAGGGTGTAGAGTGTAGGGTATAGAGTGTAGAGTGTAGGGTATAGAGTGTAGGGTGTAGGGTATAGAGTGTGGCGTATAGAGTATAGGGTGTAGCGTGTAGGGTATAGAGTGTAGGGTGTAGGGTATAGAGTGTAGAGTGTAGGGTATAGAGTGTAGGGTATAGAGTGTAGGGTATAGAGTGTAGGGAATAGAGTGTAGGGTGTAAGGTGTAGAGTGTAGGGTATAGAGTGTAGGGTATATACTGTAGGGTATGGAGTGTAGGCTATAGAGTGTAGGGTATAGAGTGTAGAGTGTAGGGTATAGAGTGTAGGGTATAGAGTGTAGGGTATAGGGTATAGAGTGTAAGGTGTAGAGTGTAGGGTGTAGAGTGTAGGGTATAGAGTGTAGGGTATAGAGTGTAGGGTGTAGGGTATAGAGTGTAGGGTATAGAGTGTAGGGTATAGAGTGTAGGGTATAGAGTATAGAGTGTAGAGTGTATGGTATAGAGTGTAGAGTGTAGGGTATAGAGTGTAGGGTATAGACTGTAGGGTATAGAGTGTGGCGTATAGATTGTAGGGTATAGAGTGTAGAGTGTAGGGTATAGAATGTAGGGTATAGAGTGTAGGGTATAGAGTGTAGGGAATAGAGTGTAGAGTGTAAGGTATAGAGTGTAGAGTGTAAGGTATAGAGTGTAGAGCGTAGGGTATAGACTGTAGGGTGTAGAGTGTAGGGAGTAGAGTGTAGGGTATAGAGTGTAGAGTGTAGGGTATAGAGTGCAGGGTATAGAGTGTAGGGTATAGAGTGTAGAGTGTAGGCTATAGAGTGTAGGGTATAGAGTGTAGAGTGTAGGGTATAGAGTGTAGGGTATAGAGTGTAGGGTATAGAGTGTAGGGTGTAGAGTGTAGGGTATAGAGTGCAGGTTGTAGAGTGTAGGGTATAGAGTGTAGGGTGTAGAGTGTAGGGTATAGAGTGTATAGTGTAGGGTATAGAGTGTAGGGTATAGAGTGTAGGGTATAGAGTGTATCGTGTAGGGTATAGAGTGTATGCTCTAGAGTGTATGGTGTAGAGTGTATGGTGTAGAGTGTATGGTGTAGAGTGTAGGGTATAGAGTGTAGGGTATAGAGTGTAGGGTATAGAGTGTAGGGTATAGAGTGTATGTTATAGAGTGTAGGGTATAGAGTGTAGAGTGTAGGGTATAGAGTTTAGAGTTTAGTGTATAGAGTGTAGGGTATAGAGTGCAAATTGTAGAGTGTAGGGTATAGAGTGTATGGTATAGAGTGTAGGGTATAAAGTGTAGAGTGTAGTGTATAGAGTGTAGGGTGTAGAGTGTAGGGTGTAGGGTATAGAGTGTAGGGTATAGAGTGTAGGGTATAGAGTGTAGGGTGTAGAGTGTAGAGTGTAGGGTACAGAGTGCAGGGTGTAGAGTGTAGGGTATAGAGTGTAGAGTGTAGGGTATAGAGTGTAGGGTGTAGAGTGTAGGGTGTAGGGTATAGAGTGTAGGGTATAGAGTGTAGGGTATAGAGTGTAGGGTATAGAGTGTATGTTATAGAGTGTAGGGTATAGAGTGTAGAGTGTAGGGTATAGAGTGTAGGGTATAGAGTGTAGGGTATAGAGTGTAGGGTATAGGGTGTAGGGTATAGAGTGTAGGGTATAGAGTGTAGGGTAAAGAGTGTAGAGTGTAGGGTATAGAGTGTAGGGTAGAGAGTGTAGGGTGTAGAGTGTAGGGTGTAGAGTGTAGCGTATAGAGTGTAGGGTATAGAGTGTAGGGTATAGAGTGTAGGGTATAGAGTGTAGGGTATAGAGTGTAGGGTGTAGAGTGTAGGGTGTAGAGTGTAGGGTATAGAGTGTAGGGTAAAGAGTGTAGGGTATAGAGTGTAGGGTATAGAGTGTAGGGTGTAGAGTGTAGGGTGTAGAGTGTAGGGTATAGAGTGTAGGGAGTAGAGTGTAGGGTATAGAGTGTAGAGTGTAGGGTATAGAGTGTAGAGTGTAGGGAGTAGAGTGTAGAGTGTAGGGTATAGAGTGTAGGGTGTAGGGTATAGAGTGTAGGGTGTAGAGTGTAGGGTATAGAGTGTAGAGTGTAGGGTATAGAGTGTAGGGTGTAGGGTATAGAGTGTGGCGTATAGAGTATAGGGTGTAGCGTGTAGGGTATAGAGTGTAGGGTGTAGGGTATAGAGTGTAGAGTGTAGGGTATAGAGTGTAGGGTATAGAGTGTAGGGTATAGAGTGTAGGGTATAGAGTGTAGGGAATAGAGTGTAGGGTGTAAGGTGTAGAGTGTAGGGTATAGAGTGTAGGGTATATACTGTAGGGTATGGAGTGTAGGCTATAGAGTGTAGGGTATAGAGTGTAGAGTGTAGGGTATAGAGTGTAGGGTATAGAGTGTAGGGTATAGGGTATAGAGTGTAAGGTGTAGAGTGTAGGGTGTAGAGTGTAGGGTATAGAGTGTAGGGTATAGAGTGTAGGGTGTAGGGTATAGAGTGTAGGGTATAGAGTATAGGGTATAGAGTGTAGGGTATAGAGTGTAGAGTGTAGAGTGTATGGTATAGAGTGTAGAGTGTAGGGTATAGAGTGTAGGGTATAGATTGTAGGGTATAGAGTGTGGAGTATAGATTGTAGGGTATAGAGTGTAGAGTGTAGGGTATAGAATGTAGGGTATAGAGTGTAGGGTATAGAGTGTAGGGAATAGAGTGTAGAGTGTAAGGTGTAGAGTGTAGAGTGTAAGGTATAGAGTGTAGAGCGTAGGGTATAGACTGTAGGGTGTAGAGTGTAGGGAGTAGAGTGTAGGGTATAGAGTGTAGAGTGTAGGGTATAGAGTGCAGGGTATAGAGTGTAGGGTATAGAGTGTAGAGTGTAGGCTATAGAGTGTAGGGTATAGAGTGTAGAGTGTAGGGTATAGAGTGTAGGGTATAGAGTGTAGGGTAAAGAGTGTAGGGTGTAGAGTGTAGGGTATAGAGTGCAGGTTGTAGAGTGTAGGGTATAGAGTGTAGGGTGTAGAGTGTAGGGTATAGAGTGTATAGTGTAGGGTATAGAGTGTAGGGTATAGAGTGTAGGGTATAGAGTGTATCGTGTAGGGTATAGAGTGTATGCTCTAGAGTGTATGGTGTAGAGTGTATGGTGTAGAGTGTATGGTGTAGAGTGTAGGGTATAGAGTGTAGCGTATAGAGTGTAGGGTATAGAGTGTAGGGTATAGAGTGTATGTTATAGAGTGTAGGGTATAGAGTGTAGAGTGTAGGGTATAGAGTTTAGAGTTTAGTGTATAGAGTGTAGGGTATAGAGTGCAAATTGTAGAGTGTAGGGTATAGAGTGTATGGTATAGAGTGTAGGGTATAAAGTGTAGAGTGTAGTGTATAGAGTGTAGGGTGTAGAGTGTAGGGTGTAGGGTATAGAGTGTAGGGTATAGAGTGTAGGGTATAGAGTGTAGGGTGTAGAGTGTAGAGTGTAGGGTACAGAGTGCAGGGTGTAGAGTGTAGGGTATAGAGTGTAGAGTGTAGGGTATAGAGTGTAGGGTGTAGAGTGTAGGGTGTAGGGTATAGAGTGTAGGGTATAGAGCTATAGAGTGTAGAGTTTAGAGTGTAGGGTATAGAATGTAGAGTGTAGGGTGTAGAGTATAAAGTGTAGGGTATAGAGTGTAGGATATAGAGTGTAGAGTGTAGGGTATAGAGTGTAGGGTATACAGTGTATGGTATAGAGTGTAGGGTATAGAGTGTAGAGTGTAGGGTATAGAGTGTAGGGTATAGAGTGTAGGGTATAGATTGTAGGGTATAGGGTATAGGGTATAGAGTGTATGGTGTAGAGTGTAGGGTATAGAGTGTAGGGTGTAGGGTGTAGAGTGTGGGGTGTAGAGTGGTGTAGAGTGTAGGATGTAGAGTGTATGGTATAGAGTGTAGGGTATAGAGTATAGCGTGTATGGTATAGAGTGTAGTGTATAGAGTGTAGGGTATAGGGTATAGGGTGTAGGGTATAGAGTGTAGGGTATAGATTTTACAGTGTAGGGTATAGAGTGTAAGGTATAGAGTGTAGGGTGTGGAGTGTAGGGTATAGAGTGTAGGGTATAGAGTGTATGGTATAGAGTGTAGGGTATAGAGTGTATGGTATAGAGTGTAGAGTGTAGGGTATAGAGTGTATTTTATAGAGTGTAGGGTATAGAGTGTAGGGTATAGAGTGTAGGGTATAGAGTGTAGGGTATAGAGTGTAGAGTGTAGGGTATAGAGTGTAGGGTATAGAGTGTAGGGTATAGAGTGTAGAGTGTAGGGATTAGAGTGTAGGGATTAGAGTGTAGGGTATAGAGTGTAGAGTGTAGAGTATAGAGTGTAGGGTATAGAGTGTAGGGATTAGAGTGTAGGGATTAGAGTGTAGGGATTAGAGTGTAGGGATTAGAGTGTAGGGTATAGAGTGTAGGGTATAGAGTGTAGGGTATAGAGTGTAGGGTATAGAGTGTAGGGTATAAAGTGTAGAGTGTATGGTATAGAGTGTAGGGTATAGAGTGTAAAGTGTAGGGTATAGAGTGTAGGGTACAGAGTGCAGGGTGTAGAGTGTAGGGTATAGAGTGTAGAGTGTAGGGTATAGAGTTTAGGGTATAGTGTGTAGGGTATATAGTGTAGAGTGTAGGGTATAGAGTGTAGAGTGTAGGGTATAGAGTGTAGGGTATAGAGTGTAGGGTATAGAGTGTAGGGTATAGAGTGTAGGGTATAGAGTGTAGAGTGTAGGGTATAGAGCGTAGGGTGTAGAGTGTAGGGTATAGAGTGTAGGGTATAGAGTATATGGTATAGAGTGTATGGTATAGAGTGTAGGGTATAGAGTGTAGGGTATAGAGTGTAGAGTGTAGGGTATAGAGTGTAGGGTATAGAGTGTAGAGTGTAGGGTATAGAGTGTAGGGTATAGAGTGTAGGGTATAGAGTGTAGAGTGTAGGGTATAGAGTGTATGGTATAGAGGGTAGGGTATAGAGTGTAGGGTGTAGGGTATAGAGTGTAGGGTATAGAGTGTAGGGTATAGAGTGTATGGTATAGAGTGTAGGGTATAGAGTGTAGGGTATAGACTGTAGGGTATAGAGTGTGGCATATAGAGTGTAGGGTATAGAGTGTAGAGTGTAGGGTATAGAGTGTACGGTATAGAGTGTAGGGTATAGAGTGTAGGGTATAGAGTGTAGAGTGTAGGGTATAGAATGTAGGGTATAGAGTGTAGGGTATAGAGTGTAGGGAATAGAGTGTAGAGTGTAAGGAATAGAGTGTAGAGTGTAGGGTGTAGAGTGTAGGGAGTAGAGTGTAGGGTATAGAGTGTAGAGTGTAGGGTATAGAGTGCAGGGTATTGAGTGTAGGGTATAGAGTGTAGAGTGTAGGCTATAGAGTGTAGGGTATAGAGTGTAGAGTGTAGGGTATAGAGTGTAGGGTATAGAGTGTAGGGTATAGAGTGTAGGGTGTAGAGTGTAGGGTATAGAGTGCAGGTTGTAGAGTGTAGGGTATAGAGTGTAGGGTGTAGAGTGTAGGGTATAGAGTGTATAGTGTAGGGTATAGAGTGTAGGGTATAGAGTGTAGGGTATAGAGTGTATCGTGTAGGGTATAGAGTGTATGCTATAGAGTGTATGGTGTAGAGTGTATGGTGTAGAGTGTAGGGTATAGAGTGTAGGGTATAGAGTGTAGGGTATAGAGTGTAGGGTATAGAGTGTATGTTATAGAGTGTAGGGTATAGAGTGTAGAGTGTAGGGTATAGAGTTTAGAGTGTAGTGTTTAGAGTGTAGGGTATAGAGTGTAGGGTATAGAGTGTAGGGTAAAGAGTGTAGAGTGTAGGGTACAGAGTGCAGGGTGTAAAGTTTAGGGTATAGAGTGTAGGGTGTAGAGTGTAGGGCGTAGAGTTTAGGGTGTAGGGTATAGAGTGTAGGGTATAGAGTGTAGGGTATAGAGTGTAGGGTATAGAGTGTTGGGTGTAACATAGTAACATAGTAACATAGTAACATAGTTAGTAAGGCCGAAAAAAGACATTTGTCCATCCAGTTCAGCCTATATTCCATCATAATAAATACCCAGATCTACGTCCTTCTACAGAACCTAATAATTGTATGATACAATATTGTTCTGCTCCAGGAAGACATCCAGGCCTCTCTTGAACCCCTCGACTGAGTTCGCCATCACCACCTCCTCAGGCAAGCAATTCCAGATTCTCACTGCCCTAACAGTAAAGAATCCTCTTCTATGTTGGTGGAAAAACCTTCTCTCCTCCAGACGCAAAGAATGCCCCCTTGTGCCCGTCACCTTCCTTGGTATAAACAGATCCTCAGCGAGATATTTGTATTGTCCCCTTATATACTTATACATGGTTATTAGATCGCCCCTCAGTCGTCTTTTTTCTAGACTAAATAATCCTAATTTCGCTAATCTATCTGGGTATTGTAGTTCTCCCATCCCCTTTATTAATTTTGTTGCCCTCCTTTGTACTCTCTCTAGTTCCATTATATCCTTCCTGAGCACCGGTGCCCAAAACTGGACACAGTACTCCATGTGCGGTCTAACTAGGGATTTGTACAGAGGCAGTATAATGCTCTCATCATGTGTATCCAGACCTCTTTTAATGCACCCCATGATCCTGTTTGCCTTGGCAGCTGCTGCCTGGCACTGGCTGCTCCAGGTAAGTTTATCATTAACTAGGATCCCCAAGTCCTTCTCCCTGTCAGATTTACCCAGTGGTTTCCCGTTCAGTGTGTAATGGTGATATTGATTCCCTCTTCCCATGTGTATAACCTTACATTTATCATTGTTAAACCTCATCTGCCACCTTTCAGCCCAAGTTTCCAACTTATCCAGATCCATCTGTAGCAGAATACTATCTTCTCTTGTATTAACTGCTTTACATAGTTTTGTATCATCTGCAAATATCGATATTTTACTGTGTAAACCTTCTACCAGATCATTAATGAATATGTTGAAGAGAACAGGTCCCAATACTGACCCCTGCGGTACCCCACTGGTCACAGCGACCCAGTTAGAGACTATACCATTTATAACCACCCTCTGCTTTCTATCACTAAGCCAGTTACTAACCCATTTACACACATTTTCCCCCAGACCAAGCATTCTCATTTTGTGTACCAACCTCTTGTGCGGCACGGTATCAAACGCTTTGGAAAAATCGAGATATACCACGTCCAATGACTCACCGTGGTCCAGTCTATAGCTTACCTCTTCATAAAAACTGATTAGATTGGTTTGACAGGAGCGATTTCTCATAAACCCATGCTGATATGGAGTTAAACAGTTATTCTCATTGAGATAATCCAGAATAACATCCCTCAGAAACCCTTCAAATATTTTACCAACAATAGAGGTTAGACTTACTGGCCTATAATTTCCAGGTTCACTTTTAGAGCCCTTTTTGAATATTGGCACCACATTTGCTATGCGCCAGTCCTGCGGAACAGACCCTGTCGCTATAGAGTCACTAAAAATAAGAAATAATGGTTTATCTATTACATTACTTAGTTCTCTTAGTACTCGTGGGTGTATGCCATCCGGACCCGGAGATTTATCTATTTTAATCTTATTTAGCCGGTTTCGCACCTCTTCTTGGGTTAGATTGGTGACCCTTAATATAGGGTTTTCATTGTTTCTTGGGATTTCACCTAGCATTTCATTTTCCACCGTGAATATCGTGGAGAAGAAGGTGTTTAATATGTTAGCTTTTTCCTCGTCATCTAGAACCATTCTTTCCTCACTATTTTTTAAGGGGCCTACATTTTCAGTTTTTATTCTTTTACTATTGATATAGTTGAAGAACAGTTTGGGATTAGTTTTACTTAAAGGGATTAGATTAGAGTGATTAGAGTGTAGGGATTAGAGTGTAGGGATTAGAGTGTAGGGTGTAGAGTGTAGGGTGTAGAGTGTAGGGTTTAGAGTGTAGGGTATAGAGTGTAGGGTATAGAGTGTAGAGTGTAGGGATTAGAGTGTAGGGAATAGAGTGTAGGGTATAGAATGTAGGGTATAGAGTGTAGGGTAAAGAGTGTAGAGTGTAGGGTACAGAGTGCAGGGTGTAGAGTGTAGGGTATAGAGTGTAGAGTGTAGGGTGTAGAGTGTAGGGTGTAGAGTGTAGGGTGTAGGGTATAGAGTGTAGGGTATAGAGTGTAGGGTATAGAGTGTAGGGTGAAAGGATTAGAGTGTAGGGATTAGAGTGTAGGGATTAGAGTGTAGGGTGTAGAGTGTAGGGTGTAGAGTGTAGGGTATAGAGTGTAGGGTATAGAGTGTAGGGTATAGAGTGTAGAGTGTAGGGATTAGAGTGTAGGGTATAGAGTGTAGGGTATAGAGTAGAGTGTAGAGTGTAGGCTATAGAGTGTAGACTATAGAGTGTAGGGTATAGAGTGTAGGGTATAGAGTGTAGGGTATAGAGTGTAGGGTATAGAGTGTAAGGTGTATGGTATAGAGTGTAGGGTATAGAGTGCAGGTTGTAGAGTGTAGGGTATAGAGTGTAGGGTATAGAGAGTAGGGTATAAAGTGTAGAGCGTAGGGTATAGAGTGTATAGTGTAGGGTATAGAGTGTAGAGTGTAGGGTATAGAGTGTATGCTATAGAGTGTATGGTGTAGAGTGTATGGTATAGACTGTAGGGTATAGAGTGTAGAGTGTATGGTATAGAGTGTATGGTATAGAGTGTAGGGTATAGAGTGTAGGGTATGGAGTGTAGGGTATAGAGTGTATGTTATAGAGTGTAGGGTATAGAGTGTAGAGTGTAGGGTATAGAGTTTAGAGTGTAGGGTATAGAGTGTAGGGTATAGAGTGTAAGGTATAGAGTGTAGGGTGTAGAGTATAGGGTATAGAGTGTAGGGTATAGAGTGTATGGTATAGAGTGTATGGTATAGAGTGTAGGGTATAGAGTGTATGGTATAGAGTGTAGGGTATAGAGTGTAGAGTGTAGGGATTAGAGTGTAGTGTATAGAGTGTAGGGTATAGAGTGTAGAGTGTAGAGTGTATGGTATAGAGTGTTGGGTGTAGAGTGCAGGGTGTAGAGTGCAGGGTATAGAGTGTAGGATATAGAGTGTAGAGTGTAGGGTATAGAGTGTAGGGTGTAGGGTATAGAGTGTAGAGTGTAGGGTATAGAGTGTAGGGTATAGAGTGTAGGGAATAGAGTGTAGAGTGTAAGGTGTAGAGTGTAGGGTATAGAGTGTAGGGTATATACTGTAGGGTATAGAGTGTAGGCTATAGAGTGTAGGGTATAGAGTGTAGAGTGTAGGGTATAGAGTGTAGGGTATAGAGTGTAGGGTTTAGAGTGTTGGGTGTAGAGTGCAGGGTGTAGAGTGCAGGGTATAGAGTGTAGGGTATAGAGTGTAGGGTATAAAGTGTAGAGTGTAGGGTATAGAGTGTATAGTGTAGGGTATAGAGTGTAGGGTATAGAGTGTAGGGTATAGAGTGTAGGGTATAGAGTGTAGGGTATAGAGTGTAGGGTGTAGGGTGTAGAGTGTAGGGTGTTGAGTGTAGGGTATAGAGTGTAGGGTATAGAGTGTAGGGTGTAGGGTATAGAGTGTAGGGTATAGAGTGTAGGGTATAGAGTGTAGAGTGTATGGTATAGAGTGTAGAGTGTAGGGTATAGAGTGTAGGGTATAGATTGTAGGGTATAGAGTGTGGCGTAAAGAGTGTAGGGTATAGAGTGTAGAGTGTAGGGTATAGAGTGTACGGTATGGAGTGTAGGGTATAGAGTGTAGGGTATAGAGTGTAGAGTGTAGGGTATAGAATGTAGGGTATAGAGTGTAGGGTATAGAGTGTAGGGAATAGAGTGTAGAGTGTAAGGTATAGAGTGTAGAGTGTAGGGTATAGACGGTAGGGTGTAGAGTGTAGGGAGTAGAGTGTAGGGTATAGAGTGTAGAGTGTAGGGTATAGAGTGCAGGGTATAGAGTGTAGGGTGTAGAGTGTAGGCTATAGAGTGTATGGTATAGAGTGTAGAGTGTAGGGTATAGAGTGTAGGGTATAGAGTGTAGGGTATAGAGTGTAGGGTATAGAGTGTAGAGTGTAGGGTATAGAGTGTAGGGTATAGATTGCAGGTTGTAGAGTGCAGGTTGTAGAGTGTAGGGTATAGAGTGTAGGGTATAGAGTGTAGGGTATAGAGTGTAGGGTATAGAGTGTAGGGTATAAAGTGTAGAGTGTAGGGTATAGAGTGTATAGTGTAGGGTATAGAGTGTAGGGTATAGAGTGTATAGTGTAGGGTATAGAGTGTATGCTATAGAGTGTATGGTGTAGAGTGTATGGTATAGAGTGTAGGGTGTAGAGTGTATGGAATAGAGTGTAGGGTGTAGAGTGTAGGGTATAGAGTGTAGGGTATAGAGTGTATGTTATAGAGTGTAGGGTATAGAGTGTAGAGTGTAGGGTATAGAGTTTAGGGTATAGAGTGTAGGGTATAGAGTGTAGGGTAAAGAGTGTAGAGTGTAGGGTACAGAGTGCAGGGTGTAGAGTGTAGGGTATAGAGTGTAGAGTGTAGGGTGTAGAGTGTAGGGTGTAGAGTGTAGGGTATAGAGTGTAGAGTGTAGGGTGTAGAGTGGAGGGTGTAGGGTATAGAGTGCAGGGTATAGAGTGTAGGGTATAGAGTGTAGGGTATAGGGTGTAGGGATTAGAGTGTAGGGACTAGAGTGTAGGGATTAGAGTGTAGGGTGTAGGGTATAGAGTGTAGGGTATAGAGTGTAGGGTATAGAGTGTAGGGTATAGAGTGCAGGTTGTAGAGTGTAGGGTATAGAGTGTAGGGTAAAGAGTGTAGAGTGTAGGGTACAGAGTGCAGGGTGTAGAGTGTAGGGTATAGAGTGTAGGGTGTAGGGTGTAGAGTGTAGGGTATAGAGTGTAGAGTGTAGGGTGTAGGGTATAGAGTGTAGGGTATAGAGTGTAGGGTATAGAGTGTAGGGTATAGAGTGTAGGGTATAGAGTGTAGGGTGTAGGGATTAGAGTGTAGGGATTAGAGTGTAGGGATTAGAGTGTAGGGTATAGAGTAGAGTGTAGAGTGTAGGCTATAGAGTGTAGGGTATAGAGTGTTAGAGTGTAGGGTATAGAGTGTAGGGTATAGAGTGCAGGTTGTAGAGTGTAGGGTATAGAGTGTAGGGTATAGAGAGTAGGGTATAAAGTGTAGAGTGTAGGGTGTAGAGTGTATAGTGTAGGGTATAGAGTGTAGGGTATAGAGTGTAGAGTGTAGGGTATAGAGTGTATGCTATAGAGTGTATGGTGTAGAGTGTATGGTATAGAGTGTAGGGTATAAAGTGTAGAGTGTATGGTATAGAGTGTATGGTATAGAGTGTAGGGTATAGAGTGTAGGGTATAGAGTGTATGTTATAGAGTGTAGGGTGTAGAGTGTAGAGTGTAGGGTATATAGTTTAGAGTGTAGGGTATAGAGAGTAGGGTATAGAGTGTAAGGTGTAGAGTGTAGGGTGTAGAGTGTAGGGTATAGAGTGTAGGGTATAGAGTGTAGGGTATAGAGTGTATGGTATAGAGTGTATGGTATAGAGTGTAGGGTATAGAGTGTAGGGTATAGAGTGTATGGTATAGAGTGCAGGGTATAGAGTGTAGAGTGTAGGGATTAGAGTGTAGGGTATAGAGTGTAGGCTATAGAGTGTAGGGTGTAGAGTGTAGGGTATAGAGTGTATGGTATAGAGTGTAGGGTATAGAGTGTAGGGTATAGAGTGTATGTTATAGAGTGTAGGGTATAGAGTGTAGAGTGTAGGGTATAGAGTTTAGAGTGTAGGGTATAGAGTGTAGGGTATAGAGTGTAAGGTATAGAGTGTAGAGTGTAGGGTATAGAGTGTAGGGTATAGAGTGTAGGGTATAGAGTGTATAGTGTAGGGTATAGAGTGTAGGGTATAGAGTGTATGGTATAGAGTGTAGGGTATAAAGTGTAGAGTGTAGGGTATAGAGTGTAGGGTATAGAGTGTAGGGTATAGAGTGTGGAGTATAGAGTGTAGGGTATACAGTGTAGGGTATAGAATGTAGAGTGTAGGGTGTAGAGTGTAAAGTGTAGGGTATAGAGTGTACGGTATAGAGTGTAGTGTATAGAGTGTAGAGTGTAGGGTATAGAGTGTAGGGTATAGAGTGTAGGGTATAGAGTGTAGGGTATAGAGTGTAGGGTATAGAGTGTAGAGTGTAGGGATTAGAGTGTAGGGTATAGAGTGTAGGGTATAGAGTGTAGAGTGTAGGGTATAGAGTGTAGGGTATAGAGTGTAGGGTATAGAGTGTAGGGTATAGAGTGTAGGGATTAGAGTGTAGGGATTAGAGTGTAGGGATTAGAGTGTAGGGTATAGAGTGTAGGGTATAGAGTAGAGTGTAGGGTATAGAGTGTAGAGTGTAGGGGATAGAATGTAGGGTATAGAGTGTAAGGTATAGAGTGTAGAGTGTAGGGTATAGAGTGTAGGGTATAGAGTGTAGAGTGTAGGGTATAGAGTGTATGGTATAGAGTGTAGGGTATAGAGTGTAGAGTGTAGGGTATAGAGTGTAGAGTGTAGGGTATAGAGTGTAGAGTGTAGGGTATAGAGTGTATGGTATAGAGTTTAGGGTGTAGAGTGTAGGGTATAGAGTGTAGAGTTTAGGGTATAGAGTGTGGGGCATAGATTGTATGGTATACAGTGTAGAGTGTAGGGTATAGAGTGTATAGTGTAGTGTATAGAGTGTAGGGTATAGAGTGTATGGTATAGAGTGTAGGGTATAAAGTGTAGAGTGTAGGGTATAGAGTGTAGGGTATAGAGTGTAGGGTATAGAGTGTAGGGTATAAAGTGTAGAGTGTAGGGTATAGAGTGTAGGGTATAGAGTGTAGGGTGTAGGGTATAGAGTGTAGGGTATAGAGTGTAGGGTATAGAGTGTAGGCTATAGAGTGTAGAGTGTAGGGTATAGAGTGTAGGGTATAGAGTGTGGAATATAGAGTGTAGGGTATACAGTGTAGGGTATAGAATGTAGAGTGTATGGTGTAGAGTGTAAAGTGTAGGGTATAGAGTGTACGGTATAGAGTGTAGTGTATAGAGTGTGTGTTATAGAGTGTAGAGTTTAGGGTATAGAGTGTATGGTATAGAGTGTATGGTGTAGAGTGTAGGGTATAGAGTGTAGGGTATAGAGTGTAGGGTATAGAGTGTATGGTATAGAGTGTAGGGTATAGAGTGTAGAGTGTAGGGTATAGAGTGTAGGGTATGGAGTGTAGGGTATAGAGTATAGGGTATAGAGTGTAGGGTATAGAGTGTATGGTATAGAGCTTAGGGTGTATAGTGTAGAGTATAAAGTGTAGAGTTTAGGGTATAGAGTGTGGGGCATAGAGTGTATGGTATACAGTGTAGAGTGTAGAGTGTAGGGTATAGAGTGTATAGTGTAAGGTATAGAGTGTAGGGTATAGAGTGTAGGGTATAGAGTGTAGGGTATAGTGTAGAGTGTAGGGTATAGAGTGTAGGGTATAGAGTGTAGGGTGTAGGGTATAGAGTGTAGGGTATAGAGTGTAGGGTATAGAGTGTAGAGTGTAGTGTATAGAGTATAGGGTATAGAGTGTATGGTATAGAGTGTAGAGTATAGAGTTTAGGGTATAGATTGTAGGGTAATGAGTGTAGGGTATAGAGTGTAGGGTAGAGAGTGTAGGGTATAGAGTGTAGGGTATAGAGTGTAGGGTATAGAGTGTATGGTATAGAGTGTAGGGTATAGAGTATAGGGTATAGAGTATAGAGTGTATGGTGTAGTGTGTAGGGTATAGAGTGTATAGTGTAGGGTATAGAGTGTAGGGTATAGAGTGTAGGGTATAGAGTGTAGAGTGTAGGGTATAGAGTATAGGGTATAGAGTATAGAGTGTATGGTGTAGTGTGTAGGGTATAGAGTGTATAGTGTAGGGTATAGAGTGTAGGGTATAGAGTGTAGGGTATAGAGTGTAGAGTGTAGGGTATAGAGTGTATGGTATACACTGTAGGGTGTAGAGTGTATGGTATAGAGTGTAGGTATAGAGTGTAGAGTGTATGGTATAGAGTGTAGTGTATAGAGTGTAGGGTATAGAGTGTATGTTATAGAGTGCAGGGTATAGTGTGTAGAGTGTAGGGTATAGAGTTTAGAGTGTAGGGTATAGAGTGTAGGGTATACAGTGTACGGTGTAGAGTGTAGGGTGTAGAGTGTAGGGTATAGAGTGTAGGGTATAGAGTGTAGGGAATACAGTGTAGGGTGTAGAGTGTAGGGTGTAGATTGTAGGGTATAGAGTGTAGGGTATAGAGTGTAGGGTATAGAGTGTAGGGTATAGAGTGTAGGGTATAGAGTGTATGGTATAGAGTGTAGGGTATAAAGTGTAGAGTGTAGGGTATAGAGTGTAGGGTATAGAGTGTAGAGTGTAGGGTATAGAGTGTATGGTATAGAGTGTAGGGTGTAGAGTGTATGGTATAGAGTGTAGGGTATAGAGTGTAGAGTGTAGGGTATAGAGTGTAGGGCATAGAGTGTAGGGTATAGAGTGTAGGGTATAGAGTGTAGGGTATAGAGTGTAGGGTGTAGAGTGTAGGGTATAGAGTGTAGGCTATAGAGTGTAGAGTGTAGGGTATAGAGTGTAGGGTATAGAGTGTGGAATATAGAGTGTAGGGTATACAGTGTAGGGTATAGAATGTAGAGTGTAGGGTGTAGAGTGTAAAGTGTAGGGTATAGAGTGTACGGTATAGAGTGTAGTGTATAGAGTGTGTGTTATAGAGTGTAGAGTTTAGGGTATAGAGTGTATGGTATAGAGTGTATGGTGTAGAGTGTAGGGTATAGAGTGTAGGGTATAGAGTGTAGGGTATAGAGTGTATGGTATAGAGTGTAGGGTATAGAGTGTAGAGTGTAGGGTATAGAGTGTAGGGTATGGAGTGTAGGGTATAGAGTATAGGGTATAGAGTGTAGGGTATAGAGTGTATGGTATAGAGCTTAGGGTGTATAGTGTAGAGTATAAAGTGTAGAGTTTAGGGTATAGAGTGTGGGGCATAGAGTGTATGGTATACAGTGTAGAGTGTAGAGTGTAGGGTATAGAGTGTATAGTGTAAGGTATAGAGTGTAGGGTATAGAGTGTAGGGTATAGAGTGTAGGGTATAGAGTGTAGGGTATAGAGTGTAGGGTATAGAGTGTAGGGTATAGAGTGTAGAGTGTAGGGATTAGAGTGTAGGGTATAGAGTGTAGGGTATAGAGTGTAGAGTGTAGGGTATAGAGTGTAGGGTATAGAGTGTAGGGTATAGAGTGTAGGGTATAGAGTGTAGGGATTAGAGTGTAGGGATTAGAGTGTAGGGATTAGAGTGTAGGGTATAGAGTGTAGGGTATAGAGTAGAGTGTAGGGTATAGAGTGTAGAGTGTAGGGGATAGAATGTAGGGTATAGAGTGTAAGGTATAGAGTGTAGAGTGTAGGGTATAGAGTGTAGGGTATAGAGTGTAGAGTGTAGGGTATAGAGTGTATGGTATAGAGTGTAGGGTATAGAGTGTAGAGTGTAGGGTATAGAGTGTAGAGTGTAGGGTATAGAGTGTAGAGTGTAGGGTATAGAGTGTATGGTATAGAGTTTAGGGTGTAGAGTGTAGGGTATAGAGTGTAGAGTTTAGGGTATAGAGTGTGGGGCATAGATTGTATGGTATACAGTGTAGAGTGTAGGGTATAGAGTGTATAGTGTAGTGTATAGAGTGTAGGGTATAGAGTGTATGGTATAGAGTGTAGGGTATAAAGTGTAGAGTGTAGGGTATAGAGTGTAGGGTATAGAGTGTAGGGTATAGAGTGTAGGGTATAAAGTGTAGAGTGTAGGGTATAGAGTGTAGGGTATAGAGTGTAGGGTGTAGGGTATAGAGTGTAGGGTATAGAGTGTAGGGTATAGAGTGTAGGCTATAGAGTGTAGAGTGTAGGGTATAGAGTGTAGGGTATAGAGTGTGGAATATAGAGTGTAGGGTATACAGTGTAGGGTATAGAATGTAGAGTGTATGGTGTAGAGTGTAAAGTGTAGGGTATAGAGTGTACGGTATAGAGTGTAGTGTATAGAGTGTGTGTTATAGAGTGTAGAGTTTAGGGTATAGAGTGTATGGTATAGAGTGTATGGTGTAGAGTGTAGGGTATAGAGTGTAGGGTATAGAGTGTAGGGTATAGAGTGTATGGTATAGAGTGTAGGGTATAGAGTGTAGAGTGTAGGGTATAGAGTGTAGGGTATGGAGTGTAGGGTATAGAGTATAGGGTATAGATTGTAGGGTATAGAGTGTATGGTATAGAGCTTAGGGTGTAGAGTGTAGAGTATAAAGTGTAGAGTTTAGGGTATAGAGTGTGGGGCATAGAGTGTATGGTATACAGTGTAGAGTGTAGAGTGTAGGGTATAGAGTGTATAGTGTAAGGTATAGAGTGTAGGGTATAGAGTGTAGGGTATAGAGTGTAGGGTATAGAGTGTAGGGTATAGTGTAGAGTGTAGGGTATAGAGTGTAGGGTATAGAGTGTAGGGTGTAGGGTATAGAGTGTAGGGTATAGAGTGTAGGGTATAGAGTGTAGAGTGTAGTGTATAGAGTGTAGGGTATAGAGTGTATGGTATAGAGTGTAGAGTATAGAGTTTAGGGTATAGATTGTAGGGTAATGAGTGTAGGGTATAGAGTGTAGGGTAGAGAGTGTAGGGTATAGAGTGTAGGGTATAGAGTGTAGGGTATAGAGTGTATGGTATAGAGTGTAGGGTATAGAGTATAGGGTATAGAGTATAGAGTGTATGGTGTAGTGTGTAGGGTATAGAGTGTATAGTGTAGGGTATAGAGTGTAGGGTATAGAGTGTAGGGTATAGAGTGTAGAGTGTAGGGTATAGAGTATAGGGTATAGAGTATAGAGTGTATGGTGTAGTGTGTAGGGTATAGAGTGTATAGTGTAGGGTATAGAGTGTAGGGTATAGAGTGTAGGGTATAGAGTGTAGAGTGTAGGGTATAGAGTGTATGGTATACACTGTAGGGTGTAGAGTGTATGGTATAGAGTGTAGGTATAGAGTGTAGAGTGTATGGTATAGAGTGTAGTGTATAGAGTGTAGGGTATAGAGTGTATGTTATAGAGTGCAGGGTATAGTGTGTAGAGTGTAGGGTATAGAGTTTAGAGTGTAGGGTATAGAGTGTAGGGTATACAGTGTACGGTGTAGAGTGTAGGGTGTAGAGTGTAGGGTATAGAGTGTAGGGTATAGAGTGTAGGGAATACAGTGTAGGGTGTAGAGTGTAGGGTGTAGATTGTAGGGTATAGAGTGTAGGGTATAGAGTGTAGGGTATAGAGTGTAGGGTATAGAGTGTAGGGTATAGAGTGTATGGTATAGAGTGTAGGGTATAAAGTGTAGAGTGTAGGGTATAGAGTGTAGGGTATAGAGTGTAGAGTGTAGGGTATAGAGTGTATGGTATAGAGTGTAGGGTGTAGAGTGTATGGTATAGAGTGTAGGGTATAGAGTGTAGAGTGTAGGGTATAGAGTGTAGGGCATAGAGTGTAGGGTATAGAGTGTAGGGTATAGAGTGTAGGGTATAGAGTGTAGGGTGTAGAGTGTAGGGTATAGAGTGTAGGCTATAGAGTGTAGAGTGTAGGGTATAGAGTGTAGGGTATAGAGTGTGGAATATAGAGTGTAGGGTATACAGTGTAGGGTATAGAATGTAGAGTGTAGGGTGTAGAGTGTAAAGTGTAGGGTATAGAGTGTACGGTATAGAGTGTAGTGTATAGAGTGTGTGTTATAGAGTGTAGAGTTTAGGGTATAGAGTGTATGGTATAGAGTGTATGGTGTAGAGTGTAGGGTATAGAGTGTAGGGTATAGAGTGTAGGGTATAGAGTGTATGGTATAGAGTGTAGGGTATAGAGTGTAGAGTGTAGGGTATAGAGTGTAGGGTATGGAGTGTAGGGTATAGAGTATAGGGTATAGAGTGTAGGGTATAGAGTGTATGGTATAGAGCTTAGGGTGTATAGTGTAGAGTATAAAGTGTAGAGTTTAGGGTATAGAGTGTGGGGCATAGAGTGTATGGTATACAGTGTAGAGTGTAGAGTGTAGGGTATAGAGTGTATAGTGTAAGGTATAGAGTGTAGGGTATAGAGTGTAGGGTATAGAGTGTAGGGTATAGAGTGTAGGGTATAGTGTAGAGTGTAGGGTATAGAGTGTAGGGTATAGAGTGTAGGGTGTAGGGTATAGAGTGTAGGGTATAGAGTGTAGGGTATAGAGTGTAGAGTGTAGTGTATAGAGTGTAGGGTATAGAGTGTATGGTATAGAGTGTAGAGTATAGAGTTTAGGGTATAGAGTGTAGGGTAATGAGTGTAGGGTATAGAGTGTAGGGTAGAGAGTGTAGGGTATAGAGTGTAGGGTATAGAGTGTAGGGTATAGAGTGTATGGTATAGAGTGTAGGGTATAGAGTATAGGGTATAGAGTATAGAGTGTATGGTGTAGTGTGTAGGGTATAGAGTGTATAGTGTAGGGTATAGAGTGTAGGGTATAGAGTGTAGGGTATAGAGTGTAGAGTGTAGGGTATAGAGTGTATGGTATACACTGTAGGGTGTAGAGTGTATGGTATAGAGTGTAGGTATAGAGTGTAGAGTGTATGGTATAGAGTGTAGTGTATAGAGTGTAGGGTATAGAGTGTATGTTATAGAGTGCAGGGTATAGTGTGTAGAGTGTAGGGTATAGAGTTTAGAGTGTAGGGTATAGAGTGTAGGGTATACAGTGTACGGTGTAGAGTGTAGGGTGTAGAGTGTAGGGTATAGAGTGTAGGGTATAGAGTGTAGGGAATACAGTGTAGGGTGTAGAGTGTAGGGTGTAGATTGTAGGGTATAGAGTGTAGGGTATAGAGTGTAGGGTATAGAGTGTAGGGTATAGAGTGTAGGGTATAGAGTGTATGGTATAGAGTGTAGGGTATAAAGTGTAGAGTGTAGGGTATAGAGTGTAGGGTATAGAGTGTAGAGTGTAGGGTATAGAGTGTATGGTATAGAGTGTAGGGTGTAGAGTGTATGGTATAGAGTGTAGGGTATAGAGTGTAGAGTGTAGGGTATAGAGTGTAGGGCATAGAGTGTAGGGTATAGAGTGTAGGGTGTAGAGTGTAGGGTATAGAGTGTAGGGTGTAGAGTGTAGGGTATAGAGTGTAGGGTATAGAGTGTAGGGTATAGAGTGTAGGGTATAGAGTGTAGGGAGTAGAGTGTAGGGTATAGAGTGTAGAGTGTAGGGTATAGAGTGTAGGGTATAGGGTGTAGAGTGTAGGGTGTAGAGTGTAGGGTATAGAGTGTAGGGTATAGAGTGTAGGGTAAAGAGTGTAGGGTATAGAGTGTAGGGTATAGAGTGTAGAGTCTAGGGTATAGAGTGTAGAGTGTAGGGTATAGAGTGTAGGGTATAGACTGTAGGGTATAGAGTGTGGCGTATAGAGTGTAGGGAATAGAGTGTAGAGTGTAGGGTATAGAGTGTAGGGTATAGAGTGTAGGGTATAAAGTGTAGAGTGTAGGGTATAGAGTGTAGGGTATAGAGTGTAGGGTGTAGAGTGTAGGGTATAGAGTGTATGGTATAGAGTGCAGGGTGTAGAGTGTATGGTATAGAGTGTAGGGTATAGAGTGTAGAGTGTATTGTATAGAGTGTAGGGTATAGAGTGTATGGAATAGAGTGTAAAGTATAGAGTGTAGGGTATAAAGTGTAGGGTGTAGAGTGTAGGGTATAGAGTGTATGGTATAGAGTGTAGGGTGTAGAGTGTATGGTATAGAGTGTAGAGTGTAGGGTATAGAGTGTAGGGTATAGAGTGTACGGTATAGAGTGTAGGGTATAGAGTGTAGGGTATAGAGTGTAGAGTGTAGGGTATAGAGTGTAGGGTATAGAATGTACGGTATAGAGTGTAGGGTATAGAGTGTAGGGTATAGAGTGTAGAGTGTAGGGTATAGAGTGTAGGGTATAGAGTGTAGGGTATAGAGTGTAGCGTGTAGGGTATAGAGTGTATGGTATAGAGTGAAGGGTATAAAGTGTAGGTTGTAGAGTGTAGGGTATAGAGTGTAGGGTATAGAGTGTAGGGTATAGACTGTAGAGTGTAGGGTATAGAGTGTAGGATATAGAGTGTAGGGTATAGAGTGTAGGGTATAGAGTGTAGAGTGTAGGGTATAGAGTGTAGGGTATAGAGTGTAGGGTATAGAGTGTAGGGTATAGAGTGTAGAGTGTAGGGTATAGAGTGTAGAGTATAGAGTGTAGGGTATAGAGTGTAGGGTATAGAGTGTAGAGTGTAGGGTATAGAGTGTAGGGTATAGAGTGTAGGGTATAGAGTGTATGGAATAGAGTGTAGAGTGTAGGGTATAGAGTGTATGGTATAGAGCTTAGGGTGTATAGTGTAGAGTATAAAGTGTAGAGTTTAGGGTATAGAGTGTGGGGCATAGAGTGTATGGTATACAGTGTAGAGTGTAGAGTGTAGGGTATAGAGTGTATAGTGTAAGGTATAGAGTGTAGGGTATAGAGTGTAGGGTATAGAGTGTAGGGTATAGAGTGTAGGGTATAGTGTAGAGTGTAGGGTATAGAGTGTAGGGTATAGAGTGTAGGGTGTAGGGTATAGAGTGTAGGGTATAGAGTGTAGGGTATAGAGTGTAGAGTGTAGTGTATAGAGTGTAGGGTATAGAGTGTATGGTATAGAGTGTAGAGTATAGAGTTTAGGGTATAGAGTGTAGGGTAATGAGTGTAGGGTATAGAGTGTAGGGTAGAGAGTGTAGGGTATAGAGTGTAGGGTATAGAGTGTAGGGTATAGAGTGTATGGTATAGAGTGTAGGGTATAGAGTATAGGGTATAGAGTATAGAGTGTATGGTGTAGTGTGTAGGGTATAGAGTGTATAGTGTAGGGTATAGAGTGTAGGGTATAGAGTGTAGGGTATAGAGTGTAGAGTGTAGGGTATAGAGTGTATGGTATACACTGTAGGGTGTAGAGTGTATGGTATAGAGTGTAGGTATAGAGTGTAGAGTGTATGGTATAGAGTGTAGTGTATAGAGTGTAGGGTATAGAGTGTATGTTATAGAGTGCAGGGTATAGTGTGTAGAGTGTAGGGTATAGAGTTTAGAGTGTAGGGTATAGAGTGTAGGGTATACAGTGTACGGTGTAGAGTGTAGGGTGTAGAGTGTAGGGTATAGAGTGTAGGGTATAGAGTGTAGGGAATACAGTGTAGGGTGTAGAGTGTAGGGTGTAGATTGTAGGGTATAGAGTGTAGGGTATAGAGTGTAGGGTATAGAGTGTAGGGTATAGAGTGTAGGGTATAGAGTGTATGGTATAGAGTGTAGGGTATAAAGTGTAGAGTGTAGGGTATAGAGTGTAGGGTATAGAGTGTAGAGTGTAGGGTATAGAGTGTATGGTATAGAGTGTAGGGTGTAGAGTGTATGGTATAGAGTGTAGGGTATAGAGTGTAGAGTGTAGGGTATAGAGTGTAGGGCATAGAGTGTAGGGTATAGAGTGTAGGGTGTAGAGTGTAGGGTATAGAGTGTAGGGTGTAGAGTGTAGGGTATAGAGTGTAGGGTATAGAGTGTAGGGTATAGAGTGTAGGGTATAGAGTGTAGGGAGTAGAGTGTAGGGTATAGAGTGTAGAGTGTAGGGTATAGAGTGTAGGGTATAGGGTGTAGAGTGTAGGGTGTAGAGTGTAGGGTATAGAGTGTAGGGTATAGAGTGTAGGGTAAAGAGTGTAGGGTATAGAGTGTAGGGTATAGAGTGTAGAGTCTAGGGTATAGAGTGTAGAGTGTAGGGTATAGAGTGTAGGGTATAGACTGTAGGGTATAGAGTGTGGCGTATAGAGTGTAGGGAATAGAGTGTAGAGTGTAGGGTATAGAGTGTAGGGTATAGAGTGTAGGGTATAAAGTGTAGAGTGTAGGGTATAGAGTGTAGGGTATAGAGTGTAGGGTGTAGAGTGTAGGGTATAGAGTGTATGGTATAGAGTGCAGGGTGTAGAGTGTATGGTATAGAGTGTAGGGTATAGAGTGTAGAGTGTATTGTATAGAGTGTAGGGTATAGAGTGTATGGAATAGAGTGTAAAGTATAGAGTGTAGAGTGTAGGGTATAAAGTGTAGGGTGTAGAGTGTAGGGTATAGAGTGTATGGTATAGAGTGTAGGGTGTAGAGTGTATGGTATAGAGTGTAGAGTGTAGGGTATAGAGTGTAGGGTATAGAGTGTACGGTATAGAGTGTAGGGTATAGAGTGTAGGGTATAGAGTGTAGAGTGTAGGGTATAGAGTGTAGGGTATAGAATGTACGGTATAGAGTGTAGGGTATAGAGTGTAGGGTATAGAGTGTAGAGTGTAGGGTATAGAGTGTAGGGTATAGAGTGTAGGGTATAGAGTGTAGCGTGTAGGGTATAGAGTGTATGGTATAGAGTGAAGGGTATAAAGTGTAGGTTGTAGAGTGTAGGGTATAGAGTGTAGGGTATAGAGTGTAGGGTATAGACTGTAGAGTGTAGGGTATAGAGTGTAGGATATAGAGTGTAGGGTATAGAGTGTAGGGTATAGAGTGTAGAGTGTAGGGTATAGAGTGTAGGGTATAGAGTGTAGGGTATAGAGTGTAGGGTATAGAGTGTAGAGTGTAGGGTATAGAGTGTAGAGTATAGAGTGTAGGGTATAGAGTGTAGGGTATAGAGTGTAGAGTGTAGGGTATAGTGTGTAGGGTATAGAGTGTAGGGTATAGAGTGTATGGAATAGAGTGTAGAGTGTAGGGTATAGAGTGTAGGGTATAAAGTGTAGAGTGTAGGGTATAGAGTGAAGGGTATAGAGTGTAGGGTATAGAGTGTAGGGTATAGAGTGTAGAGTGTAGGGTATAGAGTGTATGCTATAGAGTGTATGGTGTAGAGTGTATGGTATAGAGTGTAGGGAATAGAGTGTAGAGTGTATGGTATAGAGTGTAGGGTATAGAGTGTAGGGTATAGAGTGTAGGGTATAGAGTGTAGAGTGTAGGGTATAGAGTGTAGGGTATAGGGTGTAAAGTGTAGGGTGTAGAGTGTAGGGTATAGAGTGTAGGGTATAGAGTGTAGGGTATAGAGTGTAGAGTCTAGGGTATAGAGTGTAGAGTGTAGGGTATAGAGTGTAGGGCATAGACTGTAGGGTATAGAGTGTGGCGTATAGAGTGTAGGGAATAGAGTGTAGAGTGTAGGGTATAGAGTGTAGGGTACAGAGTGTAGGGTATAGCGTGTAGGGTATAGAGTGTAGGGTATAGAGTGTAGAGTGTAGGGTATAGAGTGTAGGGTATAGTGTGTAGGGTATAGAGTGTATGGTATAGAGTGTAGGGAATAGCGTGTAAGGTATAGAGTGTAGAGTGTAGGGTATAGAGTGTAGGGTATAGAGTGTAGGGTATAGAGTGTAGAGTGTGGGCTATAGAGTGTAGGGTATAGAGTGTAGGGTATAGAGTGTAGGGTATAGAGTGTAGGGTATAGAGTGTAGGGTATAGAGTGTAGAGTGTAGGGTATAGAGTGTAGGGTATAGAGTGTAGGGTGTAGAATGCAGGGTGTAGAGTGTAGGGTATAGAGTGTAGGGTATAGAGTGTAGGGTATAAAGTGTAGAGTGTAGAATATAGAGTGTAAAGTGTAGGGTATAGAGTGTATGGTATAGAGTGTAGGGTATAGAGTGTAGAGTGTATGGTATAGAGTGTAGGGTATAGAGTGTAGGGTATAGAGTGTAGGGTATAGAGTTTAGAGTGTAGGGTATAGAGTGTAGGGTATAGAGTGTAAGGTATAGAGTGTAGGGTGTAGAGTGTAGGGTATAGAGTGTAGGGTATAGAGTGTAGGGTATAGAGTGTATGGTATAGAGTGTATGGTATAGAGTGTAGGGTATAGAGTGTAGGGTATAGAGTGTAGAGTGTAGGGTATAGAGTGTAGGGTATAGAGTGTAGGGTATAGAGTGTAGGGTATAGAGTGTAGAGTGTAGGGATTAGAGTGTAGGGTATAGAGTGTAGGGTATAGAGTGTAGAGTGTAGGGTATAGAGTGTAGGGTATAGAGTGTAGGGTATAGAGTGTAGGGATTAGAGTGTAGGGATTAGAGTGTAGGGATTAGAGTGTAGGGTATAGAGTGTAGGGTATAGAGTAGAGTGTAGGGTATAGAGTGTAGAGTGTAGGGGATAGAATGTAGGGTATAGAGTGTAAGGTATAGAGTGTAGAGTGTAGGGTATAGAGTGTAGGGTATAGAGTGTAGAGTGTAGGGTATAGAGTGTATGGTATAGAGTGTAGGGTATAGAGTGTAGGGTATAGAGTGTAGAGTGTAGGGTATAGAGTGTAGAGTGTAGGGTATAGAGTGTATGGTATAGAGCTTAGGGTGTAGAGTGTAGGGTATAGAGTGTAGAGTTTAGGGTATAGAGTGTGGGGCATAGATTTTATGGTATACAGTGTAGAGTGTAGGGTATAGAGTGTATAGTGTAGGGTATAGAGTGTAGGGTATAGAGTGTATGGTATAGAGTGTAGGGTATAAAGTGTAGAGTGTAGGGTATAGAGTGTAGGGTATAGAGTGTAGGGTATAGAGTGTAGGGTATAAAGTGTAGAGTGTAGGGTATAGAGTGTAGGGTATAGAGTGTAGGGTGTAGGGTATAGAGTGTAGGGTATAGAGTGTAGGGTATAGAGTGTAGGCTATAGAGTGTAGAGTGTAGGGTATAGAGTGTAGGGTATAGAGTGTGGAGTATAGAGTGTAGGGTATACAGTGTAGGGTATAGAATGTAGAGTGTAGGGTGTAGAGTGTAAAGTGTAGGGTATAGAGTGTACGGTATAGAGTGTAGTGTATAGAGTGTAGAGTGTAGGGTATAGAGTGTAGGGTATAGAGTGTAGGGTATAGAGTGTAGGGTATAGAGTGTAGAGTGTAGGGATTAGAGTGTAGGGTATAGAGTGTAGGGTATAGAGTGTAGAGTGTAGGGTATAGAGTGTAGGGTATAGAGTGTACGGTATAGAGTGTAGTGTATAGAGTGTAGAGTGTAGGGTATAGAGTGTAGGGTATAGAGTGTAGGGTATAGAGTGTAGGGTATAGAGTGTAGAGTGTAGGGATTAGAGTGTAGGGTATAGAGTGTAGGGTATAGAGTGTAGAGTGTAGGGTATAGAGTGTAGGGTATAGAGTGTAGGGTATAGAGTGTAGGGTATAGAGTGTAGGGATTAGAGTGTAGGGATTAGAGTGTAGGGATTAGAGTGTAGGGTATAGAGTGTAGGGTATAGAGTAGAGTGTAGGGTATAGAGTGTAGAGTGTAGGGGATAGAATGTAGGGTATAGAGTGTAAGGTATAGAGTATAGAGTGTAGGGTATAGAGTGTATGGAATAGAGTGTAGAGTGTAGGGTATAGAGTGTAGGGTATAAAGTGTAGAGTGTAGGGTATAGAGTGAAGGGTATAGAGTGTAGGGTATAGAGTGTAGAGTGTAGGGTATAGAGTGTATGCTATAGAGTGTATGGTGTAGAGTGTATGGTATAGAGTGTAGGGAATAGAGTGTAGAGTGTATGGTATAGAGTGTAGGGTATAGAGTGTAGTGTATAGAGTGTAGGGTATAGAGTGTAGAGTGTAGGGTATAGAGTGTAGGGTATAGGGTGTAAAGTGTAGGGTGTAGAGTGTAGGGTATAGAGTGTAGGGTATAGAGTGTAGGGTATAGAGTGTAGAGTCTAGGGTATAGAGTGTAGAGTGTAGGGTATAGAGTGTAGGGTATAGACTGTAGGGTATAGAGTGTGGCGTATAGAGTGTAGGGAATAGAGTGTAGAGTGTAGGGTATAGAGTGTAGGGTACAGAGTGTAGGGTATAGCGTGTAGGGTATAGAGTGTAGGGTATAGAGTGTAGAGTGTAGGGTATAGAGTGTAGGGTATAGTGTGTAGGGTATAGAGTGTATGGTATAGAGTGTAGGGAATAGAGTGTAAGGTATAGAGTGTAGAGTGTAGGGTATAGAGTGTAGGGTATAGAATGTACGGTATAGAGTGTAGGGTATAGAGTGTAGGGTATAGAGTGTAGAGTGTAGGGTATAGAGTGTAGGGTATAGAGTGTAGGGTATAGAGTGTAGCGTGTAGGGTATAGAGTGTATGGTATAGAGTGAAGGGTATAAAGTGTAGGTTGTAGAGTGTAGGGTATAGAGTGTAGGGTATAGAGTGTAGGGTATAGACTGTAGAGTGTAGGGTATAGAGTGTAGGATATAGAGTGTAGGGTATAGAGTGTAGGGTATAGAGTGTAGAGTGTAGGGTATAGAGTGTAGGGTATAGAGTGTAGGGTATAGAGTGTAGGGTATAGAGTGTAGAGTGTAGGGTATAGAGTGTAGAGTATAGAGTGTAGGGTATAGAGTGTAGGGTATAGAGTGTAGAGTGTAGGGTATAGAGTGTAGGGTATAGAGTGTAGGGTATAGAGTGTATGGAATAGAGTGTAGAGTGTAGGGTATAGAGTGTAGGGTATAAAGTGTAGAGTGTAGGGTATAGAGTGAAGGGTATAGAGTGTAGGGTATAGAGTGTAGGGTATAGAGTGTAGAGTGTAGGGTATAGAGTGTATGCTATAGAGTGTATGGTGTAGAGTGTATGGTATAGAGTGTAGGGAATAGAGTGTAGAGTGTATGGTATAGAGTGTAGGGTATAGAGTGTAGGGTATAGAGTGTAGGGTATAGAGTGTAGAGTGTAGGGTATAGAGTGTAGGGTATAGGGTGTAAAGTGTAGGGTGTAGAGTGTAGGGTATAGAGTGTAGGGTATAGAGTGTAGGGTATAGAGTGTAGAGTCTAGGGTATAGAGTGTAGAGTGTAGGGTATAGAGTGTAGGGTATAGACTGTAGGGTATAGAGTGTGGCGTATAGAGTGTAGGGAATAGAGTGTAGAGTGTAGGGTATAGAGTGTAGGGTACAGAGTGTAGGGTATAGCGTGTAGGGTATAGAGTGTAGGGTATAGAGTGTAGAGTGTAGGGTATAGAGTGTAGGGTATAGTGTGTAGGGTATAGAGTGTATGGTATAGAGTGTAGGGAATAGCGTGTAAGGTATAGAGTGTAGAGTGTAGGGTATAGAGTGTAGGGTATAGAGTGTAGGGTATAGAGTGTAGAGTGTGGGCTATAGAGTGTAGGGTATAGAGTGTAGGGTATAGAGTGTAGGGTATAGAGTGTAGGGTATAGAGTGTAGGGTATAGAGTGTAGAGTGTAGGGTATAGAGTGTAGGGTATAGAGTGTAGGGTGTAGAATGCAGGGTGTAGAGTGTAGGGTATAGAGTGTAGGGTATAGAGTGTAGGGTATAAAGTGTAGAGTGTAGAATATAGAGTGTAAAGTGTAGGGTATAGAGTGTAGGGTATAGAGTGTAGGGTATAGAGTGTAGAGTGTAGGGTATAGAGTGTATGCTATAGAGTGTATGGTGTAGAGTGTATGGTATAGAGTGTAGGGTATAGAGTGTAGAGTGTATGGTATAGAGTGTAGGGTATAGAGTGTAGGGTATAGAGTGTAGGGTATAGAGTTTAGAGTGTAGGGTATAGAGTGTAGGGTATAGAGTGTAAGGTATAGAGTGTAGGGTGTAGAGTGTAGGGTATAGAGTGTAGGGTATAGAGTGTAGGGTATAGAGTGTATGGTATAGAGTGTATGGTATAGAGTGTAGGGTATAGAGTGTAGGGTATAGAGTGTAGAGTGTAGGGTATAGAGTGTAGGGTATAGAGTGTAGGGTATAGAGTGTAGGGTATAGAGTGTAGAGTGTAGGGATTAGAGTGTAGGGTATAGAGTGTAGGGTATAGAGTGTAGAGTGTAGGGTATAGAGTGTAGGGTATAGAGTGTAGGGTATAGAGTGTAGGGATTAGAGTGTAGGGATTAGAGTGTAGGGATTAGAGTGTAGGGTATAGAGTGTAGGGTATAGAGTAGAGTGTAGGGTATAGAGTGTAGAGTGTAGGGGATAGAATGTAGGGTATAGAGTGTAAGGTATAGAGTGTAGAGTGTAGGGTATAGAGTGTAGGGTATAGAGTGTAGAGTGTAGGGTATAGAGTGTATGGTATAGAGTGTAGGGTATAGAGTGTAGGGTATAGAGTGTAGAGTGTAGGGTATAGAGTGTAGAGTGTAGGGTATAGAGTGTATGGTATAGAGCTTAGGGTGTAGAGTGTAGGGTATAGAGTGTAGAGTTTAGGGTATAGAGTGTGGGGCATAGATTTTATGGTATACAGTGTAGAGTGTAGGGTATAGAGTGTATAGTGTAGGGTATAGAGTGTAGGGTATAGAGTGTATGGTATAGAGTGTAGGGTATAAAGTGTAGAGTGTAGGGTATAGAGTGTAGGGTATAGAGTGTAGGGTATAGAGTGTAGGGTATAAAGTGTAGAGTGTAGGGTATAGAGTGTAGGGTATAGAGTGTAGGGTGTAGGGTATAGAGTGTAGGGTATAGAGTGTAGGGTATAGAGTGTAGGCTATAGAGTGTAGAGTGTAGGGTATAGAGTGTAGGGTATAGAGTGTGGAGTATAGAGTGTAGGGTATACAGTGTAGGGTATAGAATGTAGAGTGTAGGGTGTAGAGTGTAAAGTGTAGGGTATAGAGTGTACGGTATAGAGTGTAGTGTATAGAGTGTAGAGTGTAGGGTATAGAGTGTAGGGTATAGAGTGTAGGGTATAGAGTGTAGGGTATAGAGTGTAGAGTGTAGGGATTAGAGTGTAGGGTATAGAGTGTAGGGTATAGAGTGTAGAGTGTAGGGTATAGAGTGTAGGGTATAGAGTGTACGGTATAGAGTGTAGTGTATAGAGTGTAGAGTGTAGGGTATAGAGTGTAGGGTATAGAGTGTAGGGTATAGAGTGTAGGGTATAGAGTGTAGAGTGTAGGGATTAGAGTGTAGGGTATAGAGTGTAGGGTATAGAGTGTAGAGTGTAGGGTATAGAGTGTAGGGTATAGAGTGTAGGGTATAGAGTGTAGGGTATAGAGTGTAGGGATTAGAGTGTAGGGATTAGAGTGTAGGGATTAGAGTGTAGGGTATAGAGTGTAGGGTATAGAGTAGAGTGTAGGGTATAGAGTGTAGAGTGTAGGGGATAGAATGTAGGGTATAGAGTGTAAGGTATAGAGTATAGAGTGTAGGGTATAGAGTGTATGGAATAGAGTGTAGAGTGTAGGGTATAGAGTGTAGGGTATAAAGTGTAGAGTGTAGGGTATAGAGTGAAGGGTATAGAGTGTAGGGTATAGAGTGTAGAGTGTAGGGTATAGAGTGTATGCTATAGAGTGTATGGTGTAGAGTGTATGGTATAGAGTGTAGGGAATAGAGTGTAGAGTGTATGGTATAGAGTGTAGGGTATAGAGTGTAGTGTATAGAGTGTAGGGTATAGAGTGTAGAGTGTAGGGTATAGAGTGTAGGGTATAGGGTGTAAAGTGTAGGGTGTAGAGTGTAGGGTATAGAGTGTAGGGTATAGAGTGTAGGGTATAGAGTGTAGAGTCTAGGGTATAGAGTGTAGAGTGTAGGGTATAGAGTGTAGGGTATAGACTGTAGGGTATAGAGTGTGGCGTATAGAGTGTAGGGAATAGAGTGTAGAGTGTAGGGTATAGAGTGTAGGGTACAGAGTGTAGGGTATAGCGTGTAGGGTATAGAGTGTAGGGTATAGAGTGTAGAGTGTAGGGTATAGAGTGTAGGGTATAGTGTGTAGGGTATAGAGTGTATGGTATAGAGTGTAGGGAATAGAGTGTAAGGTATAGAGTGTAGAGTGTAGGGTATAGAGTGTAGGGTATAGAGTGTAGGGTATAGAGTGTAGAGTGTGGGCTATAGAGTGTAGGGTATAGAGTGTAGGGTATAGAGTGTAGGGTATAGAGTGTAGGGTATAGAGTGTAGGGTATAGAGTGTAGAGTGTAGGGTATAGAGTGTAGGGTATAGAGTGTAGGGTGTAGAATGCAGGGTGTAGAGTGTAGGGTATAAAGTGTAGGGTATAGAGTGTAGGGTATAAAGTGTAGAGTGTAGAATATAGAGTGTAAAGTGTAGGGTATAGAGTGTAGGGTATAGAGTGTAGGGTATAGAGTGTAGAGTGTAGGGTATAGAGTGTATGCTATAGAGTGTATGGTGTAGAGTGTATGGTATAGAGTGTAGGGTATAGAGTGTAGAGTGTATGGTATAGAGTGTAGGGTATAGAGTGTAGGGTATAGAGTGTAGGGTATAGAGTTTAGAGTGTAGGGTATAGAGTGTAGGGTATAGAGTGTAAGGTATAGAGTGTAGGGTGTAGAGTGTAGGGTATAGAGTGTAGGGTATAGAGTGTAGGGTATAGAGTGTATGGTATAGAGTGTATGGTATAGAGTGTAGGGTATAGAGTGTAGGGTATAGAGTGTAGAGTGTAGGGAATAGAGTGTAGGGTATAGAGTGTAGGGTATAGAGTGTAGGGATTAGAGTGTAGGGATTAGAGTGTAGGGATTAGAGTGTAGGGTATAGAGTGTAGGGTATAGAGTAGAGTGTAGGGTATAGAGTGTAGAGTGTAGGGGATAGAATGTAGGGTATAGAGTGTAAGGTATAGAGTGTAGAGTGTAGGGTATAGAGTGTAGGGTATAGAGTGTAGAGTGTAGGGTATAGAGTGTATGGTATAGAGTGTAGGGTATAGAGTGTAGAGTGTAGGGTATAGAGTGTAGAGTGTAGGGTATAGAGTGTAGAGTGTAGGGTATAGAGTGTATGGTATAGAGCTTAGGGTGTAGAGTGTAGGGTATAGAGTGTAGAGTTTAGGGTATAGAGTGTGGGGCATAGATTTTATGGTATACAGTGTAGAGTGTAGGGTATAGAGTGTATAGTGTAGGGTATAGAGTGTAGGGTATAGAGTGTATGGTATAGAGTGTAGGGTATAAAGTGTAGAGTGTAGGGTATAGAGTGTAGGGTATAGAGTGTAGGGTATAGAGTGTAGGGTATAAAGTGTAGAGTGTAGGGTATAGAGTGTAGGGTATAGAGTGTAGGGTGTAGGGTATAGAGTGTAGGGTATAGAGTGTAGGGTATAGAGTGTAGGCTATAGAGTGTAGGGTGTAGGGTATAGAGTGTAGGGTATAGAGTGTGGAGTATAGAGTGTAGGGTATACAGTGTAGGGTATAGAATGTAGAGTGTAGGGTGTAGAGTGTAAAGTGTAGGGTATAGAGTGTACGGTATAGAGTGTAGTGTATAGAGTGTAGAGTGTAGGGTATAGAGTGTAGGGTATAGAGTGTAGGGTATAGAGTGTAGGGTATAGAGTGTAGAGTGCAGGGATTAGAGTGTAGGGTATAGAGTGTAGGGTATAGAGTGTAGAGTGTAGGGTATAGAGTGTAGGGTATAGAGTGTAGGGTATAGAGTGTAGGGTATAGAGTGTAGGGATTAGAGTGTAGGGATTAGAGTGTAGGGATTAGAGTGTAGGGTATAGAGTGTAGGGTATAGAGTAGAGTGTAGGGTATAGAGTGTAGAGTGTAGGGGATAGAATGTAGGGTATAGAGTGTAAGGTATAGAGTGTAGAGTGTAGGGTATAGAGTGTAGGGTATAGAGTGTAGAGTGTAGGGTATAGAGTGTATGGTATAGAGTGTAGGGTATAGAGTGTAGAGTGTAGGGTATAGAGTGTAGAGTGTAGGGTATAGAGTGTAGAGTGTAGGGTATAGAGTGTATGGTATAGAGTTTAGGGTGTAGAGTGTAGGGTATAGAGTGTAGAGTTTAGGGTATAGAGTGTGGGGCATAGATTGTATGGTATACAGTGTAGAGTGTAGGGTATAGAGTGTGTAGTGTAGGGTATAGAGTGTAGGGTATAGAGTGTATGGTATAGAGTGTAGGGTATAAAGTGTAGAGTGTAGGGTATAGAGTGTAGGGTATAGAGTGTAGGGTATAGAGTGTAGGGTATAAAGTGTAGAGTGTAGGGTATAGAGTGTAGGGTATAGAGTGTAGGGTGTAGGGTATAGAGTGTAGGGTATAGAGTGTAGGCTATAGAGTGTAGAGTGTAGGGTATAGAGTGTAGGGTATAGAGTGTGGAGTATAGAGTGTAGGGTATACAGTGTAGGGTATAGAATGTAGAGTGTAGGGTGTAGAGTGTAAAGGGTAGGGTATAGAGTGTACGGTATAGAGTGTAGTGTATAGAGTGTGTGTTATAGAGTGTAGAGTTTAGGGTATAGAGTGTATGGTATAGAGTGTATGGTGTAGAGTGTAGGGTATAGAGTGTAGGGTATAGAGTGTAGGGTATAGAGTGTATGGTATAGAGTGTAGGGTATAGAGTGTAGAGTGTAGGGTATAGAGTGTAGGGTATGGAGTGTAGGGTATAGAGTATAGGGTATAGAGTGTAGGGTATAGAGTGTATGGTATAGAGCTTAGGGTGTAGAGTGTAGAGTATAGAGTGTAGAGTTTAGGGTATAGAGTGTGGGGCATAGAGTGTATGGTATACAGTGTAGAGTGTAGAGTGTAGGGTATAGAGTGTATAGTGTAAGGTATAGAGTGTAGGGTATAGAGTGTAGGGTATAGAGTGTAGGGTATAGAGTGTAGAGTATAAAGTGTAGAGTGTAGGGTATAGAGTGTAGGGTATAGAGTGTATGGTAAAGAGTGTAGGGTATAAAGTGTAGAGTGTAGGGTATAGAGTGTATGGTATAGAGTGTAGGGTGTAGAGTGTATGGTATAGAGTGTAGGGTATAGAGTGTAGAGTGTAGGGTATAGAGTGTAGGGTATAGAGTGTACGGTATAGAGTGTAGGGTATAGAGTGTAGGGTATAGAGTGTAGAGTGTAGGGTATAGAGTGTAGGGTATAGAGTGTAGGGTATAGAATGTACGGTATAGAGTGTAGGGTATAGAGTGTAGGGTATAGAGTGTAGAGTGTAGGGTATAGAGTGTAGGGTATAGAGTGTAGGGTATAGAGTGTAGCGTGTAGGGTATAGAGTGTATGGTATAGAGTGAAGGGTATAAAGTGTAGGTTGTAGAGTGTAGGGTATAGAGTGTAGGGTATAGACTGTAGAGAGTAGGGTATAGAGTGTAGGATATAGAGTGTAGGGTATAGAGTGTAGGGTATAGAGTGTAGAGTGTAGGGTATAGAGTGTAGGGTATAGAGTGTAGGGTATAGAGTGTAGAGTGTAGGGTATAGAGTGTAGAGTATAGAGTGTAGGGTATAGAGTGTAGGGTATAGAGTGTAGAGTGTAGGGTATAGAGTGTAGGGTATAAAGTGTAGAGTGTAGGGTATAGAGTGAAGGGTATAGAGTGTAGGGTATAGAGTGTAGGGTATAAAGTGTAGAGTGTAGGGTATAGAGTGTAGGGTATAGAGTGTAGGGTGTAGGGTATAGAGTGTAGGGTATAGAGTGTAGGGTATAGAGTGTAGGCTATAGAGTGTAGAGTGTAGGGTATAGAGTGTAGGGTATAGAGTGTGGAGTATAGAGTGTAGGGTATACAGTGTAGGGTATAGAATGTAGAGTGTAGGGTGTAGAGTGTAAAGTGTAGGGTATAGAGTGTACGGTATAGAGTGTAGTGTATAGAGTGTGTGTTATAGAGTGTAGAGTTTAGGGTATAGAGTGTATGGTATAGAGTGTATGGTGTAGAGTGTAGGGTATAGAGTGTAGGGTATAGAGTGTAGGGTATAGAGTGTATGGTATGGAGTGTAGGGTATAGAGTGTAGAGTGTAGGGTATAGAGTGTAGGGTATGGAGTGTAGGGTATAGAGTATAGGGTATAGAGTGTAGGGCATAGAGTGTATGGTATAGAGCTTAGGGTGTAGAGTGTAGAGTATAGAGTGTAGAGTTTAGGGTATAGAGTGTGGGGCATAGAGTGTATGGTATACAGTGTAGAGTGTAGAGTGTAGGGTATAGAGTGTATAGTGTAAGGTATAGAGTGTAGGGTATAGAGTGTAGGGTATAGAGTGTAGGGTATAGAGTGTAGGGTATAGAGTGTAGAGTATAAAGTGTAGAGTGTAGGGTATAGAGTGTAGGGTATAGAGTGTATGGTATAGAGTGTAGTGTATAAAGTGTAGGGTATAGAGTGTAGGGTATAGAGTGTAGGGTATAGAGTGTAGGGTATAGAGTGTAGAGTGTAGTGTATAGAGTGTAGGGTATAGAGTGTATGGTATAGAGTGTAGAGTATAGAGTTTAGGGTATGGAGTGTAGGGTAATGAGTGTAGGGTATAGAGTGTAGGGTAG
Source organism: Ranitomeya imitator (assembly GCF_032444005.1). Lineage (NCBI taxonomy): Eukaryota > Metazoa > Chordata > Amphibia > Anura > Dendrobatidae > Ranitomeya > Ranitomeya imitator. The sequence continues at coordinate 109,570,768 of NC_091285.1, read as the reverse complement.
AGAGTGTAGGGTATAGAGTGTAGGGTATAGAGTGTAGGGTATAGAGTGTATGGTATAGAGTGTAGGGTATAGAGTATAGGGTATAGAGTGTATGGTGTAGTGTGTAGGGTATAGAGTGTATAGTGTAGGGTATAGAGTGTAGGGTATAGAGTGTAGGGTATAGAGTGTAGAGTGTAGGGTATAGAGTGTATGGTATACAGTGTAGGGTGTAGAGTGTATGGTATAGAGTGTAGGGTATAGAGTGTAGAGTGTATGGTATAGAGTGTAGTGTATAGAGTGTAGGGTATAGAGTGTATGTTATAGAGTGCAGGGTATAGTGTGCAGAGTGTAGGGTATAGAGTTTAGAGTGTAGGGTATAGAGTGTAGGGTATACAGTGTACGGTGTAGAGTGTAGGGTGTAGAGTGTAGGGTATAGAGTGTAGGGTATAGAGTGTAGGGTATACAGTGTAGGGTGTAGAGTGTAGGGTGTAGAGTGTAGGGTATAGAGTGTAGGGTATAGAGTGTAGGGTATAGAGTGTAGGGTATAGAGTGTATGGTATAGAGTGTAGGGTATAAAGTGTAGAGTGTAGGGTATAGAGTGTAGGGTATAGAGTGTAGAGTGTAGGGTATAGAGTGTATGGTATAGAGTGTAGGGTGTAGAGTGTATGGTATAGAGTGTAGGGTATAGAGTGTAGAGTGTAGGGTATAGAGTGTAGGGCATAGATTGTAGGGTATAGAGTGTAGGGTGTAGAGTGTAGGTTATAGAGTGTAGGGTGTAGAGTGTAGGGTATAGAGTGTAGGGTATAGAGTGTAGGGTATAGAGTGTAGGGTATAGAGTGTAGGGAGTAGAGTGTAGGGTATAGAGTGTAGAGTGTAGGGTATAGAGTGTAGGGTATAGGGTGTAGAGTGTAGGGTATAGAGTGTAGGGTATAGAGTGTAGGGTATAGAGTGTAGGGTATAGAGTGTAGAGTCTAGGGTATAGAGTGTAGAGTGTAGGGTATAGAGTGTAGGGTATAGACTGTATGGTATAGAGTGTGGCGTATAGAGTGTAGGGAATAGAGTGTAGAGTGTAGGGCATAGAGTGTAGGGTATAGAGTGTAGGGTATAGAGTGTAGGGTATAAAGTGTAGAGTGTAGGGTATAGAGTGTAGGGTATAGAGTGTAGGGTGTAGAGTGTAGGGTATAGAGTGTATGGTATAGAGTGCAGGGTGTAGAGTGTATGGTATAGAGTGTAGGGTATAGAGTGTAGAGTGTATGGTATAGAGTGTAGGGTATAGAGTGTATGGAATAGAGTGTAAAGTATAGAGTGTAGAGTGTAGGGTATAAAGTGTAGGGTGTAGAGTGTAGGGTATAGAGTGTATGGTATAGAGTGTAGGGTGTAGAGTGTATGGTATAGAGTGTAGAGTGTAGGGTATAGAGTGTAGGGTATACAGTGTACGGTATAGAGTGTAGGGTATAGAGTGTAGGGAATAGAGTGTAGAGTGTAGGGTATAGAGTGTAGGGTATAGAGTGTAGGGTATAGAATGTACGGTATAGAGTGTAGGGTATAGAGTGTAGGGTATAGAGTGTAGAGTGTAGGGTATAGAGTGTAGGGTATAGAGTGTAGGGTATAGAGTGTAGCGTGTAGGGTATAGAGTGTATGGTATAGAGTGAAGGGTATAAAGTGTAGGTTGTAGAGTGTAGGGTATAGAGTGTAGGGTATAGAGTGTAGGGTATAGACTGTAAAGTGTAGGGTATAGAGTGTAGGATATAGAGTGTAGGGTATAGAGTGTAAGGTATAGAGTGTAGAGTGTAGGGTATAGAGTGTAGGGTATAGAGTGTAGGGTATAGAGTGTAGGGTATAGAGTGTAGAGTGTAGGGTATAGAGTGTAGAGTATAGAGTGTAGGGTATAGAGTGTAGGGTATAGAGTGTAGAGTGTAGGGTATAGAGTGTAGGGTATAGAGTGTAGGGCATAGAGTGTATGGAATAGAGTGTAGAGTGTAGGGTATAGAGTGTAGGGTATAAAGTGTAGAGTGTAGGGTATAGAGTGAAGGGTATAGAGTGTAGGGTATAGAGTGTAGAGTGTAGGGTATAGAGTGTATGCTATAGAGTGTATGGTGTAGAGTGTATGGTATAGAGTGTAGGGTATAGAGTGTAGAGTGTATGGTATAGAGTGTAGGGTATAGAGTGTAGGGTATAGAGTGTAGGGTATAGAGTGTAGAGTGTAGGGTATAGAGTGTAGGGTATAGGGTGTAGAGTGTAGGGTGTAGAGTGTAGGGTATAGAGTGTAGGGAATAGAGTGTAGGGTATAGAGTGTAGAGTCTAGGGTATAGAGTGTAGAGTGTAGGGTATAGAGTGTAGGGTATAGACTGTAGGGTATAGAGTGTGGCGTATAGAGTGTAGGGAATAGAGTGTAGAGTGTAGGGTATAGAGTGTAGGGTACAGAGTGTAGGGTATAGCGTGTAGGGTATAGAGTGTAGGGTATAGAGTGTAGAGTGTAGGGTATAGAGTGTAGGGTATAGAGTGTAGGGTATAGAGTGTATGGTATAGAGTGTAGGGAATAGAGTGTAAGGTATAAAGTGTAGAGTGTAGGGTATAGAGTGTAGGGTATAGAGTGTAGGGTATAGAGTGTAGAGTGTGGGCTATAGAGTGTAGGGTATAGAGTGTAGGGTATAGAGTGTAGGGTATAGAGTGTAGGGTATAGAGTGTAGAGTGTAGGGTATAGAGTGTAGGGTATAGAGTGTAGGGTGTAGAGTGCAGGGTGTAGAGTGTAGGGTATAGAGTGTAGGGTATAGAGTGTAGGGTATAAAGTGTAGAGTGTAGAATATAGAGTGTAAAGTGTAGGGTATAGAGTGTAGGGTATAGAGTGTAGGGTATAGAGTGTAGGGTATAGAGTGTAGAGTGTAGGGTATAGAGTGTATGCTATAGAGTGTATGGTGTAGAGTGTATGGTATAGAGTGTAGGGTATAGAGTGTAGAGTGTATGGTATAGAGTGTAGGGTATAGAGTGTAGAGTGTATGGTTTAGAGTGTAGGGTATAGAGTGTAGGGTATAGAGTGTAGGGTATAGAGTGTAGGGTATAGAGTGTAAGGTATAGAGTGTAGGGTGTAGAGTGTAGGGTATACAGTGTAGGGTATAGAGTGTAGGGTATAGAGTGTATGGTATAGAGTGTATGGTATAGAGTGTAGGGTATAGAGTGTAGGGTATAGAGTGTAGAGTGTAGGGTATAGAGTGTAGGGTATAGAGTGTAGGGTATAGAGTGTAGGGTATAGAGTGTAGAATGTAGGGATTAGAGTGTAGGGTATAGAGTGTAGGGTATAGAGTGTAGAGTGTAGGGTATAGAGTGTAGGGTATAGAGTGTAGGGTATAGAGTGTAGGGTATAGAGTGTAGGGATTAGAGTGTAGGGATTAGAGTGTAGGGTATAGAGTGTAGGGTATAGAGTAGAGTGTAGGGTATAGAGTGTAGAGTGTAGGGGATAGAATGTAGGGTATAGAGTGTAAGGTATAGAGTGTAGAGTGTAGGGTATAGAGTGTAGGGTATAGATTGTAGAGTGTAGGGTATAGAGTGTATGGTATAGAGTGTAGGGTATAGAGTGTAGAGTGTAGGGTATAGAGTGTAGAGTGTAGGGTATAGAGTGTAGAGTGTAGGGTATAGAGTGTATGGTATAGAGTTTAGGGTGTAGAGTGTAGGGTATAGAGTGTAGAGTTTAGGGTATAGAGTGTGGGGCATAGATTGTATGGTATACAGTGTAGAGTGTAGGGTATAGAGTGTATAGTGTATGGTATAGAGTGTAGGGTATAGAGTGTATGGTATAGAGTGTAGGGTATAAAGTGTAGAGTGTAGGGTATAGAGTGTAGGGTATAGAGTGTAGGGTATAAAGTGTAGAGTGTAGGGTATAGAGTGTAGGGTATAGAGTGTAGGGTGTAGGGTATAGAGTGTAGGGTATAGAGTGTAGGGTATAGAGTGTAGGCTATAGAGTGTAGAGTGTAGGGTATAGAGTGTAGGGTATAGAGTGTAGAGTGTAGGGTATAGAGTGTATGGTATACAGTGTAGGGTGTAGAGTGTATGGTATAGAGTGTAGGGTATAGAGTGTAGAGTGTATGGTATAGAGTGTAGTGTATAGAGTGTAGGGTATAGAGTGTATGTTATAGAGTGCAGGGTATAATGTGTAGAGTGTAGGGTATAGAGTTTAGAGTGTAGGGTATAGAGTGTAGGGTATAGAGTGTAGGGTATACAGTGTAGGGTGTAGAGTGTAGGGTGTAGAGTGTAGGGTATAGAGTGTAGGGTATAGAGTGTAGGGTATAGAGTGTAGGGTATAGAGTGTATGGTATAGAGTGTAGGGTATAAAGTGTAGAGTGTAGGGTACGGAGTGTAGGGTATAGAGTGTAGAGTGTAGGGTATAGAGTGTATGGTATAGAGTGTAGGGTGTAGAGTGTATGGTATAGAGTGTAGGGTATAGAGTGTAGAGTGTAGGGTATAGAGTGTAGGGCATAGAGTGTAGGGTATAGAGTGTAGGGTGTAGAGTGTAGGGTATAGAGTGTAGGGTGTAGAGTGTAGGGTATAGAGTGTAGGGTATAGAGTGTAGGGTATAGAGTGTAGTGAGTAGAGTGTAGGGTATAGAGTGTAGAGTGTAGGGTATAGATTGTAGGGTATAGGGTGTAGAGTGTAGGGTGTAGAGTGGAGTGTAGGGTATAGAGTGTAGGGTATAGAGTGTAGGGTATAGAGTGTAGGGTATAGAGTGTAGGGTATAGAGTGTAGGGTATATAGTGTAGAGTCTAGGGTATAGAGTGTAGAGTGTAGGGTATAGAGTGTAGGGTATAGACTGTAGGGTATAGAGTGTAGGGTATAGAGTGTAGGGTATAAAGTGTAGAGTGTAGGGTATAGAGTGTAGGGTATAGAGTGTAGGGTGTAGGGGATCCTAGTTAATGATAAACTTACCTGGAGCAGCCAGTGCCAGGCAGCTGCTGCCAAGGCAAACAGGATCATGGGGTGCATTAAAAGAGGTCTGGATACACATGATGAGAGCATTATACTGCCTCTGTACAAATCCCTAGTTAGACCGCACATGGAGTACTGTGTCCAGTTTTGGGCACCGGTGCTCAGGAAGGATATAATGGAACTAGAGAGAGTACAAAGGAGGGCAACAAAATTAATAAAGGGGATGGGAGAACTACAATACCCAGATAGATTAGCGAAATTAGGATTATTTAGTCTAGAAAAAAGACGACTGAGGGGCGATCTAATAACCATGTATAAGTATATAAGGGGACAATACAAATATCTCGCTGAGGATCTGTTTATACCAAGGAAGGTGACGGGCACAAGGGGGCATTCTTTGCGTCTGGAGGAGAGAAGGTTTTTCCACCAACATAGAAGAGGATTCTTTACTGTTAGGGCAGTGAGAATCTGGAATTGCTTGCCTGAGGAGGTGGTGATGGCGAACTCAGTCGAGGGGTTCAAGAGAGGCCTGGATGTCTTCCTGGAGCAGAACAATATTGTATCATACAATTATTAGGTTCTGTAGAAGGACGTAGATCTGGGTATTTATTATGATGGAATATAGGCTGAACTGGATGGACAAATGTCTTTTTTCGGCCTTACTAACTATGTTACTATGTTACTATGTATGTGTAGAGTGTAGGGTATAGAGTGTATGGTATAGAGTAGAGTGTAGGGTATAGAGTGTAGAGTGTAGGGGATAGAATGTAGGGTATAGAGTGTAAGGTATAGAGTGTAGAGTGTAGGGTATAGAGTGTAGGGTATAGAGTGTAGAGTGTAGGGTATAGAGTGTATGGTATAGAGTGTAGGGTATAGAGTGTAGGGTATAGAGTGTAGAGTGTAGGGTATAGAGTGTAGAGTGTAGGGTATAGAGTGTATGGTATAGAGCTTAGGGTGTAGAGTGTAGGGTATAGAGTGTAGAGTTTAGGGTATAGAGTGTGGGGCATAGATTTTATGGTATACAGTGTAGAGTGTAGGGTATAGAGTGTATAGTGTAGGGTATAGAGTGTAGGGTATAGAGTGTATGGTATAGAGTGTAGGGTATAAAGTGTAGAGTGTAGGGTATAGAGTGTAGGGTATAGAGTGTAGGGTATAGAGTGTAGGGTATAAAGTGTAGAGTGTAGGGTATAGAGTGTAGGGTATAGAGTGTAGGGTGTAGGGTATAGAGTGTAGGGTATAGAGTGTAGGGTATAGAGTGTAGGCTATAGAGTGTAGAGTGTAGGGTATAGAGTGTAGGGTATAGAGTGTGGAGTATAGAGTGTAGGGTATACAGTGTAGGGTATAGAATGTAGAGTGTAGGGTGTAGAGTGTAAAGTGTAGGGTATAGAGTGTACGGTATAGAGTGTAGTGTATAGAGTGTAGAGTGTAGGGTATAGAGTGTAGGGTATAGAGTGTAGGGTATAGAGTGTAGGGTATAGAGTGTAGAGTGTAGGGATTAGAGTGTAGGGTATAGAGTGTAGGGTATAGAGTGTAGAGTGTAGGGTATAGAGTGTAGGGTATAGAGTGTACGGTATAGAGTGTAGTGTATAGAGTGTAGAGTGTAGGGTATAGAGTGTAGGGTATAGAGTGTAGGGTATAGAGTGTAGGGTATAGAGTGTAGAGTGTAGGGATTAGAGTGTAGGGTATAGAGTGTAGGGTATAGAGTGTAGAGTGTAGGGTATAGAGTGTAGGGTATAGAGTGTAGGGTATAGAGTGTAGGGTATAGAGTGTAGGGATTAGAGTGTAGGGATTAGAGTGTAGGGATTAGAGTGTAGGGTATAGAGTGTAGGGTATAGAGTAGAGTGTAGGGTATAGAGTGTAGAGTGTAGGGGATAGAATGTAGGGTATAGAGTGTAAGGTATAGAGTATAGAGTGTAGGGTATAGAGTGTATGGAATAGAGTGTAGAGTGTAGGGTATAGAGTGTAGGGTATAAAGTGTAGAGTGTAGGGTATAGAGTGAAGGGTATAGAGTGTAGGGTATAGAGTGTAGAGTGTAGGGTATAGAGTGTATGCTATAGAGTGTATGGTGTAGAGTGTATGGTATAGAGTGTAGGGAATAGAGTGTAGAGTGTATGGTATAGAGTGTAGGGTATAGAGTGTAGTGTATAGAGTGTAGGGTATAGAGTGTAGAGTGTAGGGTATAGAGTGTAGGGTATAGGGTGTAAAGTGTAGGGTGTAGAGTGTAGGGTATAGAGTGTAGGGTATAGAGTGTAGGGTATAGAGTGTAGAGTCTAGGGTATAGAGTGTAGAGTGTAGGGTATAGAGTGTAGGGTATAGACTGTAGGGTATAGAGTGTGGCGTATAGAGTGTAGGGAATAGAGTGTAGAGTGTAGGGTATAGAGTGTAGGGTACAGAGTGTAGGGTATAGCGTGTAGGGTATAGAGTGTAGGGTATAGAGTGTAGAGTGTAGGGTATAGAGTGTAGGGTATAGTGTGTAGGGTATAGAGTGTATGGTATAGAGTGTAGGGAATAGAGTGTAAGGTATAGAGTGTAGAGTGTAGGGTATAGAGTGTAGGGTATAGAATGTACGGTATAGAGTGTAGGGTATAGAGTGTAGGGTATAGAGTGTAGAGTGTAGGGTATAGAGTGTAGGGTATAGAGTGTAGGGTATAGAGTGTAGCGTGTAGGGTATAGAGTGTATGGTATAGAGTGAAGGGTATAAAGTGTAGGTTGTAGAGTGTAGGGTATAGAGTGTAGGGTATAGAGTGTAGGGTATAGACTGTAGAGTGTAGGGTATAGAGTGTAGGATATAGAGTGTAGGGTATAGAGTGTAGGGTATAGAGTGTAGAGTGTAGGGTATAGAGTGTAGGGTATAGAGTGTAGGGTATAGAGTGTAGGGTATAGAGTGTAGAGTGTAGGGTATAGAGTGTAGAGTATAGAGTGTAGGGTATAGAGTGTAGGGTATAGAGTGTAGAGTGTAGGGTATAGAGTGTAGGGTATAGAGTGTAGGGTATAGAGTGTATGGAATAGAGTGTAGAGTGTAGGGTATAGAGTGTAGGGTATAAAGTGTAGAGTGTAGGGTATAGAGTGAAGGGTATAGAGTGTAGGGTATAGAGTGTAGGGTATAGAGTGTAGAGTGTAGGGTATAGAGTGTATGCTATAGAGTGTATGGTGTAGAGTGTATGGTATAGAGTGTAGGGAGTAGAGTGTAGAGTGTATGGTATAGAGTGTAGGGTATAGAGTGTAGGGTATAGAGTGTAGGGTATAGAGTGTAGAGTGTAGGGTATAGAGTGTAGGGTATAGGGTGTAAAGTGTAGGGTGTAGAGTGTAGGGTATAGAGTGTAGGGTATAGAGTGTAGGGTATAGAGTGTAGAGTCTAGGGTATAGAGTGTAGAGTGTAGGGTATAGAGTGTAGGGTATAGACTGTAGGGTATAGAGTGTGGCGTATAGAGTGTAGGGAATAGAGTGTAGAGTGTAGGGTATAGAGTGTAGGGTACAGAGTGTAGGGTATAGCGTGTAGGGTATAGAGTGTAGGGTATAGAGTGTAGAGTGTAGGGTATAGAGTGTAGGGTATAGTGTGTAGGGTATAGAGTGTATGGTATAGAGTGTAGGGAATAGCGTGTAAGGTATAGAGTGTAGAGTGTAGGGTATAGAGTGTAGGGTATAGAGTGTAGGGTATAGAGTGTAGAGTGTGGGCTATAGAGTGTAGGGTATAGAGTGTAGGGTATAGAGTGTAGGGTATAGAGTGTAGGGTATAGAGTGTAGGGTATAGAGTGTAGAGTGTAGGGTATAGAGTGTAGGGTATAGAGTGTAGGGTGTAGAATGCAGGGTGTAGAGTGTAGGGTATAGAGTGTAGGGTATAGAGTGTAGGGTATAAAGTGTAGAGTGTAGAATATAGAGTGTAAAGTGTAGGGTATAGAGTGTAGGGTATAGAGTGTAGGGTATAGAGTGTAGAGTGTAGGGTATAGAGTGTATGCTATAGAGTGTATGGTGTAGAGTGTATGGTATAGAGTGTAGGGTATAGAGTGTAGAGTGTATGGTATAGAGTGTAGGGTATAGAGTGTAGGGTATAGAGTGTAGGGTATAGAGTTTAGAGTGTAGGGTATAGAGTGTAGGGTATAGAGTGTAAGGTATAGAGTGTAGGGTGTAGAGTGTAGGGTATAGAGTGTAGGGTATAGAGTGTAGGGTATAGAGTGTATGGTATAGAGTGTATGGTATAGAGTGTAGGGTATAGAGTGTAGGGTATAGAGTGTAGAGTGTAGGGTATAGAGTGTAGGGTATAGAGTGTAGGGTATAGAGTGTAGGGTATAGAGTGTAGAGTGTAGGGATTAGAGTGTAGGGTATAGAGTGTAGGGTATAGAGTGTAGAGTGTAGGGTATAGAGTGTAGGGTATAGAGTGTAGGGTATAGAGTGTAGGGATTAGAGTGTAGGGATTAGAGTGTAGGGATTAGAGTGTAGGGTATAGAGTGTAGGGTATAGAGTAGAGTGTAGGGTATAGAGTGTAGAGTGTAGGGGATAGAATGTAGGGTATAGAGTGTAAGGTATAGAGTGTAGAGTGTAGGGTATAGAGTGTAGGGTATAGAGTGTAGAGTGTAGGGTATAGAGTGTATGGTATAGAGTGTAGGGTATAGAGTGTAGGGTATAGAGTGTAGAGTGTAGGGTATAGAGTGTAGAGTGTAGGGTATAGAGTGTATGGTATAGAGCTTAGGGTGTAGAGTGTAGGGTATAGAGTGTAGAGTTTAGGGTATAGAGTGTGGGGCATAGATTTTATGGTATACAGTGTAGAGTGTAGGGTATAGAGTGTATAGTGTAGGGTATAGAGTGTAGGGTATAGAGTGTATGGTATAGAGTGTAGGGTATAAAGTGTAGAGTGTAGGGTATAGAGTGTAGGGTATAGAGTGTAGGGTATAGAGTGTAGGGTATAAAGTGTAGAGTGTAGGGTATAGAGTGTAGGGTATAGAGTGTAGGGTGTAGGGTATAGAGTGTAGGGTATAGAGTGTAGGGTATAGAGTGTAGGCTATAGAGTGTAGAGTGTAGGGTATAGAGTGTAGGGTATAGAGTGTGGAGTATAGAGTGTAGGGTATACAGTGTAGGGTATAGAATGTAGAGTGTAGGGTGTAGAGTGTAAAGTGTAGGGTATAGAGTGTACGGTATAGAGTGTAGTGTATAGAGTGTAGAGTGTAGGGTATAGAGTGTAGGGTATAGAGTGTAGGGTATAGAGTGTAGGGTATAGAGTGTAGAGTGTAGGGATTAGAGTGTAGGGTATAGAGTGTAGGGTATAGAGTGTAGAGTGTAGGGTATAGAGTGTAGGGTATAGAGTGTACGGTATAGAGTGTAGTGTATAGAGTGTAGAGTGTAGGGTATAGAGTGTAGGGTATAGAGTGTAGGGTATAGAGTGTAGGGTATAGAGTGTAGAGTGTAGGGATTAGAGTGTAGGGTATAGAGTGTAGGGTATAGAGTGTAGAGTGTAGGGTATAGAGTGTAGGGTATAGAGTGTAGGGTATAGAGTGTAGGGTATAGAGTGTAGGGATTAGAGTGTAGGGATTAGAGTGTAGGGATTAGAGTGTAGGGTATAGAGTGTAGGGTATAGAGTAGAGTGTAGGGTATAGAGTGTAGAGTGTAGGGGATAGAATGTAGGGTATAGAGTGTAAGGTATAGAGTATAGAGTGTAGGGTATAGAGTGTATGGAATAGAGTGTAGAGTGTAGGGTATAGAGTGTAGGGTATAAAGTGTAGAGTGTAGGGTATAGAGTGAAGGGTATAGAGTGTAGGGTATAGAGTGTAGAGTGTAGGGTATAGAGTGTATGCTATAGAGTGTATGGTGTAGAGTGTATGGTATAGAGTGTAGGGAATAGAGTGTAGAGTGTATGGTATAGAGTGTAGGGTATAGAGTGTAGTGTATAGAGTGTAGGGTATAGAGTGTAGAGTGTAGGGTATAGAGTGTAGGGTATAGGGTGTAAAGTGTAGGGTGTAGAGTGTAGGGTATAGAGTGTAGGGTATAGAGTGTAGGGTATAGAGTGTAGAGTCTAGGGTATAGAGTGTAGAGTGTAGGGTATAGAGTGTAGGGTATAGACTGTAGGGTATAGAGTGTGGCGTATAGAGTGTAGGGAATAGAGTGTAGAGTGTAGGGTATAGAGTGTAGGGTACAGAGTGTAGGGTATAGCGTGTAGGGTATAGAGTGTAGGGTATAGAGTGTAGAGTGTAGGGTATAGAGTGTAGGGTATAGTGTGTAGGGTATAGAGTGTATGGTATAGAGTGTAGGGAATAGAGTGTAAGGTATAGAGTGTAGAGTGTAGGGTATAGAGTGTAGGGTATAGAGTGTAGGGTATAGAGTGTAGAGTGTGGGCTATAGAGTGTAGGGTATAGAGTGTAGGGTATAGAGTGTAGGGTATAGAGTGTAGGGTATAGAGTGTAGGGTATAGAGTGTAGAGTGTAGGGTATAGAGTGTAGGGTATAGAGTGTAGGGTGTAGAATGCAGGGTGTAGAGTGTAGGGTATAAAGTGTAGGGTATAGAGTGTAGGGTATAAAGTGTAGAGTGTAGAATATAGAGTGTAAAGTGTAGGGTATAGAGTGTAGGGTATAGAGTGTAGGGTATAGAGTGTAGAGTGTAGGGTATAGAGTGTATGCTATAGAGTGTATGGTGTAGAGTGTATGGTATAGAGTGTAGGGTATAGAGTGTAGAGTGTATGGTATAGAGTGTAGGGTATAGAGTGTAGGGTATAGAGTGTAGGGTATAGAGTTTAGAGTGTAGGGTATAGAGTGTAGGGTATAGAGTGTAAGGTATAGAGTGTAGGGTGTAGAGTGTAGGGTATAGAGTGTAGGGTATAGAGTGTAGGGTATAGAGTGTATGGTATAGAGTGTATGGTATAGAGTGTAGGGTATAGAGTGTAGGGTATAGAGTGTAGAGTGTAGGGAATAGAGTGTAGGGTATAGAGTGTAGGGTATAGAGTGTAGGGTATAGAGTGTAGAGTGTAGGGATTAGAGTGTAGGGTATAGAGTGTAGGGTATAGAGTGTAGAGTGTAGGGTATAGAGTGTAGGGTATAGAGTGTAGGGTATAGAGTGTAGGGATTAGAGTGTAGGGATTAGAGTGTAGGGATTAGAGTGTAGGGTATAGAGTGTAGGGTATAGAGTAGAGTGTAGGGTATAGAGTGTAGAGTGTAGGGGATAGAATGTAGGGTATAGAGTGTAAGGTATAGAGTGTAGAGTGTAGGGTATAGAGTGTAGGGTATAGAGTGTAGAGTGTAGGGTATAGAGTGTATGGTATAGAGTGTAGGGTATAGAGTGTAGAGTGTAGGGTATAGAGTGTAGAGTGTAGGGTATAGAGTGTAGAGTGTAGGGTATAGAGTGTATGGTATAGAGCTTAGGGTGTAGAGTGTAGGGTATAGAGTGTAGAGTTTAGGGTATAGAGTGTGGGGCATAGATTTTATGGTATACAGTGTAGAGTGTAGGGTATAGAGTGTATAGTGTAGGGTATAGAGTGTAGGGTATAGAGTGTATGGTATAGAGTGTAGGGTATAAAGTGTAGAGTGTAGGGTATAGAGTGTAGGGTATAGAGTGTAGGGTATAGAGTGTAGGGTATAAAGTGTAGAGTGTAGGGTATAGAGTGTAGGGTATAGAGTGTAGGGTGTAGGGTATAGAGTGTAGGGTATAGAGTGTAGGGTATAGAGTGTAGGCTATAGAGTGTAGGGTGTAGGGTATAGAGTGTAGGGTATAGAGTGTGGAGTATAGAGTGTAGGGTATACAGTGTAGGGTATAGAATGTAGAGTGTAGGGTGTAGAGTGTAAAGTGTAGGGTATAGAGTGTACGGTATAGAGTGTAGTGTATAGAGTGTAGAGTGTAGGGTATAGAGTGTAGGGTATAGAGTGTAGGGTATAGAGTGTAGGGTATAGAGTGTAGAGTGCAGGGATTAGAGTGTAGGGTATAGAGTGTAGGGTATAGAGTGTAGAGTGTAGGGTATAGAGTGTAGGGTATAGAGTGTAGGGTATAGAGTGTAGGGTATAGAGTGTAGGGATTAGAGTGTAGGGATTAGAGTGTAGGGATTAGAGTGAAGGGTATAGAGTGTAGGGTATAGAGTAGAGTGTAGGGTATAGAGTGTAGAGTGTAGGGGATAGAATGTAGGGTATAGAGTGTAAGGTATAGAGTGTAGAGTGTAGGGTATAGAGTGTAGGGTATAGAGTGTAGAGTGTAGGGTATAGAGTGTATGGTATAGAGTGTAGGGTATAGAGTGTAGAGTGTAGGGTATAGAGTGTAGAGTGTAGGGTATAGAGTGTAGAGTGTAGGGTATAGAGTGTATGGTATAGAGTTTAGGGTGTAGAGTGTAGGGTATAGAGTGTAGAGTTTAGGGTATAGAGTGTGGGGCATAGATTGTATGGTATACAGTGTAGAGTGTAGGGTATAGAGTGTGTAGTGTAGGGTATAGAGTGTAGGGTATAGAGTGTATGGTATAGAGTGTAGGGTATAAAGTGTAGAGTGTAGGGTATAGAGTGTAGGGTATAGAGTGTAGGGTATAGAGTGTAGGGTATAAAGTGTAGAGTGTAGGGTATAGAGTGTAGGGTATAGAGTGTAGGGTGTAGGGTATAGAGTGTAGGGTATAGAGTGTAGGGTATAGAGTGTAGGCTATAGAGTGTAGAGTGTAGGGTATAGAGTGTAGGGTATAGAGTGTGGAGTATAGAGTGTAGGGTATACAGTGTAGGGTATAGAATGTAGAGTGTAGGGTGTAGAGTGTAAAGGGTAGGGTATAGAGTGTACGGTATAGAGTGTAGTGTATAGAGTGTGTGTTATAGAGTGTAGAGTTTAGGGTATAGAGTGTATGGTATAGAGTGTATGGTGTAGAGTGTAGGGTATAGAGTGTAGGGTATAGAGTGTAGGGTATAGAGTGTATGGTATAGAGTGTAGGGTATAGAGTGTAGAGTGTAGGGTATAGAGTGTAGGGTATGGAGTGTAGGTTATAGAGTATAGGGTATAGAGTGTAGGGTATAGAGTGTATGGTATAGAGCTTAGGGTGTAGAGTGTAGAGTATAGAGTGTAGAGTTTAGGGTATAGAGTGTGGGGCATAGAGTGTATGGTATACAGTGTAGAGTGTAGAGTGTAGGGTATAGAGTGTATAGTGTAAGGTATAGAGTGTAGGGTATAGAGTGTAGGGTATAGAGTGTAGGGTATAGAGTGTAGAGTATAAAGTGTAGAGTGTAGGGTATAGAGTGTAGGGTATAGAGTGTATGGTAAAGAGTGTAGGGTATAAAGTGTAGAGTGTAGGGTATAGAGTGTATGGTATAGAGTGTAGGGTGTAGAGTGTATGGTATAGAGTGTAGGGTATAGAGTGTAGAGTGTAGGGTATAGAGTGTAGGGTATAGAGTGTACGGTATAGAGTGTAGGGTATAGAGTGTAGGGTATAGAGTGTAGAGTGTAGGGTATAGAGTGTAGGGTATAGAGTGTAGGGTATAGAATGTACGGTATAGAGTGTAGGGTATAGAGTGTAGGGTATAGAGTGTAGAGTGTAGGGTATAGAGTGTAGGGTATAGAGTGTAGGGTATAGAGTGTAGCGTGTAGGGTATAGAGTGTATGGTATAGAGTGAAGGGTATAAAGTGTAGGTTGTAGAGTGTAGGGTATAGAGTGTAGGGTATAGACTGTAGAGAGTAGGGTATAGAGTGTAGGATATAGAGTGTAGGGTATAGAGTGTAGGGTATAGAGTGTAGAGTGTAGGGTATAGAGTGTAGGGTATAGAGTGTAGGGTATAGAGTGTAGAGTGTAGGGTATAGAGTGTAGAGTATAGAGTGTAGGGTATAGAGTGTAGGGTATAGAGTGTAGAGTGTAGGGTATAGAGTGTAGGGTATAAAGTGTAGAGTGTAGGGTATAGAGTGAAGGGTATAGAGTGTAGGGTATAGAGTGTAGGGTATAAAGTGTAGAGTGTAGGGTATAGAGTGTAGGGTATAGAGTGTAGGGTGTAGGGTATAGAGTGTAGGGTATAGAGTGTAGGGTATAGAGTGTAGGCTATAGAGTGTAGAGTGTAGGGTATAGAGTGTAGGGTATAGAGTGTGGAGTATAGAGTGTAGGGTATACAGTGTAGGGTATAGAATGTAGAGTGTAGGGTGTAGAGTGTAAAGTGTAGGGTATAGAGTGTACGGTATAGAGTGTAGTGTATAGAGTGTGTGTTATAGAGTGTAGAGTTTAGGGTATAGAGTGTATGGTATAGAGTGTATGGTGTAGAGTGTAGGGTATAGAGTGTAGGGTATAGAGTGTAGGGTATAGAGTGTATGGTATGGAGTGTAGGGTATAGAGTGTAGAGTGTAGGGTATAGAGTGTAGGGTATGGAGTGTAGGGTATAGAGTATAGGGTATAGAGTGTAGGGCATAGAGTGTATGGTATAGAGCTTAGGGTGTAGAGTGTAGAGTATAGAGTGTAGAGTTTAGGGTATAGAGTGTGGGGCATAGAGTGTATGGTATACAGTGTAGAGTGTAGAGTGTAGGGTATAGAGTGTATAGTGTAAGGTATAGAGTGTAGGGTATAGAGTGTAGGGTATAGAGTGTAGGGTATAGAGTGTAGGGTATAGAGTGTAGAGTATAAAGTGTAGAGTGTAGGGTATAGAGTGTAGGGTATAGAGTGTATGGTATAGAGTGTAGAGTGTAGGGTATAGACTGTAGAGAGTAGGGTATAGAGTGTAGGATATAGAGTGTAGGGTATAGAGTGTAGGGTATAGAGTGTAGAGTGTAGGGTATAGAGTGTAGGGTATAGAGTGTAGGGTATAGAGTGTAGAGTGTAGGGTATAGAGTGTAGAGTATAGAGTGTAGGGTATAGAGTGTAGGGTATAGAGTGTAGAGTGTAGGGTATAGAGTGTAGGGTATAAAGTGTAGAGTGTAGGGTATAGAGTGAAAGGTATAGAGTGTAGGGTATAGAGTGTAGGGTATAAAGTGTAGAGTGTAGGGTATAGAGTGTAGGGTATAGAGTGTAGGGTGTAGGGTATAGAGTGTAGGGTATAGAGTGTAGGGTATAGAGTGTAGGCTATAGAGTGTAGAGTGTAGGGTATAGAGTGTAGGGTATAGAGTGTGGAGTATAGAGTGTAGGGTATACAGTGTAGGGTATAGAATGTAGAGTGTAGGGTGTAGAGTGTAAAGTGTAGGGTATAGAGTGTACGGTATAGAGTGTAGTGTATAGAGTGTGTGTTATAGAGTGTAGAGTTTAGGGTATAGAGTGTATGGTATAGAGTGTATGGTGTAGAGTGTAGGGTATAGAGTGTAGGGTATAGAGTGTAGGGTATAGAGTGTATGGTATGGAGTGTAGGGTATAGAGTGTAGAGTGTAGGGTATAGAGTGTAGGGTATGGAGTGTAGGGTATAGAGTATAGGGTATAGAGTGTAGGGCATAGAGTGTATGGTATAGAGCTTAGGGTGTAGAGTGTAGAGTATAGAGTGTAGAGTTTAGGGTATAGAGTGTGGGGCATAGAGTGTATGGTATACAGTGTAGAGTGTAGAGTGTAGGGTATAGAGTGTATAGTGTAAGGTATAGAGTGTAGGGTATAGAGTGTAGGGTATAGAGTGTAGGGTATAGAGTGTAGGGTATAGAGTGTAGAGTATAAAGTGTAGAGTGTAGGGTATAGAGTGTAGGGTATAGAGTGTATGGTATAGAGTGTAGTGTATAAAGTGTAGGGTATAGAGTGTAGGGTATAGAGTGTAGGGTATAGAGTGTAGGGTATAGAGTGTAGAGTGTAGTGTATAGAGTGTAGGGTATAGAGTGTATGGTATAGAGTGTAGAGTATAGAGTTTAGGGTATGGAGTGTAGGGTAATGAGTGTAGGGTATAGAGTGTAGGGTAGAGAGTGTAGGGTATAGAGTGTAGGGTATAGAGTGTAAGGTATAGAGTGTATGGTATAGAGTGTAGGGTATAGAGTATAGGGTATAGAGTGTATGGTGTAGTGTGTAGGGTATAGAGTGTATAGTGTAGGGTATAGAGTGTAGGGTATAGAGTGTAGGGTATAGAGTGTAGAGTGTAGGGTATAGAGTGTATGGTATACAGTGTAGGGTGTAGAGTGTATGGTATAGAGTGTAGGGTATAGAGTGTAGAGTGTATGGTATAGAGTGTAGTGTATAGAGTGTAGGGTATAGAGTGTATGTTATAGAGTGCAGGGTATAGTGTGCAGAGTGTAGGGTATAGAGTTTAGAGTGTAGGGTATAGAGTGTAGGGTATACAGTGTACGGTGTAGAGTGTAGGGTGTAGAGTGTAGGGTATAGAGTGTAGGGTATAGAGTGTAGGGTATACAGTGTAGGGTGTAGAGTGTAGGGTGTAGAGTGTAGGGTATAGAGTGTAGGGTATAGAGTGTAGGGTATAGAGTGTAGGGTATAGAGTGTATGGTATAGAGTGTAGGGTATAAAGTGTAGAGTGTAGGGTATAGAGTGTAGGGTATAGAGTGTAGAGTGTAGGGTATAGAGTGTATGGTATAGAGTGTAGGGTGTAGAGTGTATGGTATAGAGTGTAGGGTATAGAGTGTAGAGTGTAGGGTATAGAGTGTAGGGCATAGATTGTAGGGTATAGAGTGTAGGGTGTAGAGTGTAGGTTATAGAGTGTAGGGTGTAGAGTGTAGGGTATAGAGTGTAGGGTATAGAGTGTAGGGTATAGAGTGTAGGGTATAGAGTGTAGGGAGTAGAGTGTAGGGTATAGAGTGTAGAGTGTAGGGTATAGAGTGTAGGGTATAGGGTGTAGAGTGTAGGGTATAGAGTGTAGGGTATAGAGTGTAGGGTATAGAGTGTAGGGTATAGAGTGTAGAGTCTAGGGTATAGAGTGTAGAGTGTAGGGTATAGAGTGTAGGGTATAGACTGTATGGTATAGAGTGTGGCGTATAGAGTGTAGGGAATAGAGTGTAGAGTGTAGGGCATAGAGTGTAGGGTATAGAGTGTAGGGTATAGAGTGTAGGGTATAAAGTGTAGAGTGTAGGGTATAGAGTGTAGGGTATAGAGTGTAGGGTGTAGAGTGTAGGGTATAGAGTGTATGGTATAGAGTGCAGGGTGTAGAGTGTATGGTATAGAGTGTAGGGTATAGAGTGTAGAGTGTATGGTATAGAGTGTAGGGTATAGAGTGTATGGAATAGAGTGTAAAGTATAGAGTGTAGAGTGTAGGGTATAAAGTGTAGGGTGTAGAGTGTAGGGTATAGAGTGTATGGTATAGAGTGTAGGGTGTAGAGTGTATGGTATAGAGTGTAGAGTGTAGGGTATAGAGTGTAGGGTATACAGTGTACGGTATAGAGTGTAGGGTATAGAGTGTAGGGAATAGAGTGTAGAGTGTAGGGTATAGAGTGTAGGGTATAGAGTGTAGGGTATAGAATGTACGGTATAGAGTGTAGGGTATAGAGTGTAGGGTATAGAGTGTAGAGTGTAGGGTATAGAGTGTAGGGTATAGAGTGTAGGGTATAGAGTGTAGCGTGTAGGGTATAGAGTGTATGGTATAGAGTGAAGGGTATAAAGTGTAGGTTGTAGAGTGTAGGGTATAGAGTGTAGGGTATAGAGTGTAGGGTATAGACTGTAAAGTGTAGGGTATAGAGTGTAGGATATAGAGTGTAGGGTATAGAGTGTAAGGTATAGAGTGTAGAGTGTAGGGTATAGAGTGTAGGGTATAGAGTGTAGGGTATAGAGTGTAGGGTATAGAGTGTAGAGTGTAGGGTATAGAGTGTAGAGTATAGAGTGTAGGGTATAGAGTGTAGGGTATAGAGTGTAGAGTGTAGGGTATAGAGTGTAGGGTATAGAGTGTAGGGCATAGAGTGTATGGAATAGAGTGTAGAGTGTAGGGTATAGAGTGTAGGGTATAAAGTGTAGAGTGTAGGGTATAGAGTGAAGGGTATAGAGTGTAGGGTATAGAGTGTAGAGTGTAGGGTATAGAGTGTATGCTATAGAGTGTATGGTGTAGAGTGTATGGTATAGAGTGTAGGGTATAGAGTGTAGAGAGTATGGTATAGAGTGTAGGGTATAGAGTGTAGGGTATAGAGTGTAGGGTATAGAGTGTAGAGTGTAGGGTATAGAGTGTAGGGTATAGGGTGTAGAGTGTAGGGTGTAGAGTGTAGGGTATAGAGTGTAGGGAATAGAGTGTAGGGTATAGAGTGTAGAGTCTAGGGTATAGAGTGTAGAGTGTAGGGTATAGAGTGTAGGGTATAGACTGTAGGGTATAGAGTGTGGCGTATAGAGTGTAGGGAATAGAGTGTAGAGTGTAGGGTATAGAGTGTAGGGTACAGAGTGTAGGGTATAGCGTGTAGGGTATAGAGTGTAGGGTATAGAGTGTAGAGTGTAGGGTATAGAGTGTAGGGTATAGAGTGTAGGGTATAGAGTGTATGGTATAGAGTGTAGGGAATAGAGTGTAAGGTATAAAGTGTAGAGTGTAGGGTATAGAGTGTAGGGTATAGAGTGTAGGGTATAGAGTGTAGAGTGTGGGCTATAGAGTGTAGGGTATAGAGTGTAGGGTATAGAGTGTAGGGTATAGAGTGTAGGGTATAGAGTGTAGAGTGTAGGGTATAGAGTGTAGGGTATAGAGTGTAGGGTGTAGAGTGCAGGGTGTAGAGTGTAGGGTATAGAGTGTAGGGTATAGAGTGTAGGGTATAAAGTGTAGAGTGTAGAATATAGAGTGTAAAGTGTAGGGTATAGAGTGTAGGGTATAGAGTGTAGGGTATAGAGTGTAGGGTATAGAGTGTAGAGTGTAGGGTATAGAGTGTATGCTATAGAGTGTATGGTGTAGAGTGTATGGTATAGAGTGTAGGGTATAGAGTGTAGAGTGTATGGTATAGAGTGTAGGGTATAGAGTGTAGAGTGTATGGTTTAGAGTGTAGGGTATAGAGTGTAGGGTATAGAGTGTAGGGTATAGAGTTTAGAGTGTAGGGTATAGAGTGTAGGGTATAGAGTGTAAGGTATAGAGTGTAGGGTGTAGAGTGTAGGGTATACAGTGTAGGGTATAGAGTGTAGGGTATAGAGTGTATGGTATAGAGTGTATGGTATAGAGTGTAGGGTATAGAGTGTAGGGTATAGAGTGTAGAGTGTAGGGTATAGAGTGTAGGGTATAGAGTGTAGGGTATAGAGTGTAGGGTATAGAGTGTAGAATGTAGGGATTAGAGTGTAGGGTATAGAGTGTAGGGTATAGAGTGTAGAGTGTAGGGTATAGAGTGTAGGGTATAGAGTGTAGGGTATAGAGTGTAGGGTATAGAGTGTAGGGATTAGAGTGTAGGGATTAGAGTGTAGGGTATAGAGTGTAGGGTATAGAGTAGAGTGTAGGGTATAGAGTGTAGAGTGTAGGGGATAGAATGTAGGGTATAGAGTGTAAGGTATAGAGTGTAGAGTGTAGGGTATAGAGTGTAGGGTATAGATTGTAGAGTGTAGGGTATAGAGTGTATGGTATAGAGTGTAGGGTATAGAGTGTAGAGTGTAGGGTATAGAGTGTAGAGTGTAGGGTATAGAGTGTAGAGTGTAGGGTATAGAGTGTATGGTATAGAGTTTAGGGTGTAGAGTGTAGGGTATAGAGTGTAGAGTTTAGGGTATAGAGTGTGGGGCATAGATTGTATGGTATACAGTGTAGAGTGTAGGGTATAGAGTGTATAGTGTATGGTATAGAGTGTAGGGTATAGAGTGTATGGTATAGAGTGTAGGGTATAAAGTGTAGAGTGTAGGGTATAGAGTGTAGGGTATAGAGTGTAGGGTATAAAGTGTAGAGTGTAGGGTATAGAGTGTAGGGTATAGAGTGTAGGGTGTAGGGTATAGAGTGTAGGGTATAGAGTGTAGGGTATAGAGTGTAGGCTATAGAGTGTAGAGTGTAGGGTATAGAGTGTAGGGTATAGAGTGTAGAGTGTATGGTATAGAGTGTAGTGTATAGAGTGTAGGGTATAGAGTGTATGTTATAGAGTGCAGGGTATAATGTGTAGAGTGTAGGGTATAGAGTTTAGAGTGTAGGGTATAGAGTGTAGGGTATAGAGTGTAGGGTATACAGTGTAGGGTGTAGAGTGTAGGGTGTAGAGTGTAGGGTATAGAGTGTAGGGTATAGAGTGTAGGGTATAGAGTGTAGGGTATAGAGTGTATGGTATAGAGTGTAGGGTATAAAGTGTAGAGTGTAGGGTACGGAGTGTAGGGTATAGAGTGTAGAGTGTAGGGTATAGAGTGTATGGTATAGAGTGTAGGGTGTAGAGTGTATGGTATAGAGTGTAGGGTATAGAGTGTAGAGTGTAGGGTATAGAGTGTAGGGCATAGAGTGTAGGGTATAGAGTGTAGGGTGTAGAGTGTAGGGTATAGAGTGTAGGGTGTAGAGTGTAGGGTATAGAGTGTAGGGTATAGAGTGTAGGGTATAGAGTGTAGTGAGTAGAGTGTAGGGTATAGAGTGTAGAGTGTAGGGTATAGATTGTAGGGTATAGGGTGTAGAGTGTAGGGTGTAGAGTGGAGTGTAGGGTATAGAGTGTAGGGTATAGAGTGTAGGGTATAGAGTGTAGGGTATAGAGTGTAGGGTATAGAGTGTAGGGTATATAGTGTAGAGTCTAGGGTATAGAGTGTAGAGTGTAGGGTATAGAGTGTAGGGTATAGACTGTAGGGTATAGAGTGTAGGGTATAGAGTGTAGGGTATAAAGTGTAGAGTGTAGGGTATAGAGTGTAGGGTATAGAGTGTAGGGTGTAGGGGATCCTAGTTAATGATAAACTTACCTGGAGCAGCCAGTGCCAGGCAGCTGCTGCCAAGGCAAACAGGATCATGGGGTGCATTAAAAGAGGTCTGGATACACATGATGAGAGCATTATACTGCCTCTGTACAAATCCCTAGTTAGACCGCACATGGAGTACTGTGTCCAGTTTTGGGCACCGGTGCTCAGGAAGGATATAATGGAACTAGAGAGAGTACAAAGGAGGGCAACAAAATTAATAAAGGGGATGGGAGAACTACAATACCCAGATAGATTAGCGAAATTAGGATTATTTAGTCTAGAAAAAAGACGACTGAGGGGCGATCTAATAACCATGTATAAGTATATAAGGGGACAATACAAATATCTCGCTGAGGATCTGTTTATACCAAGGAAGGTGACGGGCACAAGGGGGCATTCTTTGCGTCTGGAGGAGAGAAGGTTTTTCCACCAACATAGAAGAGGATTCTTTACTGTTAGGGCAGTGAGAATCTGGAATTGCTTGCCTGAGGAGGTGATGATGGCGAACTCAGTCGAGGGGTTCAAGAGAGGCCTGGATGTCTTCCTGGAGCAGAACAATATTGTATCATACAATTATTAGGTTCTGTAGAAGGACGTAGATCTGGGTATTTATTATGATGGAATATAGGCTGAACTGGATGGACAAATGTCTTTTTTCGGCCTTACTAACTATGTTACTATGTTACTATGTATGTGTAGAGTGTAGGGTATAGAGTGTATGGTATAGAGTGTAGGGTGTAGAGTGTATGGTTTAGAGTGTAGGGTATAGAGTGTAGAGTGTATGGTATAGAGTGTAGGGTATAAAGTGTATGGAATAGAGTGTAAAGTATAGAGTGTAGAGTGTAGGGTATAAAGTGTAGGGTGTAGAGTGTAGGGTATAGAGTGTATGGTATAGAGTGTAGGGTGTAGAGTGTATGGTATAGAGTGTAGGGTATAGAGTGTAGAGTGTAGGGTATAGAGTGTAGGGTATAGAGTGTACGGTATAGAGTGTAGGGTATAGAGTGTAGGGTATAGAGTGTAGAGTGTAGGGTATAGAGTGTAGGGTATAGAGTGTAGGGTACAGAATGTACGGTATAGAGTGTAGGGTATAGAGTGTAGGGTATAGAGTGTAGAGTGTAGGGTATAGAGTGTAGGGTATAGAGTGTAGGGTATAGAGTGTAGCGTGTAGGGTATAGAGTGTATGGTATAGAGTGAAGGGTATAAAGTGTAGGTTGTAGAGTGTAGGGTATAAAGTGTAGGGTATAGAGTGTAGGGTATAGACTGTAGAGTGTAGGGTATAGAGTGTAGGATATAGAGTGTAGGGTATGGAGTGTAGGGTATAGAGTGTAGAGTGTAGGGTATAGAGTGTAGGGTATAGAGTGTAGGGTATAGAGTGTAGGGTATAGAGTGTAGAGTGTAGGGTATAGAGTGTAGAGTATAGAGTGTAGGGTATAGAGTGTAGGGTATAGAGTGTAGAGTGTAGGGTATAGAGTGTAGGGTATAGAGTGTAGGGTATAGAGTGTATGGAATAGAGTGTAGAGTGTAGGGTATAGATTGTAGGGTATAAAGTGTAGAGTGTAGGGTATAGAGTGAAGGGTATAGAGTGTAGGGTATAGAGTGTAGAGTGTAGGGTATAGAGTGTAGGGTATAGAGTGTAGTGTATAGAGTGTAGAGTGTAGGGATTAGAGTGTAGTGTATAGAGTGTAGGGTATAGAGTGTAGAGTGTAGGGTATAGAGTGTAGGGTATAGAGTGTAGAGTGTAGGGTATAGAGTGTAGGGTATAGAGTGTAGGGTATAGAGTTTAGGGTATTGAGTGTAGAGTGTAGGGTATAGAGTGTAGGGTATAGAGTGTAGTGTATAGAGTGTAGAGTGTAGGGATTAGAGTGTAGTGTATAGAGTGTAGGGTATAGAGTGTAGAGTGTAGGGTATAGAGTGTAGGGTATAGAGTGTAGTGTATAGAGTGTAGAGTGTAGGGATTAGAGTGTAGTGTATAGAGTGTAGGGTATAGAGTGTAGAGTGTAGGGTATAGAGTGTAGGGTATAGAGTGTAGAGTGTAGGGTATAGAGTGTAGGGTATAGAGTGTAGGGTATAGAGTGTAGGGTATAGAGTGTAGAGTGTAGGGTATAGAGTGTACGGTATAGAATGTAGGGTATAGAGTGTAGGGTATAGAGTGTAGAGTGTAGGGTATAGAGTGTAGGGTATAGAGTGTAGGGTATAGAGTGTAGCGTGTAGGGTATAGAGTGTATGGTATAGAGTGTAGGGTATAAAGTGTAGGTAGTAGAGTGTAGGGTATAGAGTGTAGGGTATAGAGTGTAGGATATAGACTGTAGAGTGTAGGGTATAGAGTGTAGGATATAGAGTGTAGGGTATAGAGTGTAGGGTATAGAGTGTAGAGTGTAGGGTATAAAGTGTAGGGTGTAGAGTGTAGGGTATAGAGTGTATGGTATAGAGTGTAGGGTGTAGAGTGTATGGTATAGAGTGTAGAGTATAGAGTGTAGCATGTAGGGTATAGAGTGTAGGGTATAGAGTGTATGGAATAGAGTGTAGGGTATAGATTGTAGAGTGTAGGGTATAAAGTGTAGGGTGTAGAGTGTAGGGTATAGAGTGTATGGTATAGAGTGTAGGGTGTAGAGTGTATGGTATAGAGTGTAGGGTATAGAGTGTAGAGTGTAGGGTATAGAGTGTAGGATATAGAGTGTAGGGTATAGAGTGTAGGGTATAGAGTGTAGAGTGTAGGGTATAGAGTGTAGGGTATAGAGTGTAGGGTATAGAGTGTAGAGTATAGAGTGTAGGGTATAGAGTGTAGAGTGTAGGGTATAGAGTGTATGGCATAGAGCTTAGGGTGTAGAGTGTAGAGTATAGAGTGTAGAGTTTAGGGTATAGAGTGTGGGGCATAGAGTGTATGGTATACAGTGTAGAATGTAGGGTATAGAGTTTTTAGTGTAAGGTATAGAGTGTAGGGTATAGAGTGTAGGGTATAGAGTGTAGGGTATAGAGTGTATGGTATAGAGTGTAGGGTATAAAGTGTAGAGTATAGAGTGTAGGGTATAGAGTGTATGGTATAGAGTGTAGGGTATAAAGTGTAGAGTGTAGGGTATAGAGTGTAGGGTATAGAGTGTAGGGTGTAGGGTATAGAGTGTAGGGTATAGGGTGTAGGGTATAGAGTGTAGGCTATAGAGTGTAGGGTATAGAGTGTAGAGTGTAGTGTATAGAGTGTAGGGTATAGAGTGTAGGGTATAGAGTGTAGGGTGTAGGGTATAGAGTGTAGGGTATAGAGTGTAGGGTATAGAGTGTAGGGTAGAACGCGTAGAGTGTAGGGTATAGAGTGTATAGTGTAGGGTATAGAGTGTAGGGTATAGAGTGTAGGGTATAGAGTGTAGGGTATAGGGTGTAGGGTGTAGAGTGTAGGGTGTAGGGTGTAGAGTGTATGGTATAGAGTGTAGGGTATAGAGTGTAGGGATTAGAGTGTAGGGTATAGAGTGTAGGGTATAGAGTATAGGGTATAGAGTGTAGGGTGTAGAGTGTAGGGTATAGAGTGTAGAGTGTAGGGTATAGAGTGTAGGGTATAGAGTAGAGTGTAGAGTGTAGGGTATAGAGTGTAGGGGATAGAATGTAGGGTATAGAGTGTAAGGTGTAGAGTGTAGGGTATAGAGTGTATGGTATAGAGTGTGGGGTATAAAGTGTAGAGTGTAGGGTATGGAGTGTAGGGTATAGAGTGTAGGGTAAAGAGTGTAGGGTATAGAGTGTAGGGTGTAGAATGTAGAGTATAGAGTGTAGGGTATAGAGTGCAGGTTGTAGAGTGTAGGGTATAGAGTGTATGGTATAGAGCGTAGGGTATAAAGTGTAGAGTGTAGTGTATAGAGTGTAGGGTATAGAGTGTAGGGTATAGAGTGTAGGGTATAGAGTGTAGGGTATAGAGTGTAGAGTGTAGGGTATAGAGTGTACGGTATAGAATGTAGGGTATAGAGTGTAGGGTATAGAGTGTAGAGTGTAGGGTATAGAGTGTAGGGTATAGAGTGTAGGGTATAGAGTGTAGCGTGTAGGGTATAGAGTGTATGGTATAGAGTGTAGGGTATAAAGTGTAGGTAGTAGAGTGTAGGGTATAGAGTGTAGGGTATAGAGTGTAGGGTATAGACTGTAGAGTGTAGGGTATAGAGTGTAGGATATAGAGTGTAGGGTATAGAGTGTAGGGTATAGAGTGTAGAGTGTAGGGTATAAAGTGTAGGGTGTAGAGTGTAGGGTATAGAGTGTATGGTATAGAGTGTAGGGTGTAGAGTGTATGGTATAGAGTGTAGAGTATAGAGTGTAGCATGTAGGGTATAGAGTGTAGGGTATAGAGTGTATGGAATAGAGTGTAGGGTATAGATTGTAGAGTGTAGGGTATAAAGTGTAGGGTGTAGAGTGTAGGGTATAGAGTGTATGGTATAGAGTGTAGGGTGTAGAGTGTATGGTATAGAGTGTAGGGTATAGAGTGTAGAGTGTAGGGTATAGAGTGTAGGATATAGAGTGTAGGGTATAGAGTGTAGGGTATAGAGTGTAGAGTGTAGGGTATAGAGTGTAGGGTATAGAGTGTAGGGTATAGAGTGTAGGGTATAGAGTGTAGAGTATAGAGTGTAGGGTATAGAGTGTAGAGTGTAGGGTATAGAGTGTATGGCATAGAGCTTAGGGTGTAGAGTGTAGAGTATAGAGTGTAGAGTTTAGGGTATAGAGTGTGGGGCATAGAGTGTATGGTATACAGTGTAGAATGTAGGGTATAGAGTTTTTAGTGTAAGGTATAGAGTGTAGGGTATAGAGTGTAGGGTATAGAGTGTATGGTATAGAGTGTAGGGTATAAAGTGTAGAGTATAGAGTGTAGGGTATAGAGTGTATGGTATAGAGTGTAGGGTATAAAGTGTAGAGTGTAGGGTATAGAGTGTAGGGTATAGAGTGTAGGGTGTAGGGTATAGAGTGTAGGGTATAGAGTGTAGGGTATAGAGTGTAGGCTATAGAGTGTAGGGTATAGAGTGTAGAGTGTAGTGTATAGAGTGTAGGGTATAGAGTGTATGGTATAGAGTGTAGAGTATAGAGTTTAGGGTATAGAGTGTAGAGTAATGAGTGTATGGTATAGAGTGTAGGGTATAGAGTGTAGGATATAGAGTGTAGGGTATAGAGTGTAGGGTATAGAGTGTATGGTATAGAGTGTAGGGTATAGAGTGTAGAGTGTAGGGTATAGAGTGTAGGGTATAGAGTGTAGGGTATAGAGTGTAGGGTAGAACGCGAAGAGTGTAGGGTATAGAGTGTATAGTGTAGGGTATAGAGTGTAGGGTATAGAGTGTAGGGTATAGAGTGTAGGGTATAGGGTGTAGGGTGTAGAGTGTAGGGTGTAGGGTGTAGAGTGTATGGTATAGAGTGTAGGGTATAGAGTGTAGGGATTAGAGTGTAGGGTATAGAGTGTAGGGTATAGAGTATAGGGTATAGAGTGTAGGGTGTAGAGTGTAGGGTATAGAGTGTAGAGTGTAGGGTATAGAGTGTAGGGTATAGAGTAGAGTGTAGAGTGTAGGGTATAGAGTGTAGGGGATAGAATGTAGGGTATAGAGTGTAAGGTGTAGAGTGTAGGGTATAGAGTGTATGGTATAGAGTGTGGGGTATAAAGTGTAGAGTGTAGGGTATGGAGTGTAGGGTATAGAGTGTAGGGTAAAGAGTGTAGGGTATAGAGTGTAGGGTGTAGAATGTAGGGTATAGAGTGTAGGGTATAGAGTGCAGGTTGTAGAGTGTAGGGTATAGAGTGTATGGTATAGAGCGTAGGGTATAAAGTGTAGAGTGTAGTGTATAGAGTGTAGGGTATAGAGTGTAGGGTATAGAGTGTAGGGTATAGAGTGTAGGCTATAGAGTGTAGAGTGTAGGGTGTAGAGTGTAGGGTATAGAGTGTAGGGTATAGAGTGCAGGTTGTAGAGTGTAGGGTATAGAGTGTATGGTATAGAGCGTAGGGTATAAAGTGTAGAGTGTAGGGTATAGAGTGTAGGGTATAGATTGTATGGTATAGAGTGTAGGGTATAAAGTGTAGAGTGTAGGGTATAGAGTGTAGGGTATAGAGTGTAGGGTGTAGGGTATAGAGTGTAGGGTATAGAGTGTAGGGTATAGAGTGTAGGCTATAGAGTGTAGGGTATAGAGTGTAGAGTGTAGTGTATAGAGTGTAGGGTATAGAGTGTATGGTATAGAGTGTAGAGTATAGAGTTTAGGGTGTAGAGTAATGAGTGTATGGTATAGAGTGTAGAGTATAGAGTGTAGGATATAGAGTGTAGGGTATAGAGTGTAGGGTATAGAGTGTATGGTATAGAGTGTAGGGTATAGAGTGTAGAGTGTAGGGTATAGAGTGTAGGGTATAGAGTGTAGGGTATAGAGTGTAGGGTAGAACGCGTAGAGTGTAGGCTATAGAGTGTATAGTGTAGGGTATAGAGTGTAGGGTATAGAGTGTAGGGTATAGAGTGTAGGGTATAGGGTGTAGGGTGTAGAGTGTAGGGTGTAGGGTGTAGAGTGTATGGTATAGAGTGTAGGGTATAGAGTGTAGGGATTAGAGTGTAGGGTATAGAGTGTAGGGTATAGAGTATAGGGTATAGAGTGTAGGGTGTAGAGTGTAGGGTATAGAGTGTAGAGTGTAGGGTATAGAGTGTAGGGTATAGAGTAGAGTGTAGAGTGTAGGGTATAGAGTGTAGAGTGTAGGGGATAGAATGTAGGGTTTAGAGTGTAAGGTGTAGAGTGTAGGGTATAGAGTGTATGGTATAGAGTGTGGGGTATAAAGTGTAGAGTGTAGGGTATGGAGTGTAGGGTATAGAGTGTATGGTATAGAGTGTAGGGTATAAAGTGTAGAGTGTAGGGTATAGAGTGTAGGGTATAGAGTGTAGAGTGTAGGGTAAAGAGTGTAGGGTATAGAGTGTAGGGTGTAGAGTGTAGGGTATAGAGTGTAGGGTATAGAGTGCAGGTTGTAGAGTGTAGGGTATAGAGTGTATGGTATAGAGCGTAGGGTATAAAGTGTAGATTGTAGTGTATAGAGTGTAGGGTATAGAGTGTAGGGTATAGAGTGTAGGGTATAGAGTGTAGGCTATAGAGTGTAGAGTGTAGGGTGTAGAGTGTAGGGTATAGAGTGTAGGGTATAGAGTGCAGGTTGTAGAGTGTAGGGTATAGAGTGTATGGTATAGAGCGTAGGGTATAAAGTGTAGAGTGTAGTGTATAGAGTGTAGGGTATAGAGTGTAGGGTATAGAGTGTAGGGTATAGAGTGTAGGCTATAGAGTGTAGAGTGTAGGGTATAGAGTGTAGGGTATAGAATGTAGAGTGTAGAGTATAGGGTGTAGAGTGCAAAGTGTAGGGTATAGAGTGTAAGGTATAGAGTGTAGTGTATAGAGTGTATGTTATAGAGTGTAGGGTATAGAGTGTAGAGTTTAGGGTATAGAGTGTAGTGTATAGAGTGTATGGTTTAGAGTGTATGGTATAGAGTGTAGAGTGTAGGGTATAAAGTGTAGGGTATAGAGTGTAGGGTATAGAGTGTAGGGTATAGAGTGTAGGGTATAGAGTGTAGATTGTAGGGTATAGAGTGTAGGGTATAGAGTGTAGGGTATATAGTGTAGGGTATAGAGTGTAGGTTATAGAGTGTAGGGTATAGAGTGTAGGGTATAGAGTGTAGCTTATAGAGGGTAGGGTGTAGGGTATAGAGTGTAGGGTATAGAGTGTAGGGTATAGAGTGTAGAGTGTAGGGTATAGAGTGTAGGGTATAGAGTGCAGGTTGTAGAGTGTAGGATATAGAGTGTAGGGTATAAAGTGTAGAGTGTAGGGTATAGAGTGTATAGTGTAGGGTATAGAGTGTAGGGTATAGAGTGTAGGGTATAGAGTGTATAGTGTAGGGTATAGAGTGTATGCTATAGAGTGTATGGTGTAGAGTGTATGGTATAGAGTGTAGGGTGTAGAGTGTATGGTATAGAGTGTAGGGTATAGAGTGTAGGGTATAGAGCGTAGGGTATAGAGTGTATGTTATAGAGTGTAGGGTATAGAGTGTAGAGTGTAGGGTATAGAGTTTAGAGTGTAGGGTATAGAGTGTAGGGTATAGAGTGTAAGGTATAGAGTGTAGAGTGTAGGGTATAGAGTGTAGGGTATAGAGTGTAGGGTAAAGAGTGTAGAGTGTAGGGTACAGAGTGCAGGGTGTAGAGTGTAGGGTATAGAGTGTAGAGTGTAGGGTGTAGAGTGTATGGTGTAGAGTGTAGTGTGTAGAGTGTAGGGTGTAGGGTATAGAGTGTAGGGTATAGAGTGTAGGGTATAGAGTGTAGAGTGTAGGGTGTAGAGTGTAGGGTATAGAGTGTAGGGTATAGAGTGTAGGGATTAGAGTGTAGGGATTAGAGTGTAGGGTGTAGAGTGTAGGGTGTAGAGTGTAGGGTATAGAGTGTAGGGTATAGAGTGTAGGGTATAGAGTGTAGAGTGTAGGGATTAGAGTGTAGGGATTAGAGTGTAGGGTATAGAGTGTAGGGTATAGAGTGTAGGGTATAGAGTGTAGGGAATAGAGTGTAGAGTGTAGGGTGTAGAATGTAAAGTGTAGGGTATAGAGTGTAAGGTATAGAGTGTAGTGTATAGAGTGTATGTTATAGAGTGTAGGGTATAGAGTGTAGAGTGTAGGGTATAGAGTGTAGGGTATAGAGTGTAGGGTATAGAGTGTAGGGTATAGAGTGTAGGGTGTAGGGTATAGAGTGTAGGGTATAGAGTGCACGTTGTAGAGTGTAGGGTATAGAATGTAGGGTTTAGAGTGTATAGTGTAGGGTATAGAGTGTAGGGTATAGAGTGTAGAGTGTAGTGTATAGAGTGTATGCTATAGAGTGTATGGTGTAGAGTGTATGGTATAGAGTGTAGGGTATAGAGTGTAGAGTGTAGGGTATAGAGTGTAGGGTATAGAGTGTAGGGTATAGAGTGTAGGGTATAGAGTGCATGTTATAGAGTGTAGAGTATAGAGTGTAGAGTGTAGAGTGTAGGGTATAGAGTTTAGAGTGTAGGGTATAGAGTGTAGGGTATAGAGTGTAGGGTGTAGAGTGTAGGGTATAGAGTGTAGGGTATAGAGTGTAGGGTATAGAGTGTATGGTATAGAGAGTATGGTATAGAGTGTAGGGTATAGATTGTAGGGTATAGAGTGTATGGTATAGAGTGTATGGTATAGAGTGTATGGTATAGAGTGTAGGGTATAGAGTGTATGGTATAGAGTGTAGGGTATTGAGTGTAGAGTGTAGGGTATAGAGTGTAGGGTATAGAGTGTAGGCTATAGAGTGTAGGGTGTAGAGTGTAGGGTATAGAGTGTAGGGTGTAGAGTGTAGGGTATAGAGTGTTGGGTGTAGAGTGCAGGGTTTAGAGTGCAGGGTGTAGAGTGCAGGGTATAGAGTGTAGGGTATAGAGTGTAAGGTATAGAGTGTAGTGTATAGAGTGTCTGTTATAGAGTGTAGGGTATAGAGTGTAGAGTTTATGGTATAGAGTGTAGTGTATAGCGTGTATGGTATAGAGTGTATGGTATAGAGTGTAGAGTGTAGGGTATAGAGTGTAGGGTATAGAGTGTAGAGTGTAGAGTATAGAGTGTAGGGTATAGAGTGTAGGGTATAGAGTGTAGGGTATAGAGTGTAGGTTATAGAGTGTAGGGTATAGAGTGTAGGTTATAGAGTGTAGCTTATAGAGCGTAGGGTGTAGGGTATAGAGTGTAGAGTATAGAGTGTAGGGTATAGAGTGTAGAGTGTAGGGTATAGAGTGTATGGTATAGAGCTTAGGGTGTAGAGTGTAGGGTATAGAGTGTAGAGTTTAGGGTATAGAGTGTGGGGCATAGAGTGTATGGTATACAGTGTAGAGTGTAGGGTATAGAGTGTAGGGTATAGAGTGTAGGGTATAGAGTGTAGAGTGTAGGGTATAGAGTGTAGGGTATAGAGTGCAGGTTGTAGAGTGTAGGGTATAGAGTGTAGGGTATAGAGTGTAGGGTATAAAGTGTAGAGTGTAGGGTATAGAGTGTACAGTGTAGGGTATAGAGTGAAGGGTATAGAGTGTAGGATATAGAGTGTATAGTGTAGGGTATAGAGTGTATGCTATAGAGTGTATGGTGTAGAGTGTATGGTATAGAGTGTAGGGTGTAGAGTGTATGGTATAGAGTTTAGGGTATAGAGTGTAGGGTATAGAGTGTAGGGTATAGAGTGTATGTTATAGAGTGTAGGGTATAGAGTGTAGAGTGTAGGGTATAGAGTTTAGAGTGTAGGGTATAGAGTGTATGGTATAGAGTGTAGGGTATAGAGTGTAGGGTATAGAGTGTAGAGTGTAGGGTATAGAGTGTAGGGTATAGAGTGTAGAGTGTAGGGTATAGAGTGTAGGGTAAAGAGTGTAGAGTGTAGGGTACAGAGTGCAGGGTGTAGAGTGTAGGGTATAGAGTGTAGAGTGTAGGGTGTAGAGTGTAGGGTGTAGAGTGTAGGGTGTAGAGTGTAGGGTGTAGGGTATAGAGTGTAGGGTATAGAGTGTAGGGTATAGAGTGTAGAGTGTAGGGTGTAGAGTGTAGGGTATAGAGTGTAGGGTATAGAGTGTAGGGTGTAGGGATTAGAGTGTAGGGATTAGAGTGTAGGGTGTAGAGTGTAGGGTATAGAGTGTAGGGTATAGAGTGTAGGGTATAGAGTGTATGGTATAGAGAGTCTGGTATAGAGTGTAGGGTATATAGTGTAGGGTATAGAGTGCAGGGTATAGAGTGTATGGTATAGAGTGTATGGTATAGAGTGTATGGTATAGAGTGTAGGGTATAGGGTGTATGGTATAGAGTGTAGGGTATAGAGTGTAGAGTGTAGGGTATAGAGTGTAGGGTATAGAGTGTAGGGTATAGAGTGTAGGCTATAGAGTGTAGGGTGTAGAGTGTAGGGTATAGAGTGTAGGGTGTAGAGTGTAGGGTATAGAGTGTTGGGTGTAGAGTGCTGGGTGTAGAGTGCGTGGTGTAGAGTGCAGGGTATAGAGTGTAGGGTATAGAGTGTAAGGTATAGAGTGTAGTGTATAGAGTGTATGTTATAGAGTGTAGGGTATAGAGTGTAGAGTTTAGGGTATAGAGTGTAGTGTATAGAGTGTATGGTATAGAGTGTATGGTATAGAGTGTAGAGTGTAGGGTACAG
The DNA here is from genome assembly GCF_032444005.1 of Ranitomeya imitator. Lineage (NCBI taxonomy): Eukaryota > Metazoa > Chordata > Amphibia > Anura > Dendrobatidae > Ranitomeya > Ranitomeya imitator. Next base: position 109,538,142 of record NC_091285.1, on the reverse strand, counting down.
AGTGTAGGGTATAGAGTGTAGGGTATAGAGTGTAGGGTATAGAGTGTAGGGTATAGAGTGTAGAGTGTAGGGTATAGAGTGTAGGGAATAGAGTGTAGAGTGTAGGGTGTAGAATGTAAAGTGTAGGGTATAGAGTGTAAGGTATAGAGTGTAGTGTATAGAGTGTATGTTATAGAGTGTAGGGTATAGAGTGTAGAGTTTAGGGTATAGAGTGTAGTGTATAGAGTGTATGGTATAGAGTGTATGGTATAGAGTGTAGAGTGTAGGGTACAGAGTGTAGGGTATAGAGTGTAGGGTATAGAGTGTAGGGTATAGAGTGTAGGGTATAGAGTGTAGAGTGTAGGGTATAGAGTGTAGGGTATAGAGTGTAGAGTGTAGGGTATAGAGTGTATGCTATAGAGTGTATGGTGTGGAGTGTATGGTATAGAGTGTAGGGTATAGAGTGTAGAGTGTAGGGTATAGAGTGTAGGGTATAGAGTGTAGGGTATAGAGTGTAGGGTATAGAGTGCATGTTATAGAGTGTAGAGTATAGAGTGTAGAGTGTAGAGTGTAGGGTATAGAGTTTAGAGTGTAGGGTATAGAGTGTAGGGTATAGAGTGTAGGGTATAGAGTGTAGGGTGTAGAGTGTAGGGTATAGAGTGTAGGGTATAGAGTGTATGGTATAGAGAGTATGGTATAGAGTGTAGGGTATAGAGTGTAGGGTATAGACTGTAGGGTATAGAGTGTATGGTATAGAGTGTATGGTATAGAGTGTAGGGTATAGAGTGTATGGTATAGAGTGTAGGGTATAGAGTGTAGAGTGTAGGGTATAGAGTCTAGGGTATAGAGTGTAGGGTATAGAGTGTAGGCTATAGAGTGTAGGGTGTAGAGTGTAGGGTATAGAGTGTAGGGTGTAGAGTGTAGGGTATAGAGTGTTGGGTGTAGAGTGCAGGGTGTAGAGTGCAGGGTGTAGAGTGCAGGGTATAGAGTGTAGGGTATAGAGTGTAAGGTATAGAGTGTAGTGTATAGAGTGTATGTTATAGAGTGTAGGGTATAGAGTGTAGAGTTTAGGGTATAGAGTGTAGTGTATAGAGTGTATGGTATAGAGTGTATGGTATAGAGTGTAGAGTGTAGGGTATAGAGTGTAGGGTATAGAGTGTAGGGTATAGAGTGTAGGGTATAGAGTGTAGAGTGTAGGGTATAGAGTGTAGGGTATAGTGTGTAGGGTATAGAGTGTAGGGTATAGAGTGTAGGTCATAGAGTGTAGGGTATAGAGTGTAGGTTATAGAGTGTAGCTTATAGAGCGTAGGGTGTAGGGTATAGAGTGTAGGGTATAGAGTGTAGGGTATAGAGTGTAGAGTGTAGGGTATAGAGTGTATGGTATAGAGCTTAGGGTGTAGAGTGTAGGGTATAGAGTGTAGAGTTTAGGGTATAGAGTGTAGGGTATAGAGTGTAGGGTATAGAGTGTATGGTATAGAGAGTATGGTATAGAGTGTAGGGTATAGAGTGTAGGGTATAGAGTGCAGGGTATAGAGTGTATGGTGTAGAGTGTATGGTATAGAGTGTATGGTATAGAGTGTAGGGTATAGAGTGTATGGTATAGAGTGTAGGGTATAGAGTGTAGAGTGTAGGGTATAGAGTGTAGGGTATAGAGTGTAGGGTATAGAGTGTAGGCTATAGAGTGTAGGGTGTAGAGTGTAGGGTATAGTGTGTAGGGTGTAGAGTGTAGGGTATAGAGTGTTGGGTGTAGAGTGCAGGGTGTAGAGTGCAGGGTGTAGAGTGCAGGGTATAGAGTGTAGGGTATAGAGTGTAAGGTATAGAGTGTAGTGTATAGAGTGTATGTTATAGAGTGTAGGGTATAGAGTGTAGAGTTTAGGGTATAAAGTGTAGTGTATAGAGTGTATGGTATAGAGTGTATGGTATAGAGTGTAGGGTATAGAGTGTAGGGTATAGAGTGTAGGGTATAGAGTGTAGGGTATAGAGTGTAGAGTGTAGGGTATAGAGTGTAGGGTATAGAGTGTAGGGTATAGAGTGTAGGGTATAGAGTGTAGGTTATAGAGTGTAGGGCATAGAGTGTAGGTTATAGAGTGTAGCTTATAGAGCGTAGGGTGTAGGGTATAGAGTGTAGGGTATAGAGTGTAGGGTATAGAGTGTAGAGTGTAGGGTATAGAGTGTATGGTATAGAGCTTAGGGTGTAGAGTGTAGGGTATAGAGTGTAGAGTTTAGGGTATAGAGTGTGGGGCATAGAGTGTATGGTATACAGTGTAGAGTGTAGGGTATAGAGTGTAGGGTATAGAGTGTAGAGTGTAGGGTATAGAGTGTAGGGTATAGAGTGCAGGTTGTAGAGTGTAGGGTATAGAGTGTAGGGTATAGAGTGTAGAGTATAAAGTGTAGAGTGTAGGGTATAGAGTGTATAGTGTAGGGTATAGAGTGAAGGGTATAGAGTGTAGGATATAGAGTGTATAGTGTAGGGTATAGAGTGTATGCTATAGAGTGTATGGTGTAGAGTGTATGGTATAGAGTGTAGGGTGTAGAGTGTATGGTATAGAGTGTAGGGTATAGAGTGTAGGGTATAGAGTGTAGGGTATAGAGTGTATGTTATAGAGTGTAGGGTATAGAGTGTAGAGTGTAGGGTATAGAGTTTAGAGTGTAGGGTATAGAGTGTAGGGTATAGAGTGTAAGGTATAGAGTGTAGAGTGTAGGGTATAGAGTGTAGGGTATAGAGGGTAGGGTAAAGAGTGTAGAGTGTAGGGTACAGAGTGCAGGGTGTAGAGTGTAGGGAATAGAGTGTAGAGTGTAGGGTGTAGAGTGTAGGGTGTAGAGTGTAGGGTGTAGGGTATAGAGTGTAGGGTATAGAGTGTAGGGTATAGAGTGTAGAGTGTAGGGTGTAGAGTGTAGAGTATAGACTGTAGGGTATAGAGTGTAGGGTGTAGGGATTAGAGTGTAGGGATTAGAGTGTAGGGTGTAGAGTGTAGGGTGTAGAGTGTAGGGTATAGAGTGTAGGGTATAGAGTGTAGAGTGTAGGGATTAGAGTGTAGGGATTAGAGTGTAGGGTATAGAGTGTAGGGTATAGAGTGTAGAGTGTAGGGTATAGAGTGTAGGGTATAGAGTGTAGGGTATAGAGTGTAGGGTATAGAGTGTAGGGAATAGAGTGTAGAGTGTAGGGTGTAGAATGTAAGGTATAGAGTGTAGTGTATAGAGTGTATGTTATAGAGTGTAGGGTATAGAGTGTAGAGTGTAGGGTATAGAGTGTAGGGTATAGAGTGTAGGGTATAGAGTGTAGAGTGTAGGGTGTAGGGTATAGAGTGTAGGGTATAGAGTGCACGTTGTAGAGTGTAGGGTATAGAGTGTAGGGTATAGAGAGTAGGGTATAAAGTGTAGAGTGTAGGGTATAGAGTGTATAGTGTAGGGTATAGAGTGTAGGGTACAGAGTGTAGAGTGTAGGGTATAGAGTGTATGCTATAGAGTGTATGGTGTAGAGTGTATGGTATAGAGTGTAGGGTATAGAGTGTAGAGTGTAGGGTATATAGTGTAGGGTATAGAGTGTAGGGTGTAGAGTGTAGGGTATAGAGTGTATGGTATAGAGTGTATGGTATAGCGTGTAGGGTATAGAGTGTAGGGTATAAAGTGTATGGTATAGAGTGTATGGTATAGAGTGTATGGTATAGAGTGTATGGTATAGAGTGTAGGGTATAGAGTGTATGGTATAGAGTGTAGGGTATAGAGTGTAGAGTGTAGGGTATAGAGTGTAGGGTATAGAGTGTAGGGTATAGAGTGTAGGCTATAGAGTGTAGGGTATAGAGTGTAGAGTGTAGGGTATAGAGTGTAGGGTGTAGAGTGTAGGGTATAGAGTGTTGGGTGTAGAGTGCAGGGTGTAGAGTGCAGGGTGTAGAGTGCAGGGTATAGAGTGTAGGGTATAGAGTGTAGGGTATAAAGTGTAGAGTGTAGGGTATAGAGTGTAGGGTATAGAGTGTAGGGTGTAGAGTGTAGGGTGTAGAGTTTATGGTATAGAGTGTAGGGTATAGAGTGTAGAGTTTAGGGTATAGAGTGTGGGGCATAAAGTGTATGGTATACAGTGTAGAGTGTAGAGTGTAGGGTATAGAGTGTATAGTGTAGGGTATAGAGTGTAGGGTGTAGAGTGTAGGGTGTAGAGTGTAGGGTGTAGAGTGTATGGTATAGAGTGTAGGGTATAGAGTGTAGAGTGTAGGGTATAGAGTGTAGGGTATAGAGTGTAGGGTATAGAGTGTAGGGTATAGAGTGTAGGGTGTAGAGTGTAGGGTATAGAGTGTAGAGTTTAGGGTAGAGAGTGTGGGGCATAGAGTGTATGGTATACAGTGTAGAGTGTAGGGTATAGAGTGTATAGTGTAGGGTATAGAGTGTAGGGTATAGAGTGTATGGTATAGAGTGTAGGGTATAAAGTGTAGAGTGTAGGGTATAGAGTGTATGGTATAGAGTGTAGGGTATAAAGTGTAGAGTGTAGGGTATAGAGTGTAGGGTATAGAGTGTAGGGTATAGAGTGTAGGGTAAAGAGTGTAGAGTGTAGGGTACAGAGTGCAGGGTGTAGAGTGTAGGGTATAGAGTGTAGAGTGTAGAGTGTAGGGTGTAGAGTGTAGGGTATAGAGTGTAGGGTATAGAGTGTAGGGTATAGAGTGTAGGGTATAAAGTGTAGGGTATAGAGTGTAGGGTAAAGAGTGTAGAGTGTAGGGTACAGAGTGCAGGGTGTAGAGTGTAGGGTATAGAGTGTAGAGTGTAGAGTGTAGGGTGTAGAGTGTAGGGTGTAGAGTGTAGGGTATAGAGTGTAGGGTATAGAGTGTAGGGTATAGAGTGTAGGGTATAAAGTGTAGGGTGTAGAGTGTAGGGTATAGAGTGTAGGGTATAGAGTGTATGGTATAGGGTGTAGGGTATAAAGTGTAGGGTATAGAGTGTAGGGTATAGAGTGTAGGGTATAGAGTGTAGAGTTTAGGGTATAGAATGTAGTGTATAGAGTGTATGGTATAGAGTGTATGGTATAGAGTGTATGGTATAGAGTGTAGAGTGTAGGGTATAGAGTGTAGGGTATAGAGTGTAGGGTATAGAGTGTAGGGTATAGAGTGTAGGGTATAGAGTGTAGGTTATAGAGTGTAGCGTATAGAGCGTAGGGTGTAGGGTATAGAGTATAGGGTATAGAGTGTAGGGTATAGAGTGTAGGGTATAGAGTGTAGGGTATAGAGTGTATGGTATAGAGCTTAGGGTGTAGAGTGTAGGGTATAGAGTGTAGAGTTTAGGGTAGAGAGTGTGGGGCATAGAGTGTATGGTATACAGTGTAGAGTGTAGGGTATAGAGTGTATAGTGTAGGGTATAGAGTGTAGGGAATAGAGTGTATGGTATAGAGTGTAGGGTATAAAGTGTAGAGTGTAGGGTATAGAGTGTATGGTATAGAGTGTAGGGTATAAAGTGTAGAGTGTAGGGTATAGAGTGTAGGGTATAGAGTGTAGGCTATAGAGTGTAGAGTTTAGAGTGTATGGTATAGAGTGTAGGGTATAAAGTGTAGAGTGTAGGGTATAGAGTGTAGGGTATAGAGTGTAGGCTATAGAGTGTAGAGTTTAGAGTGTAGGGTATAGAATGTAGAGCGTAGGGTGTAGAGTGTAAAGTGTAGGGTATAGAGTGTAGGGTATAGAGTGTAGAGTGTAGGGTATAGAGTGTAGGTTATAGAGTGTAGGGTATAGAGTGTAGGGTATAGATTGTAGGGTATAGGGTATAGAGTGTATGGTGTAGAGTGTAGGGTATAGAGTGTAGGGTGTAGGGTGTAGAATGTGGGGTGTAGAGTGGTGTAGAGTGTAGGATGTAGAGTGTATGGTATAGAGTGTAGGGTATAGAGTATAGAGTGTATGGTATAGAGTGTAGTGTATAGAGTGTAGGGTATAGGGTATAGAGTGTAGGGTATAGAGTGTAGGGTATAGAGTTTAGAGTGTAGGGTATAGAGTGTAAGGTATAGAGTGTAGGGTGTGGAGTGTAGGGTATAGAGTGTAGGATATAGAGTGTATGGTATAGAGTGTAGGGTATAGAGTGTATGGTATAGAGTGTAGAGTGTAGGGTATAGAGTGTATGGTATAGAGTGTAGGGTATAGAGTGTAGGGTATAGAGTGTAGAGTGTAGGGTATATTGTGTAGGGTATAGAGTGTAGAGTGTAGGGTATAGAGTGTAGGGTATAGAGTGTAGGGTATAGAGTGTAGAGTGTAGGGATTAGAGTGTAGGGATTAGAGTGTAGGGTATAGAGTGTAGAGTATAGAGTGTAGGGTATAGAGTGTAGGGATTAGAGTGTAGGGATTAGAGTGTAGGGATTAGAGTGTAGGGATTAGAGTGTAGGGTATAGAGTGTAGGGTATAGAATGTAGGGTATAGAGTGTAGGGTATAGAGTGTAGAGTTTAGAGTGTAGGGTATAGAATGTAGAGCGTAGGGTGTAGAGTGTAAAGTGTAGGGTATAGAGTGTAGGGTATAGACTGTAGAGTGTAGGGTATAGAGTGTAGGGTATACAGTGTATGGTATAGAGTGTAGGGTATAGAGTGTAGAGTGTAGGGTATAGAGTGTAGGGTATAGAGTGTAGGGTATAGAGTGTAGGGTATAGATTGTAGGGTATAGGGTATAGAGTGTATGGTGTAGAGTGTAGGGTATAGAGTGTAGGGTGTAGGGTGTAGAGTGTGGGGTGTAGAGTGGTGTAGAGTGTAGGATGTAGAGTGTATGGTATAGAGTGTAGGATATAGAGTATAGAGTGTATGGTATAGAGTGTAGTGTATAGAGTGTAGGGTATAGGGTATAGAGTGTAGGGTATAGAGTGTAGGGTATAGAGTTTAGAGTGTAGGGTATAGAGTGTAAGGTATAGAGTGTAGGGTGTGGAGTGTAGGGTATAGAGTGTAGGATATAGAGTGTATGGTATAGAGTGTAGGGTATAGAGTGTAGAGTGTAGGGTATAGAGTGTATGGTATAGAGTGTAGGGTATAGAGTGTAGGGTATAGAGTGTAGAGTGTAGGGTATAGAGTGTAGGGTATAGAGTGTAGAGTGTAGGGTATAGAGTGTAGGGTATAGAGTGTAGGGTATAGAGTGTAGAGTGTAGGGATTAGAGTGTAGGGATTAGAGTGTAGGGTATAGAGTGTAGAGTGTATAGTATAGAGTGTAGGGTATAGAGTGTAGGGATTAGAGTGTAGGGATTAGAGTGTAGGGATTAGAGTGTAGGGATTAGAGTGTAGGGTATAGAGTGTAGGATATAGAGTGTAGGGTATAGAGTGTAGGGTATAGAGTGTAGGGTATAAAGTGTAGAGTGTATGGTATAGAGTGTAGGGTATAGAGTGTAAAGTGTAGGGTATAGAGTGTATGGTATAGAGTGTAGGGTATAGAGTGTAGAGTGTAGGGTATAGAGTGTAGGGTATAGAGTGTAGGGTATAGAGTGTAGGGTATAGAGTGTAGGGTATAGAGTGTAAAGTGTAGGGTATAGAGTGTATGGTATAGAGTGTAGGGTGTAGAGTGTATGGTATAGAGTGTAGGGTATAGAGTGTAGAGTGTAGGGTATAGAGTGTAGGGTATAGAGTGTAGGGTATAGAGTGTAGGGTACAGAGTGTAGAGTGTAGGGTATAGAGTGTAGGGTACAGAGTGCAGGGTGTAGAGTGTAGGGTATAGAGTGTAGGGTATAGAGTGTAGGGTGTAGGGTATAGAGTGTAGGGTGTAGAGTGTAGGGTATAGAGTGTAGGGTATAGAGTGTATGGTATAGAGTGTATGGTATAGAGTGTAGGGTATAGAGTGTAGGGTATAGAGTGTAGAGTGTAGGGTATAGAGTGTAGGGTATAGAGTGTAGGGTATAGAGTGTAGGGTAAAGAGTGTAGAGTGTAGGTTACAGAGTGCAGGGTGTAGAGTATACACTACACTTTATACCCTACACTCTACACTCTACACTGTATACCATACACTCTATGCCCCACACTCTATACCCTAAACTCTACACTCTATACCCTACACTCTACACCCTAAACTCTATACCATACACTCTATACCCTACACTCTACACTCTATACCCTACACTCTACACCCTATACCCTACACTCTACACTCTATACTCTACACTCTATACCATACACTCTATACCCTACACTCTACACTCTATACCCTACACTCTATAGCCTACACTCTACACCCTACACTCTATACCCTGCACTCTATACCCTACACTCTACACTCTATACCCTACACTCTACTCCCTACACTCTACACCCTACAGTCTATACCCTACACTCTACACTCTATACCTTACACTCTACACTCTATTCCCTACACTCTATACCCTACACTCTATACCCTACATTCTATACCCTACACTCTACACTCTATACCCTACACTCTATACCCTACACTCCATACCGTATACTCTATACCCTACACTCTACACTCTATACCCTACACTCTATACGCCACACTCTATACCCTACAGTCTATACCCTACACTCTATACCCTACACTCTACACTCTATACCATAGACTCTACACTCTACACTCTATACCCTACACTCTATACCCTACACTCTATACCCTACACCCTACACTCTATACCCTACACTCTATACCCTACACTCTACACCCTACACTCTACACCCTACACTCTATACCCTATACCCTACACTCTATACCCTACACTCTATACCCTACACTCTATACCCTACACTATACACTGTATACCCTACACTCTATTCCCTGCACTCTACACCCAGCACTCTACACCCAACACTCTAAACCCTACACTCTACACTCTATACCCTACACTCTATACCCTACACTCTACACTCTATACCCTACACTCTATAGCCTACACTCTATACCCTACAGTATATACCCTACACTCTATACCCTACACTCTACACCTTACACTCTACACTCTATTCCCTACACTCTATACCCTACACTCTATACCCTACACTCTATACCCTACACTCTACACTCTATACCCTACACCCTACACTCTATACCCTACACTCTACACTCTATATCTTACACTCTATACCCTGCACTCTACACCCTGCACTCTACACCCAACACTCTATAACCTACACTCTACACCCTACACTCTATAACCTACACTCTACACTCTATACCATACACTCTACATTCTACACTCTATACCCTACACTCTATACCCTACACTCCAATCCCTACACTCTACACTCTATACCCTACACTCTATACCATACACTCTATACCATACACTCTATACCATACACTCTATACCCTACACTCTATACCCTACACTCTACAACCTATACCTTACACTCTATACCCTACACTCTATACCCTACACTCTAAACTCTATACCCTACACTCTACACTCTATACCCTACACTCTATAACATACACTCTATACCCTACACTCTATACCCTACACTCTATACCCTACACTCTATACCATACACTCTATACCATACACTCTACACTCTATACCCTACACTCTATACCATACACTCTACACCATACACTCTATAGCATACACTATATACCCTACACTCTACACTCTATACCCTACACTCTATACCCTACACTATACACTCTATACCCTACACTCTACACTTTATACCCTACTCTCTATACCCTACACTCTATACCCTACACTCTACAACCTGCACTCTATACCCTACACTCTATATCCTACACCTTACACTCTATACCCTACACTCTATACCCTACACTCTATACCCTACACTCTATACCCTACACTCTATAGCCTACACTCTATAGCCTACACTCTACACTCTACTCTATACCCTACACTCTATACCCTACACTCTACACTCTATACCCTACACTCTATACCCTACACTCTATACCCTACACTCTACACCCTACACTCTACACCCTACACTCTAATCCCTACACTCTAATCCCTACACCCTACACTCTATACCCTACACTCTATACCCTACACTCTATACCCTACACCCTACACTCTACACTCTATACCCTACACTCTACACCCTACACTCTACACCCTACACTCTACACTCTATAGCCTACACTCTACACCCTGCACTCTGTACCCTACACTCTACACTCTTTACCCTACACTCTATACCCTACACTCTACACCCTACACTCTACACCCTACACTCTAATCCCTACACTCTAATCCCTACACCCTACACTCTATACCCTACACTCTATACCCTACACTCTATACCCTACACCCTACACTCTACACCCTACACTCTATACCCTACACTCTAATCCCTACACTCTATACTCTATACCCTACACTCTATACCCTACACTCTATACCCTACACTCTACACCCTACACTCTACACCCTACACTCTAATCCCTACACTCTAATCCCTACACCCTACACTCTATACCCTACACTCTATACCCTACACTCTATACCCTACACTCTATACCCTACACTCTATACCCTACACCCTACACTCTACAGCCTACACTCTACACCCTACACTCTATACACTACACTCTACACCCTGCACTCTGTACCCTACACTCTACACTCTTTACCCTACACTCTATACCCTTCACTCTATACCCTACACTCTATACCCTACACTCTATACACTACACTCTAAACTCTATACCCTACACTCTACACTCTATACCCTACACTCTATAACATACACTCTATGCCCTACACTCTATACCCTACCCTCTATACCCTACACTCTATACCCTACACTCTACACCATACACTCTACACCGTACACTCTACACCATACACTCTATAGCATACACTCTATACCCTACACGATACACTCTATACCCTACACTCTATACCCTACACCCTATACCCTACACTCTATACCCTACACTCTATACCCTACACTCTATACCCTACACTCTATACCCTACACTCTAAACTCTATACCCTACACTCTACACTCTATACCCTACACTCTATAACATACACTCTATACCCTACACTCTATACCCTACACTCTATACCCTACACTCTATACCATACACTCTACACCCTACACTCTAATCCCTACACCCTACACTCTATACCCTACACTCTATACCCTACACTCTATACCCTACACTCTATACCCTACACCCTACACTCTACACCCTACACTCTATACCCTACACTCTACACCCTACACTCTACACTCTATACCCTACACTCTACACCCTGTACTCTGTACCCTACACTCTACACTCTTTACCCTACACTCTATACCCTACACTCTATACCCTACACTCTATACCCTACACTCTATACCCTACACTCTATACCATACACTCTATACCATACACTCTACACTCTATACCCTACACTTTATACCATACACTCTACACCATACACTCTATAGCATACACTCTATACCCTACACTCTACACTCTATACCCTACACTCTATACCCTACACTATACACTCTATACCCTACACTCTACACTTTATACCCTAGTCTCTATACCCTACACTCTATACCCTACACTCTACAACCTGCACTCTATACCCTACACTCTATACCCTACACCCTACACTCTATACCCTACACTCTATACCCTACACTCTATACCCTACACTCTATACCCTACACTCTATACCCTACACTCTATACCCTACACTCTACACCCTACACTCTACACCCTACACTCTATACCCTACACTCTTTACCCTACACTCTATACCCTACACTCTATACGCTACACTCTACACCCTACACTCTAAACCCTACACTCTACACCCTACACTCTGTACCCTACACTCGACACTCTTTACCCTACACTCTATACCCTACACTCTATACCCTACACCCTATACCCTACACTCTATACCCTACACTCTATACCCTACACTCTATACCCTACACTCTATACCCTACACTCTAAACTCTATACCCTACACTCTACACTCTATACCCTACACTCTATAACATACACTCTATACCCTACACTCTATAGCCTACACTCTATACCCTACACTCTATACCATACACTCTACACCCTACACTCTAATCCCTACACCCTACACTCTATACCCTACACTCTATACCCTACACTCTATACCCTACACTCTATACCCTACACCCTACACTCTACACCCTACACTCTATACCCTACACTCTACACCCTACACTCTACACTCTATACCCTACACTCTACACCCTGCACTCTGTACCCTACACTCTACACTCTTTACCCTACACTCTATACCCTACACTCTATACCCTACACTCTATACCATACACTCTATACCCTACACTCTATACTCTATACCTTACACTCTATACCCTACACTCTATACCCTACACTCTAAACTCTATACCCTACACTCTATAACATACACTCTATACCCTACACTCTATACCCTACACTCTATACCATACACTCTATACCCTACACTCTACACCCTACACTCTATAGCTTACTCTCTATACCCTACACTCTATACCCTACACTCTAATCCCTACACTCTACACTCTATACCCTACACTCTATACCATACACTCTATACCCTACACTCTATACCCTACACTCTATACCATACACTCTATACCCTACACTCTATACCCTACACTCTACACCCTACACTCTACACCTTACACTCTATACCCTACACTCTATACCCTACACTCTAAACTCTATACCCTACACTCTACACTCTACACCCTACACTCTATAACATACACTCTATACCCTACACTCTATACCCTACACTCTATACCCTACACTCTATACCATACACTCTATACCATACACTCTACACTCTATACCCTACACTCTATACCATACACTCTACACCATACACTCTATAGCATACACTCTATACCCTACACTCTACACTCTATACCCTACACTCTATACCCTACACTCTATACCCTACACTATACACTCTATACCCTACACTCTACACTTTATACCCTACTCTCTATACCCTACACTCTATACCCTACACTCTACAACCTGCACTCTATACCCTACACTCTATACCCTACACCCTACACTCTATACCCTACACTCTATACCCTACACTCTATACCCTACACTCTATACTCTATACCCTACACTCTATAGCCTACACTCTACACTCTACTCTATACCCTACACTCTATACCCTACACTCTATACCCTACACTCTACACCCTACACTCTACACCCTACACTCTAATCCCTACACTCTAATCCCTACACTCTAATCCCTACACCCTACACTCTATACCCTACACTCTATACCCTACACTCTATACCCTACACTCTATACCCTACACTCTATACCCTACACCCTACACTCTACACCCTACACTCTACACTCTATACCCTAAACTCTGCACCCTACACCCTACACTCTATACCCTACACTCTACACCCTGCACTCTGTACCCTACACTCTACACTCTTTACCCTACACTCTATACCCTACACTCTATACCCTACACTCTAATCCCTACACTCTACACCCTATACTCTATACCCTACACTCTATACCCTACACTCTATACCCTACACTCTACACCCTACAATCTAATTCCTACACTCTAATCCCTACACTCTAATCCCTACACCCTATACCCTACACTCTATACCCTACACTCTATACCCTACACTCTATACCCTACACTCTATACCCTACACCCTACACTCTACACCCTACACTCTACACTCTATACCCTACACTCTACACCCTACACTCTACACCCTACACTCTACACTCTATACTCTACACCCTGCACTCTGTACCCTACACTCTACACTCTTTACCCTACACTCTATACCCTACACTCTATACCCTACACTCTAAACTCTATACCCTACACTCTACACTCTATACCCTACACTCTATAACATACACTCTATACCCTACACTCTATACCCTACACTCTATACCATACACTCTACACCCTACACTCTACACCATACACTCTACACCATACACTCTATAGCATACACTCTATACCCTACACTATACACTCTATACCCTACACTCTATACCCTACACTCTATACCCTACACTATACACTCTATACCCTACACTCTACACTTTATACACTACACTCTATACCCTACACTCTATACCCTACACTCTATACCCTACACTCTATACCCTACACTCTATACCCTACACTCTTCAACCTGCACTCTACAACCTGCAATCTATACCCTACACTCTATACCCTACACTCTACACTCTATACCCTACACTCTATACCCTACACTCTATACCCTACACTCTATACCCTACACTCTACACTCTATACCCTACACTCTATAGCCTACACTCTACACCCTACACTCTATACCCTGCACTCTATACCCTACACTCTACACTCTATACCCTACACTCTACTCCCTACACTCTACACCCTACAGTCTATACCTTACACTCTACACTCTATACCTTACACTCTACACTCTATTCCCTACACTCTATACCCTACACTCTATACCCTACATTCTATACCCTACACTCTACACTCTATACCCTACACTCTATACCCTACACTCCATACCGTACACTCTATACCCTACACTATACACTCTATACCCTACACTCTATACGCCACACTCTATACCCTACAGTCTATACCCTACACTCTATACCCTACACTCTACACTCTATACCATACACTCTACACTCTACACTCTATACCCTACACTCTATACCCTACACTCTATACCCTACACCCTACACTCTATACCCTACACTCTATACCCTACACTCTACACCCTACACTCTACACCCTACACTCTATACCCTATACCCTACACTCTACCCTACACTCTATACCCTACACTCTATACCCTACACTATACACTCTATACCCTACACTCTATACCCTGCACTCTACACCCTGCACTCTACACCCAACACTCTAAACCCTACACTCTTCACTCTATACCCTACACTCTATACCCTACACTCTACACTCTATACCCTACACTCTATAGCCTACACTCTATACCCTACAGTATATACCCTACACTCTATACCCTACACTCTACACCTTACACTCTACACTCTATTCCCTACACTCTATACCCTACACTCTATACCCTACACTCTATACCCTACACTCTACACTCTATACCCTACACCCTACACTCTATACCCTACACTCTACACTCTATATCTTACACTCTATACCCTGCACTATACACCCTGCACTCTACACCCAACACTCTATAACCTACACTCTACACCCTACACTCTATACCCTACACTCTATAACCTACACTCTACACTCTATACCATACACTCTACATTCTACACTCTATACCCTACACTCTATACCCTACACTCTAATCCCTACACTCTACACTTTATACCCTACACTCTATACCATACACTCTATACCGTACACTCTATACCATACACTCTATACCATACACTCTATACCCTACACTCTATACCCTACACTCTACACCCTATTCCTTACACTCTATACCCTACACTCTATACCCTACACTCTAAACTCTATACCCTACACTCTACACTCTATACCCTACACTCTACAACATACACTCTATACCCTACACTCTATACCCTACACTCTATACCATACACTCTATACCATACACTCTACACTCTATACCCTACACTCTATACCATACACTCTACACCATACACTCTATAGCATACACTATATACCTTACACTCTACACTCTATACCCTACACTCTATACCCTACACTATACACTCTATACCCTACACTCTACACTTTATACCCTACTCTCTATACCCTACACTCTGTACCCTACACTCTACAACCTGCACTCTATACCCTACACTCTATACCCTACACCTTACACTCTATACCCTACACTCTATACCCTACACTCTATACCCTACACTCTATACCCTACACCCTACACTCTATACCCTACACTCTATACCCTACACTCTACCCTACACTCTATACCCTACACTCTATACCCTACACTCTACACCCTACACTCTACACCCTACACTCTATACCCTACACTCTATACCCTACACTCTATACCCTACACTCTATATGCTAAACTCTACACCCTACACTCTACACCCTACACTCTACACCCTACACTCTGTACCCTACACTCGACACTCTTTACCCTACACTCTATACCCTACACTCTATACCCTACACCCTATACCCTACACTCTATACCCTACACTCTATACCCTACACTCTATACCCTACACTCTATACCCTACACTCTACACTCTATACCCTACACTCTATAACATACACTCTATACCCTACACTCTATACCCTACACTCTATACCCTATACTCTATACCATACACTCTACACCCTACACTCTAATCCCTACACCCTACACTCTATACCCTACACTCTATACCCTACACTCTATACCCTACACTCTATACCCTACACCCTACACTCTACACCCTACACTCTATACCCTACACTCTACACCCTACACTCTACACTCTATACCCTACACTCTACACCCTGCACTCTGTACCCTACACTCTACACTCTTTACCCTACACTCTATACCCTACACTCTATACCCTACACTCTATACCCTACACTCTATACCCTACACTCTATACTCTATACCTTACACTCTATACCCTACACTCTATACCCTACACTCTAAACTCTATACCCTACACTCTACACTCTATACCCTACACTCTATAACATACACTCTATACCCTACACTCTATACCCTACACTCTATACCATACACTCTATACCCTACACTCTACACCCTACACTCTATAGCTTACACTCTATACCCTACACTCTATACCTTACTCTCTAATCCCTATACCCTACACTCTATACCATACACTCTATACCCTACACTCTATACCCTACACTCTATACCATACACTCTATACCCTACACTCTATACCCTACACTCTACACCCTACACTCTACACCTTACACTCTATACCCTACACTCTATACCCTACACTCTAAACTCTACACCCTACACTCTACACTCTACACCCTACACTCTATAACATACACTCTATACCCTACACTCTATACCCTACACTCTATACCCTACACTCTATACCATACACTCTATACCATACACTCTACACTCTATACCCTACACTCTATACCATACACTCTACACCATACACTCTATAGCATACACTATATACCTTACACTCTACACTCTATACCCTACACTCTATACCCTACACTATACACTCTATACCCTACACTCTACACTTTATACCCTACTCTCTATACCCTACACTCTATACCCTACACTCTACAACCTGCACTCTATACCCTACACTCTATACCCTACACCTTACACTCTATACCCTACACTCTATACCCTACACTCTATACCCTACACTCTATACCCTACACCCTACACTCTATACCCTACACTCTATACCCTACACTCTACCCTACACTCTATACCCTACACTCTATACCCTACACTCTGCACCCTACACTCTACACCCTACACTCTATACCCTACACTCTATACCCTACACTCTATACCCTACACTCTATATGCTAAACTCTACACCCTACACTCTACACCCTACACTCTACACCCTACACTCTGTACCCTACACTCGACACTCTTTACCCTACACTCTATACCCTACACTCTATACCCTACACCCTATACCCTACACTCTATACCCTACACTCTATACCCTACACTCTATACCCTACACTCTACACTCTATACCCTACACTCTATAACATACACTCTATACCCTACACTCTATACCCTACACTCTATACCCTAAACTCTATACCATACACTCTACACCCTACACTCTAATCCCTACACCCTACACTCTATACCCTACACTCTATACCCTACACTCTATACCCTACACTCTATACCCTACACCCTACACTCTACACCCTACACTCTATACCCTACACTCTACACCCTACACTCTACACTCTATACCCTACACTCTACACCCTGCACTCTGTACCCTACACTCTACACTCTTTACCCTACACTCTATACCCTACACTCTATACCCTACACTCTATACCCTACACTCTATACCCTACACTCTATACTCTATACCTTACACTCTATACCCTACACTCTATACCCTACACTCTAAACTCTATACCCTACACTCTACACTCTATACCCTACACTCTATAACATACACTCTATACCCTACACTCTATACCCTACACTCTATACCATACACTCTATACCCTACACTCTACACCCTACACTCTATAGCTTACACTCTATACCCTACACTCTATACCTTACTCTCTAATCCCTATACCCTACACTCTATACCATACACTCTATACCCTACACTCTATACCCTACACTCTATACCATACACTCTATACCCTACACTCTATACCCTACACTCTACACCCTACACTCTACACCTTACACTCTATACCCTACACTCTATACCCTACACTCTAAACTCTACACCCTACACTCTACACTCTACACCCTACACTCTATAACATACACTCTATACCCTACACTCTATACCCTACACTCTATACCCTACACTCTATACCATACACTCTATACCATACACTCTACACTCTAGACCCTACACTCTATACCATACACTCTACACCATACACTCTATAGCATACACTCTATACCCTACACTCTACACTCTATACCCTACACTCTATACCCTACACTCTATACCCTACACTATACACTCTATACCCTACACTCTACACTTTATACCCTACTCTCTGTACCCTACACTCTATACCCTACACTCTACAACCTGCACTCTATACCCTACACTCTATACCCTACACCCTACACTCTATACCCTACACTCTATACCCTACACTCTATACCCTACACTCTATACCCTACACTCTATACTCTATACCCTACACTCTATAGCCTACACTCTACACTCTACTCTATACCCTACACTCTATACCCTACACTCTAATCCCTACACTCTAATCCCTACACTCTACACTCTATACCCTACACTCTATACCCTACACTCTATACCCTACACTCTACACCCTACACTCTACACCCTACACTCTAATCCCTACACTCTAATCCCTACACTCTAATCCCTACACCCTAAACTCTATACCCTACACTCTATACCCTACACTCTATACCCTACACTCTATACCCTACACGCTATACCCTACACCCTACACTCTACACCCTACACTCTACACTCTATACCCTACACTCTGCACCCTACACCCTACACTCTATACCCTACACTCTACACCCTGCACTCTGTACCCTACACTCTACACTCTTTACCCTACACTCTATACCCTACACTCTATACCCTACACTCTAATCCCTACACTCTACACCCTACACTCTATACCCTACACTCTATATCCTACACTCTATACCCTACACTCTACACCCTACAATCTAATTCCTACACTCTAATCCCTACACTCTAATCCCTACACCCTATACCCTACACTCTATACCCTACACTCTATACCCTACACTCTACACCCTACAATCTAATTCCTACACTCTAATCCCTACACTCTAATCCCTACACCCTATACCCTACACTCTATACCCTACACCCTACACTCTACACCCTACACTCTACACTCTATACCCTACACTCTACACCCTACACTCTACACCCTACACTCTACACTCTATACTCTACACCCTGCACTCTGTACCCTACACTCTACACTCTTTACCCTACACTCTATACCCTACACTCTATACCCTACACTCTATATCCTACACTCTAAACTCTATACCCTACACTCTACACTCTATACCCTACACTCTATAACATACACTCTATACCCTACACTCTATACCCTACACTCTATACCATACTCTCTACACCCTACACTCTACACCATACACTCTACACCATACACTCTATAGCATACACTCTATACCCTACACTATACACTCTATACCCTACACTCTATACCCTACACTATACACTCTATACCCTACACTCTACACTTTATACCCTACACTCTATACCCTACACTCTATACCCTACACTCTATACCCTACACTCTATACCCTACACTCTTCAACCTGCACTCTACAACCTGCAATCTATACCCTACACTCTACACTCTATACCCTACACTCTATACCCTACACTCTATACCCTACACTCTATACCCTACACTCTACACTCTATACCCTACACTCTATAGCCTACACTCTACACCCTACACTCTATACCCTGCACTCTATACCCTACACTCTACACTCTATACCCTACACTCTACTCCCTACACTCTACACCCTACAGTCTATACCTTACACTCTACACTCTATACCTTACACTCTACACTCTATTCCCTACACTCTATACCCTACACTCTATACCCTACATTCTATACCCTACACTCTACACTCTATACCCTACACTCTATACCCTACACTCCATACCGTACACTCTATACCCTACACTCTGCACTCTATACCCTACACTCTATACGCCACACTCTATACCCTACAGTCTATACCCTACACTCTATACCCTACACTCTACACTCTATACCATACACTCTACACTCTACACTCTATACCCTACACTCTATACCCTACACTCTATACCCTACACTCTATACCCTACACTCTATACCCTACACTCTACACCCTACACTCTACACCCTACACTCTATACCCTATACCCTACACTCTATACCCTACACTCTATACCCTACACTCTATACCCTACACTCTATACCCTACACTATACACTCTATACCCTACACTCTATACCCTGCACTCTACACCCTGCACTCTACACCCAACACTCTAAACCCTACACTCTACACTCTATACCCTACACTCTATACCCTACACTCTACACTCTATACCCTACACTCTATAGCCTACACTCTATACCCTACAGTATATACCCTACACTCTATACCCTACACTCTACACCTTACACTCTACACTCTATTCCCTACACTCTATACCCTACACTCTATACCCTACACTCTATACCCTACACTCTACACTCTATACCCTACACCCTACACTCTATACCCTACACTCTACACTCTATATCTTACACTCTATACCCTGCACTCTACACCCTGCACTCTACACCCAACACTCTATAACCTACACTCTACACCCTACACTCTATACCCTACACTCTATAACCTACACTCTACACTCTATACCATACACTCTACATTCTACACTCTATACCCTACACTCTATACCCTACACTCTAATCCCTACACTCTACACTCTATACCCTACACTCTATACCATACACTCTATACCGTACACTCTATACCATACACTCTATACCATACACTCTATACCCTACACTCTATACCCTACACTCTACACCCTATACCTTACACTCTATACCCTACACTCTATACCCTACACTCTAAACTCTATACCCTACAATCTACACTCTATACCCTACACTCTATAACATACACTCTATACCCTACACTCTATACCCTACACTCTAAACCCTACACTCTATACCATACACTCTATACCCTACACTCTATACCCTACACTCTAAACCCTACACTCTATACCATACACTCTATACCATACACTCTACACTCTATACCCTACACTCTATACCATACACTCTACACCATACACTCTATAGCATACACTATATACCCTACACTCTACACTCTATACCCTACACTCTATACCCTACACTATACACTCTATACCCTACACTCTACACTTTATTCCCTACTCTCTATACCATACACTCTATACCCTACACTCTACAACCTGCACTCTATACCCTACACTCTATACCCTACACCTTACACTCTATACCCTACACTCTATACCCTACACTCTATACCCTACACTCTTTACCCTACACTCTATAGCCTACACTCTATAGCCTACACTCTACACTCTACTCTATACCCTACACTCTATACCCTACACTCTACACTCTATACCCTACACTCTATACCCTACACTCTATACCCTACACTCTACACCCTACACTCTACACCCTACACTCTAATCCCTACACTCTAATCCCTACACCCTACACTCTATACCCTACACTCTATACCCTACACTCTATACCCTACACCCTGCACTCTACACTCTATACCCTACACTCTACACCCTACACTCTACACCCTACACTCTACACTCTATAGCCTACACTCTACACCCTGCACACTGTACCCTACACTCTACACTCTTTACCCTACACTCTATACCCTACATTCTATACCCTACACTCTATACCCTACACTCTAATCCCTACACTCTACAATCTATACCCTACACTCTATACCATACACTCTATACCCTACACTCTACACCCTACACTCTACACCCTACACTCTAATCCCTACACTCTAATCCCTACACCCTACACTCTATACCCTACACTCTATACCCTACACTCTATACCCTACACTCTATACCCTACACTCTATACCCTACACCCTACACTCTACAGCCTACACTCTACACCCTACACTCTATACCCTACACTCTACACCCTGCACTCTGTACCCTACACTCTACACTCTTTACCCTACACTCTATACCCTTCACTCTATACCCTACACTCTATACCCTACCCTCTATACCCTACACTCTATACCCTACACTCTACACCATACACTCTACACCATACACTCTACACCATACACTCTATAGCATACACTCTATACCCTACACGATACACTCTATACCCTACACTCTATACCCTACACCCTATACCCTACACTCTATACCCTACACTCTATACCCTACACTCTATACCCTACACTCTATACCCTACACTCTAAACTCTATACCCTACACTCTACACTCTATACCCTACACTCTATAACATACACTCTATACCCTACACTCTATACCCTACACTCTATACCCTACACTCTATACCATACACTCTACACCCTACACTCTTATCCCTACACCCTACACTCTATACCCTACACTCTATACCCTACACTCTATACCCTACACTCTATACTCTACACCCTACACTCTACACCCTACACTCTATACCCTACACTCTACACCCTACACTCTACACTCTATACCCTACACTCTACACCCTGTACTCTGTACCCTACACTCTACACTCTTTACCCTACACTCTATACCCTACACTCTATACCCTACACTCTATACCCTACACTCTATACCCTACACTCTATACCATACACTCTACACTCTATACCCTACACTTTATACCATACACTCTACACCATACACTCTATAGCATACACTCTATACCCTACACTCTACACTCTATACCCTACACTCTATACCCTACACTATACACTCTATACCCTACACTCTACACTTTATACCCTACTCTCTATACCCTACACTCTATACCCTACACTCTACAACCTGCACTCTATACCCTACACTCTATACCCTACACCCTACACTCTATACCCTACACTCTATACCCTACACTCTATACCCTACACTCTATACCCTACACTCTATACCCTACACTCTACACCCTACACTCTACACCCTACACTCTATACCCTACACTCTTTACCCTACACTCTATACCCTACACTCTATACGCTACACTCTACACCCTACACTCTAAACCCTACACTCTACACCCTACATTCTGTACCCTACACTCGACACTCTTTACCCTACACTCTATACCCTACACTCTATACCCTACACCCTATACCCTACACTCTATACCCTACACTCTATACCCTACACTCTATACCCTACACTCTATACCCTACACTCTAAACTCTATACCCTACACTCTACACTCTATACCCTATACTCTATAACATACACTCTATACCCTACACTCTATACCCTACACTCTATACCCTACACTCTATACCATACACTCTACACCCTACACTCTAATCCCTACACCCTACACTCTATACCCTACACTCTATACCCTACACTCTATACCCTACACTCTATACCCTACACCCTACACTCTACACCCTACACTCTATACCCTACACTCTACACCCTACACTCTACACTCTATACCCTACACTCTACACCCTGCACTCTGTACCCTACACTCTACACTCTTTACCCTACACTCTATACCCTACACTCTATACCCTACACTCTATACCCTACACTCTATACCATACACTCTATACCCTACACTCTATACTCTATACCTTACACTCTATACCCTACACTCTATACCCTACACTCTAAACTCTATACCCTACACTCTATAACATACACTCTATACCCTACACTCTATACCCTACACTCTATACCATACACTCTATACCCTACACTCTACACCCTACACTCTATAGCTTACTCTCTATACCCTACACTCTATACCCTACACTCTAATCCCTACACTCTACACTCTATACCCTACACTCTATACCATACACTCTATACCCTACACTCTATACCCTACACTCTATACCATACACTCTATACCCTACACTCTATACCCTACACTCTACACCCTACACTCTACACCTTACACTCTATACCCTACACTCTATACCCTACACTCTAAACTCTATACCCTACACTCTACACTCTACACCCTACACTCTATAACATACACTCTATACCCTACACTCTATACCCTACACTCTATACCCTACACTCTATACCATACACTCTATACCATACACTCTACACTCTATACCCTACACTCTATACCATACACTCTACACCATACACTCTATAGCATACACTCTATACCCTACACTCTACACTCTATACCCTACACTCTATACCCTACACTCTATACCCTACACTCTACAACCTGCACTCTATACCCTACACTCTATACCCTACACTCTACAACCTGCACTCTATACCCTACACTCTATACCCTACACCCTACACTCTATACCCTACACTCTATACCCTACACTCTATACCCTACACTCTATACTCTATACCCTACACTCTATAGCCTACACTCTACACTCTACTCTATACCCTACACTCTATACCCTACACTCTATACCCTACACTCTACACCCTACACTCTACACCCTACACTCTAATCCCTACACTCTAATCCCTACACTCTAATCCCTACACCCTACACTCTATACCCTACACTCTATACCCTACACTCTATACCCTACACTATATACCCTACACTCTATACCCTACACCCTACACTCTACACCCTACACTCTACACTCTATACCCTAAACTCTGCACCCTACACCCTACACTCTATACCCTACACTCTACACCCTGCACTCTGTACCCTACACTCTACACTCTTTACCCTACACTCTATACCCTACACTCTATACCCTACACTCTAATCCCTACACTCTACACCCTACACTCTATACCCTACACTCTATACCCTACACTCTATACCCTACACTCTACACCCTACAATCTAATTCCTACACTCTAATCCCTACACCCTATACCCTACACTCTATACCCTACACTCTATACCCTACACTCTATACCCTACACTCTATACCCTACACCCTACACTCTACACCCTACACTCTACACTCTATACCCTACACTCTACACCCTACACTCTACACCCTACACTCTACACTCTATACTCTACACCCTGCACTCTGTACCCTACACTCTACACTCTTTACCCTACACTCTATACCCTACACTCTAAACCCTACACTCTAAACCCTACACTCTATACCATACACTCTATACCCTACACTCTATACCCTACACTCTAAACCCTACACTCTATACCCTACACTCTATACCATACACTCTACACTCTATACCCTACACTCTATACCATACACTCTACACCATACACTCTATAGCATACACTATATACCCTACACTCTACACTCTATACCCTACACTCTATACCCTACACTATACACTCTATACCCTACACTCTACACTTTATTCCCTACTCTCTATACCATACACTCTATACCCTACACTCTACAACCTGCACTCTATACCCTACACTCTATACCCTACACCTTACACTCTATACCCTACACTCTATACCCTACACTCTATACCCTACACTCTTTACCCTACACTCTATAGCCTACACTCTATAGCCTACACTCTACACTCTACTCTATACCCTACACTCTATACCCTACACTCTACACTCTATACCCTACACTCTATACCCTACACTCTATACCCTACACTCTACACCCTACACTCTACACCCTACACTCTAATCCCTACACTCTAATCCCTACACCCTACACTCTATACCCTACACTCTATACCCTACACTCTATACCCTACACCCTGCACTCTACACTCTATACCCTACACTCTACACCCTACACTCTACACCCTACACTCTACACTCTATAGCCTACACTCTACACCCTGCACACTGTACCCTACACTCTACACTCTTTACCCTACACTCTATACCCTACATTCTATACCCTACACTCTATACCCTACACTCTAATCCCTACACTCTACAATCTATACCCTACACTCTATACCATACACTCTATACCCTACACTCTACACCCTACACTCTACACCCTACACTCTAATCCCTACACTCTAATCCCTACACCCTACACTCTATACCCTACACTCTATACCCTACACTCTATACCCTACACTCTATACCCTACACTCTATACCCTACACCCTACACTCTACAGCCTACACTCTACACCCTACACTCTATACCCTACACTCTACACCCTGCACTCTGTACCCTACACTCTACACTCTTTACCCTACACTCTATACCCTTCACTCTATACCCTACACTCTATACCCTACCCTCTATACCCTACACTCTATACCCTACACTCTACACCATACACTCTACACCATACACTCTACACCATACACTCTATAGCATACACTCTATACCCTACACGATACACTCTATACCCTACACTCTATACCCTACACCCTATACCCTACACTCTATACCCTACACTCTATACCCTACACTCTATACCCTACACTCTATACCCTACACTCTAAACTCTATACCCTACACTCTACACTCTATACCCTACACTCTATAACATACACTCTATACCCTACACTCTATACCCTACACTCTATACCCTACACTCTATACCATACACTCTACACCCTACACTCTTATCCCTACACCCTACACTCTATACCCTACACTCTATACCCTACACTCTATACCCTACACTCTATACTCTACACCCTACACTCTACACCCTACACTCTATACCCTACACTCTACACCCTACACTCTACACTCTATACCCTACACTCTACACCCTGTACTCTGTACCCTACACTCTACACTCTTTACCCTACACTCTATACCCTACACTCTATACCCTACACTCTATACCCTACACTCTATACCCTACACTCTATACCATACACTCTACACTCTATACCCTACACTTTATACCATACACTCTACACCATACACTCTATAGCATACACTCTATACCCTACACTCTACACTCTATACCCTACACTCTATACCCTACACTATACACTCTATACCCTACACTCTACACTTTATACCCTACTCTCTATACCCTACACTCTATACCCTACACTCTACAACCTGCACTCTATACCCTACACTCTATACCCTACACCCTACACTCTATACCCTACACTCTATACCCTACACTCTATACCCTACACTCTATACCCTACACTCTAAACCCTACACTCTACACCCTACACTCTACACCCTACACTCTATACCCTACACTCTTTACCCTACACTCTATACCCTACACTCTATACGCTACACTCTACACCCTACACTCTAAACCCTACACTCTACACCCTACATTCTGTACCCTACACTCGACACTCTTTACCCTACACTCTATACCCTACACTCTATACCCTACACCCTATACCCTACACTCTATACCCTACACTCTATACCCTACACTCTATACCCTACACTCTATACCCTACACTCTAAACTCTATACCCTACACTCTACACTCTATACCCTATACTCTATAACATACACTCTATACCCTACACTCTATACCCTACACTCTATACCCTACACTCTATACCATACACTCTACACCCTACACTCTAATCCCTACACCCTACACTCTATACCCTACACTCTATACCCTACACTCTATACCCTACACTCTATACCCTACACCCTACACTCTACACCCTACACTCTATACCCTACACTCTACACCCTACACTCTACACTCTATACCCTACACTCTACACCCTGCACTCTGTACCCTACACTCTACACTCTTTACCCTACACTCTATACCCTACACTCTATACCCTACACTCTATACCCTACACTCTATACCATACACTCTATACCCTACACTCTATACTCTATACCTTACACTCTATACCCTACACTCTATACCCTACACTCTAAACTCTATACCCTACACTCTATAACATACACTCTATACCCTACACTCTATACCCTACACTCTATACCATACACTCTATACCCTACACTCTACACCCTACACTCTATAGCTTACTCTCTATACCCTACACTCTATACCCTACACTCTAATCCCTACACTCTACACTCTATACCCTACACTCTATACCATACACTCTATACCCTACACTCTATACCCTACACTCTATACCATACACTCTATACCCTACACTCTATACCCTACACTCTACACCCTACACTCTACACCTTACACTCTATACCCTACACTCTATACCCTACACTCTAAACTCTATACCCTACACTCTACACTCTACACCCTACACTCTATAACATACACTCTATACCCTACACTCTATACCCTACACTCTATACCCTACACTCTATACCATACACTCTATACCATACACTCTACACTCTATACCCTACACTCTATACCATACACTCTACACCATACACTCTATAGCATACACTCTATACCCTACACTCTACACTCTATACCCTACACTCTATACCCTACACTCTATACCCTACACTCTACAACCTGCACTCTATACCCTACACTCTATACCCTACACTCTACAACCTGCACTCTATACCCTACACTCTATACCCTACACCCTACACTCTATACCCTACACTCTATACCCTACACTCTATACCCTACACTCTATACTCTATACCCTACACTCTATAGCCTACACTCTACACTCTACTCTATACCCTACACTCTATACCCTACACTCTATACCCTACACTCTACACCCTACACTCTACACCCTACACTCTAATCCCTACACTCTAATCCCTACACTCTAATCCCTACACCCTACACTCTATACCCTACACTCTATACCCTACACTCTATACCCTACACTATATACCCTACACTCTATACCCTACACCCTACACTCTACACCCTACACTCTACACTCTATACCCTAAACTCTGCACCCTACACCCTACACTCTATACCCTACACTCTACACCCTGCACTCTGTACCCTACACTCTACACTCTTTACCCTACACTCTATACCCTACACTCTATACCCTACACTCTAATCCCTACACTCTACACCCTACACTCTATACCCTACACTCTATACCCTACACTCTATACCCTACACTCTACACCCTACAATCTAATTCCTACACTCTAATCCCTACACCCTATACCCTACACTCTATACCCTACACTCTATACCCTACACTCTATACCCTACACTCTATACCCTACACCCTACACTCTACACCCTACACTCTACACTCTATACCCTACACTCTACACCCTACACTCTACACCCTACACTCTACACTCTATACTCTACACCCTGCACTCTGTACCCTACACTCTACACTCTTTACCCTACACTCTATACCCTACACTCTATACCCTACACTCTATACCCTACACTCTAAACTCTATACCCTACACTCTACACTCTATACCCTACACTCTATAACATACACTCTATACCCTACACTCTATACCCTACACTCTATACCATACACTCTACACCCTACACTCTACACCATACACTCTACACCATACACTCTATAGCATACACTCTATACCCTACACTATACACTCTATACCCTACACTCTATACCCTACACTCTATACCCTACACTATACACTCTATACCCTACACTCTACACTTTATACCCTACACTCTATACCCTACACTCTATACCCTACACTCTATACCCTACACTCTATACCCTACACTCTATACCCTACACTCTTCAACCTGCACTCTACAACCTGCAATCTATACCCTACACTCTATACCCTACACTCTACACTCTATACCCTACACTCTATACCCTACACTCTATACCCTACACTCTATACCCTACACTCTACACTCTATACCCTACACTCTATAGCCTACACTCTACACCCTACACTCTATACCCTGCACTCTATACCCTACACTCTACACTCTATACCCTACACTCTACTCCCTACACTCTACACCCTACAGTCTATACCTTACACTCTACACTCTATACCTTACACTCTACACTCTATTCCCTACACTCTATACCCTACACTCTATACCCTACATTCTATACCCTACACTCTACACTCTATACCCTACACTCTATACCCTACACTCCATACCGTACACTCTATACCCTACACTATACACTCTATACCCTACACTCTATACGCCACACTCTATACCCTACAGTCTATACCCTACACTCTATACCCTACACTCTACACTCTATACCATACACTCTACACTCTACACTCTATACCCTACACTCTATACCCTACACTCTATACCCTACACCCTACACTCTATACCCTACACTCTGTACCCTACACTCTACACCCTACACTCTACACCCTACACTCTATACCCTATACCCTACACTCTACCCTACACTCTATACCCTACACTCTATACCCTACACTATACACTCTATACCCTACACTCTATACCCTGCACTCTACACCCTGCACTCTACACCCAACACTCTAAACCCTACACTCTACACTCTATACCCTACACTCTATACCCTACACTCTACACTCTATACCCTACACTCTATAGCCTACACTCTATACCCTACAGTATATACCCTACACTCTATACCCTACACTCTACACCTTACACTCTACACTCTATTCCCTACACTCTATACCCTACACTCTATACCCTACACTCTATACCCTACACTCTACACTCTATACCCTACACCCTACACTCTATACCCTACACTCTACACTCTATATCTTACACTCTATACCCTGCACTCTACACCCTACACTCTACACCCAACACTCTATAACCTACACTCTACACCCTACACTCTATACCCTACACTCTATAACCTACACTCTACACTCTATACCATACACTCTACATTCTACACTCTATACCCTACACTCTATACCCTACACTCTAATCCCTACACTCTACACTTTATACCCTACACTCTATACCATACACTCTATACCGTACACTCTATACCATACACTCTATACCATACACTCTATACCCTACACTCTATACCCTACACTCTACACCCTATACCTTACACTCTATACCCTACACTCTATACCCTACACTCTAAACTCTATACCCTACACTCTACACTCTATACCCTACACTCTACAACATACACTCTATACCCTACACTCTATACCCTACACTCTATACCCTACACTCTATACCATACACTCTATACCATACACTCTACACTCTATACCCTACACTCTATACCATACACTCTACACCATACACTCTATAGCATACACTATATACCTTACACTCTACACTCTATACCCTACACTCTATACCCTACACTATACACTCTATACCCTACACTCTACACTTTATACCCTACTCTCTATACCCTACACTCTATACCCTACACTCTACAACCTGCACTCTATACCCTACACTCTATACCCTACACCTTACACTCTATACCCTACACTCTATACCCTACACTCTATACCCTACACTCTATACCCTACACCCTACACTCTATACCCTACACTCTATACCCTACACTCTATACCCTACACTCTATACCCTACACTCTATACCCTACACTCTACACCCTACACTCTACACCCTACACTCTATACCCTACACTCTATACCCTACACTCTATACCCTACACTCTATATGCTACACTCTACACCCTACACTCTACACCCTACACTCTACACCCTACACTCTGTACCCTACACTCGACACTCTTTACCCTACACTCTATACCCTACACTCTATACCCTACACCCTATACCCTACACTCTATACCCTACACTCTATACCCTACACTCTATACCCTACACTCTAAACTCTATACCCTACACTCTACACTCTATACCCTACACTCTATAACATACACTCTATACCCTACACTCTATACCCTACACTCTATACCCTATACTCTATACCATACACTCTACACCCTACACTCTAATCCCTACACCCTACACTCTATACCCTACACTCTATACCCTACACTCTATACCCTACACTCTATACCCTACACCCTACACTCTACACCCTACACTCTATACCCTACACTCTACACCCTACACTCTACACTCTATACCCTACACTCTACACCCTGCACTCTGTACCCTACACTCTACACTCTTTACCCTACACTCTATACCCTACACTCTATACCCTACACTCTATACCCTACACTCTATACCCTACACTCTATACCCTACACTCTATACTCTATACCTTACACTCTATACCCTACACTCTATACCCTACACTCTAAACTCTATACCCTACACTCTACACTCTATACCCTACACTCTATAACATACACTCTATACCCTACACTCTATACCCTACACTCTATACCATACACTCTATACCCTACACTCTACACCCTACACTCTATAGCTTACACTCTATACCCTACACTCTATACCTTACACTCTAATCCCTATACCCTACACTCTATACCATACACTCTATACCCTACACTCTATACCCTACACTCTATACCATACACTCTATACCCTACACTCTATACCCTACACTCTACACCCTACACTCTACACCTTACACTCTATACCCTACACTCTATACCCTACACTCTAAACTCTATACCCTACACTCTACACCCTACACTCTATAACATACACTCTATACCCTACACTCTATACCCTACACTCTATACCCTACACTCTATACCATACACTCTATACCATACACTCTACACTCTATACCCTACACTCTATACCATACACTCTACACCATACACTCTATAGCATACACTCTATACCCTACACTCTACACTCTATACCCTACACTCTATACCCTACACTCTATACCCTACACTATACACTCTATACCCTACACTCTACACTTTATACCCTACTCTCTGTACCCTACACTCTATACCCTACACTCTACAACCTGCACTCTATACCCTACACTCTATACCCTACACCCTACACTCTATACCCTACACTCTATACACTACACTCTATACCCTACACTCTATACCCTACACTCTATACTCTATACCCTACACTCTATACCCTACACTCTACACTCTACTCTATACCCTACACTCTATACCCTACACTCTAATCCCTACACTCTAATCCCTACACTCTACACTCTATACCCTACACTCTATACCCTACACTCTATACCCTACACTCTACACCCTACACTCTACACCCTACACTCTAATCCCTACACTCTAATCCCTACACTCTAATCCCTACACCCTACACTCTATACCCTACACTCTATACCCTACACTCTATACCCTACACTCTATACCCTACACTCTATACCCTACACCCTACACTCTACACCCTACACTCTACACTCTATACCCTACACTCTGCACCCTACACCCTACACTCTATACCCTACACTCTACACCCTGCACTCTGTACCCTACACTCTACACTCTTTACCCTACACTCTATACCCTACACTCTATACCCTACACTCTAATCCCTACACTCTACACCCTACACCCTACACTCTATATCCTACACTCTATACCCTACACTCTACACCCTACAATCTAATTCCTACACTCTAATCCCTACACTCTAATCCCTACACCCTATACCCTACACTCTATACCCTACACTCTATACCCTACACTCTACACCCTACAATCTAATTCCTACACTCTAATCCCTACACTCTAATCCCTACACCCTATACCCTACACTCTATACCCTACACCCTACACTCTACACCCTACACTCTACACTCTATACCCTACACTCTACACCCTACACTCTACACCCTACACTCTACACTCTATACTCTACACCCTGCACTCTGTACCCTACACTCTACACTCTTTACCCTACACTCTATACCCTACACTCTATACCCTACACTCTATATCCTACACTCTAAACTCTATACCCTACACTCTACACTCTATACCCTACACTCTATAACATACACTCTATACCCTACACTCTATACCCTACACTCTATACCATACACTCTACACCCTACACTCTACACCATACACTCTACACCATACACTCTATAGCATACACTCTATACCCTACACTATACACTCTATACCCTACACTCTATACCCTACACTCTATACCCTACACTATACACTCTATACCCTACACTCTACACTTTATACCCTACACTCTATACCCTACACTCTATACCCTACACTCTATACCCTACACTCTATACCCTACACTCTTCAACCTGCACTCTACAACCTGCAATCTATACCCTATACTCTATACCCTACACTCTACACTCTATACCCTACACTCTATACCCTACACTCTATACCCTACACTCTATACCCTACACTCTACACTCTATACCCTACACTCTATAGCCTACACTCTACACCCTACACTCTCTACCCTGCACTCTATACCCTACACTCTACACTCTATACCCTACACTCTACTCCCTACACTCTACACCCTACAGTCTATACCTTACACTCTACACTCTATACCTTACACTCTACACTCTATTCCCTACACTCTATACCCTACACTCTATACCCTACATTCTATACCCTACACTCTACACTCTATACCCTACACTCTATACCCTACACTCCATACCGTACACTCTATACCCTACACTCTACACTCTATACCCTACACTCTATACGCCACACTCTATACCCTACAGTCTATACCCTACACTCTATACCCTACACTCTACACTCTATACCATACACTCTACACTCTACACTCTATACCCTACACTCTATACCCTACACTCTATACCCTACACTCTATACCCTACACTCTATACCCTACACTCTACACCCTACACTCTACACCCTACACTCTATACCCTATACCCTACACTCTATACCCTACACTCTATACCCTACACTCTATACCCTACACTCTATACCCTACACTATACACTCTATACCCTACACTCTATACCCTGCACTCTACACCCTGCACTCTACACCCAACACTCTAAACCCTACACTCTACACTCTATACCCTACACTCTATACCCTACACTCTACACTCTATACCCTACACTCTATAGCCTACACTCTATACCCTACAGTATATACCCTACACTCTATACCCTACACTCTACACCTTACACTCTACACTCTATTCCCTACACTCTATACCCTACACTCTATACCCTACACTCTATACCCTACACTCTACACTCTATACCCTACACCCTACACTCTATACCCTACACTCTACACTCTATATCTTACACTCTATACCCTGCACTCTACACCCTGCACTCTACACCCAACACTCTATAACCTACACTCTACACCCTACACTCTACACTCTATACCCTACACTCTATACCCTACACTCTATACCCTACACTCTATACCCTACACTTTACACTCTATACCCTACACTCTATACCCTACACTCTATACCCTACACTCTACACTCTATACCCTACACTCTACACTCTACTCTATACCCTACACTCTATACCCTACACTCTACACTCTATACCCTACACTCTATACCCTACACTCTATACCCTACACTCTACACCCTACACTCTACACCCTACACTCTAATCCCTACACTCTAATCCCTACACCCTACACTCTATACCCTACACTCTATACCCTACACTCTATACCCTACACCCTGCACTCTACACTCTATACCCTACACTCTACACCCTACACTCTACACCCTACACTCTACACTCTATAGCCTACACTCTACACCCTGCACACTGTACCCTACACTCTACACTCTTTACCCTACACTCTATACCCTACATTCTATACCCTACACTCTATACCCTACACTCTAATCCCTACACTCTACAATCTATACCCTACACTCTATACCCTACACTCTATACCCTACACTCTACACCCTACACTCTACACCCTACACTCTAATCCCTACACTCTAATCCCTACACCCTACACTCTATACCCTACACTCTATACCCTACACTCTATACCCTACACTCTATACCCTACACCCTACACTCTACAGCCTACACTCTACACCCTACACTCTATACCCTACACTCTACACCCTGCACTCTGTACCCTACACTCTACACTCTTTACCCTACACTCTATACCCTTCACTCTATACCCTACACTCTATACCCTACACTCTATACACTACACTCTAAACTCTATACCCTACACTCTACACTCTATACCATACACTCTATAACATACACTCTATACCCTACACTCTATACCCTACACTCTTTACCCTACACTCTACACCATACACTCTACACCATACACTCTACACCATACACTCTATAGCATACACTCTATACCCTACACGATACACTCTATACCCTACACTCTATACCCTACACCCTATACCCTACACTCTATACCCTACACTCTATACCCTACACTCTATACCCTACACTCTAAACTCTATACCCTACACTCTACACTCTATACCCTACACTCTATAACATACACTCTATACCCTACACTCTATACCCTACACTCTATACCCTACACTCTATACCATACACTCTACACCCTACACTCTAATCCCTACACCCTACACTCTATACCCTACACTCTATACCCTACACTCTATACCCTACACTCTATACCCTACACCCTACACTCTACACCCTACACTCTATACCCTACACTCTACACCCTACACTCTACACTCTATACCCTACACTCTACACCCTGCACTCTGTACCCTACACTCTACACTCTTTACCCTACACTCTATACCCTACACTCTATACCCTACACTCTATACCCTACACTCTATACCCTACACTCTATACTCTATACCTTACACTCTATACCCTACACTCTATACCCTACACTCTAAACTCTATACCCTACACTCTACACTCTATACCCTACACTCTATAACATACACTCTATACCCTACACTCTATACCATACACTCTATACCCTACACTCTACACCCTACACTCTATAGCCTACACTCTATACCCTACACTCTATACCCTACACTCTAATCCCTACACTTTACACTCTATACCCTACACTCTATACCATACACTCTATGCCCTACACTCTATACCCTACACTCTATACCATACACTCTATACCCTACACTCTATACCCTACACTCTACACCCTACACTCTACACCTTACACTCTATACCCTACACTCTATACCCTACACTCTAAACTATATACCCTACACTCTACACTCTACACCCTACACTCTATAACATACACTCTATACCCTACACTCTATACCCTACACTCTATACCCTACACTCTATACCATACACTCTATACCATACACTCTACACTCTATACCCTACACTCTATACCATACACTCTACACCATACACTCTACAGCATACACTCTATACCCTACACTCTACACTCTATACCCTACACTCTATACCCTACACTCTATACCCTACACTATACACTCTATACCCTACACTCTACACTTTATACCCTACTCTCTATACCCTACACTCTATACCCTACACTCTACAACCTGCACTCTATACCCTACACTCTATACCCTACACCCTACACTCTATACCCTACACTCTATACCCTACACTCTATACCCTACACTCTATACCCTACACTCTATACTCTATACCCTACACTCTATAGCCTACACTCTACACTCTACTCTATACCCTACACTCTATACCCTACACTCTAATCCCTACACTCTAATCCCTACACTCTACACTCTATACCCTACACTCTATACCCTACACTCTATACCCTACACCCTACACTCTACACCCTACACTCTACACTCTATACCCTACACTCTGCACCCTACACCCTACACTCTATACCCTACACTCTACACCCTGCACTCTGTACCCTACACTCTACACTCTTTACCCTACACTCTATACCCTACACTCTATACCCTACACTCTAATCCCTACACTCTACACCCTACACTCTATACCCTACACTCTATACCCTACACTCTATACCCTACACTCTACACCCTACAATCTAATTCCTACACTCTAATCCCTACACTCTAATCCCTACACCCTATACCCTACACTCTATACCCTACACTCTATACCCTGCACTCTATACCCTACACTCTATACCCTACACCCTACACTCTACACCCTACACTCTACACCCTACACTCTACACTCTATACTCTACACCCTGCACTCTGTACCCTACACTCTACACTCTTTACCCTACACTCTATACCCTACACTCTATACCCTACACTCTATACCCTAAACTCTAAACTCTATACCCTACACTCTACACTCTATACCCTACACTCTATAACATACACTCTATACCCTACACTCTATACCCTACACTCTACACCATACACTCTACACCCTACACTCTATACCATACACTCTACACCATACACTCTATAGCATACACTCTATACCCTACACTATACACTCTATACCCTACACTCTATACCCTACACTATACACTCTATACCCTACACTCTACACTTTATACCCTACACTCTATACCCTACACTCTATACCCTACACTCTATACCCTACACTCTATACCCTACACTCTTCAACCTGCACTCTACAACCTGCAATCTATACCCTACACTCTATACCCTACACTCTACACTCTATACCCTACACTCTATACCATACACTCTATACCCTACACTCTATACCCTACACTCTACACTCTATACCCTACACTCTATAGCCTACACTCTACACCCTACACTCTATACCCTGCACTCTATACCCTACACTCTACACTCTATACCCTACACTCTACTTCCTACACTCTACACCCTACAGTCTATACCCTACACTCTACACTCTATACCTTACACTCTACACTCTATTCCCTACACTCTATACCCTACATTCTATACCCTACACTCTACACTCTATACCCTACACTCTATACCCTACACTCTACACCCTACACTCTATACCCTACACTCCATACCGTACACTCTATACCCTACACTCTACACTCTATACCCTACACTCTATACGCCACACTCTATACCCTACAGTCTATACCCTACACTCTATACCCTACACTCTACACTCTATACCATACACTCTACACTCTACACTCTATACCCTACACTCTATACCCTACACTCTATACCCTACACCCTACACTCTATACCCTACACTCTATACCCTACACTCTACACCCTACACTCTACACCCTACACTCTATACCCTATACCCTACACTCTATACCCTACACTCTATACCCTACACTCTATACCCTACACTCTATACCCTACACTATACACTCTATACCCTACACTCTATACCCTGCACTCTACACCCTGCACTCTACACCCAACACTCTAAACCCTACACTCTACACTCTATACCCTACACTCTATACCCTACACTCTACACTCTATACCCTACACTCTATAGCCTACACTCTATACCCTACAGTATATACACTACACTCTATACCCTACACTCTACACCTTACACTCTACACTCTATTCCCTACACTCTATACCCTACACTCTATACCCTACACTCTATACCCTACACTCTACACTCTATACCCTACACCCTACACTCTATACCCTACACTCTACACTCTATATCTTACACTCTATACCCTGCACTCTACACCCTGCACTCTACACCCAACACTCTATACCCTACACTCTACACCCTACACTCTATACCCTACACTCTATAACCTACACTCTACACTCTATACCATACACTCTACACTCTACACTCTATACCCTACACTCTATACCCTACACTCTAATCCCCACACTCTACACTCTATACCCTACACTCTATACCATACACTCTATATCCTACACTCTATACCATACACTCTATACCATGCACTCTATACCCTACACTCTATACCCTACACTCTACACCCTATACCTTACACTCTATACCCTACACTCTATACCCTACACTCTAAACTCTATACCCTACACTCTACACTCTATACCCTACACTCTATAACATACACTCTATACCCTACACTCTATACCCTACACTCTATACCCTACACTCTATACCATACACTCTACACTCTATACCCTACACTCTATACCATACACTCTACACCATACACTCTATAGCATACACTATATACCCTACACTCTACACTCTATACCCTACACTCTATACCCTACTTTATACACTCTATACCCTACACTCTACACTTTATACCCTACTCTCTATACCCTACACTCTATACCCTACACTCTACAACCTGCACTCTATACCCTACACTCTATACCCTACACCTTACACTCTATACCCTACACTCTATACCCTACACTCTATACCCTACACTCTATACCCTGCACTCTATAGCCTACACTCTATAGCCTACACTCTACACTCTACTCTATACCCTACACTCTATACCCTACACTCTACACTCTATACCCTACACTCTATACCCTACACTCTATACCCTACACTCTACACCCTACACTCTACACCCTACACTCTAATCCCTACACTCTAATCCCTACACCCTACACTCTATACCCTACACTCTATACCCTACACTCTATACCCAACACCCTACACTCTACACTCTATACCCTACACTCTACACCCTACACTCTACACCCTACACTCTACACTCTATACCCTACACTCTACACCCTGCACTCTGTACCCTACACTCTACACTCTTTACCCTACACTCTATACCCTACATTCTATACCCTACACTCTATACCCTACACTCTAATCCCTACACTCTACACTCTATACCCTACACTCTATACCCTACACTCTATACCCTACACTCTACACCCTACACTCTACACCCTACACTCTAATCCCTACACTCTAATCCCTACACCCTACACTCTATACCCTACACTCTATACCCTACACTCTATACCCTACACTCTATACCCTACACCCTACACTCTACAGCCTACACACTACACCCTACACTCTATACCCTACACTCTACACCCTGCACTCTGTACCCTACACTCTACACTCTTTACCCTACACTCTATACCCTTCACTCTATACCCTACACTCTATACCCTACACTCTATACACTACACTCTAAACTCTATACCCTACACTCTACACTCTATACCCTACACTCTATAACATACACTCTATACCCTACACTCTATACCCTACACTCTATGCCCTACACTCTATACCCTACACTCTACACCATACACTCTACACCATACACTCTACACCATACACTCTATAGCATACACTCTATACCCTACACGATACACTCTATACCCTACACTATACCCTACACTCTATACCCTACACTCTACACCCTACACTCTATACCCTACACTCTACAACCTGCACTCTATACCCTACACTCTACACCCTACACTCTATACCCTACACTCTATACCCTACACTCTACACTCTATACCCTACACTCTATAGCCTACACTCTACACTCTATACTCTACACTCTATACCCTGCACTCTATACCCTACACTCTACACTCTATACCCTACACTCTACTCCCTACACTCTACACCCTACAGTCTATACCCTACACTATACACTCTATACCTTACACTCTACACTCTATTCCCTACACTCTATACCCTACACTCTATACCCTACATTCTATACCCTACACTCTACACTCTATACCCTACACTCTATACCCTACACTCTATACCGTACACTCTATACCCTACACTCTACACTCTATACCCTACACTCTATACGCCACACTCTATACCCTACAGTCTATACCCTACACTCTATACCCTACACTCTACACTCTATACCATACACTCTACACTCTATACCCTACACTCTATACCCTACACTCTATACCCTACACTCTATACCCTACACCCTACACTCTATACCCTACACTCTATACCCTACACTCTACACCCTACACTCTACACCCTACACTCTATACCCTGTACCCTACACTCTATACCCAACACTCTATACCCTACACTCTATACCCTACACTCTATACCCTACACTCTACACTCTATACCCTACACTCTATAGCCTACACTCTATACCCTACAGTATATACCCTACACTCTATACCCTACACTCTACACCTTACACCCTACACTCTATTCTCTACACTCTATACCCTACACTCTATACCCTACACTCTATACCCTACACTCTACACTCTATACCCTACACCCTACACTCTATACCCTACACTCTACACCCTATACGCCACACTCTATACCCTACACCCTACACTCTATACCCTACACTCTACACTCTATACCCTACACTCTACACCCTACACTCTATACCCTACACTCTATACCCTACACCCTACACTCTACACTCTATACCCTACACTCTACACTCTACTCCCTACACTATACACTCTATACCCTACACTCTACACTCTATACCCTACACTCTACTCCCTACACTCTATACCCTACACTCTACACCCTACACTCTACACACTACACTCTATACCCTACACTCTATACCCTACACTCTATACCCTACACTCTACACCCTACACTCTACACCCTACACTCTACACCCTACACTCTATACCCTACACTCTATACCCTACACTCTATACCCTACACTCTATACGCTACACTCTACACCCTACACTCTACACCCTACACTCTACACCCTACACTCTGTACCCTACACTCAATACCCTACACTGTACACTCTTTACCCTACACTCTATACCCTACACTCTTTACCCTACACCCTATACCCTACACTCTATACCCTACACTCTATACCCTACACTCTATACCCTACACTCTAAACTCTATACCCTACACTCTACACTCTATACCCTACACTCTATAACATACACTCTATACCCTACACTCTATACCCTACACTCTATACCCTACACTCTATACCATACACTTTACACCCTACACTCTATACCATACACTCTACACCATACACTCTATAGCATACACTCTATACCCTACACTCTATACCCTACACTCTATACCCTACACTCTATACCCTACACTCTACACTCTGTACCCTACACTCTATACCATACACTCTATACCCTACACTCTATACCTTACACTATACACCCTACACTCTAATCCCTACACTCTACACTCTATACCCTACACTCTATACCCTACACTCTATACCCTACACTCTACACCCTACACTCTACACCCTACACTCTACACCCTACACCCTACACACTATACCCTATACTCTACACCCTACACTCTATACCATACACTCTACACTTTATACCCTACACTCTATAACATACACTCTATACCCTACACTCTATACCCTACACTCCATACCCTACACTCTATACCATACACTCTATACCATACACTCTATACCCTACACTCTATACCATACACTCTACACCATACACTCTATAGCATACACTCTATACCCTACACTCTATACCCTACACTCTATACCCTACACTCTATACACTACACTCTAAACTCTATACCCTACACTCTACACTCTATACCCTACACTCTATAACATACACTCTATACCCTACACTCTATACCCTACACTCTATGCCCTACACTCTATACCCTACACTCTACACCATACACTCTACACCATACACTCTACACCATACACTCTATAGCATACACTCTATACCCTACACGATACACTCTATACCCTACACTATACCCTACACTTTATACCCTACACTCTACACCCTACACTCTATACCCTACACTCTACAACCTGCACTCTATACCCTACACTCTACACCCTACACTCTATACCCTACACTCTATACCCTACACTCTATACCCTACACTCTACACTCTATACCCTACACTCTATAGCCTACACTCTACACTCTATACTCTACACTCTATACCCTGCACTCTATACCCTACACTCTACACTCTATACCCTACACTCTACTCCCTACACTCTACACCCTACAGTCTATACCCTACACTATACACTCTATACCTTACACTCTACACTCTATTCCCTACACTCTATACCCTACACTCTATACCCTACATTCTATACCCTACACTCTACACTCTATACCCTACACTCTATACCCTACACTCTATACCGTACACTCTATACCCTACACTCTACACTCTATACCCTACACTCTATACGCCACACTCTATACCCTACAGTCTATACCCTACACTCTATACCCTACACTCTACACTCTATACCATACACTCTACACTCTATACCCTACACTCTATACCCTACACTCTATACCCTACACTCTATACCCTACACCCTACACTCTATACCCTACACTCTATACCCTACACTCTACACCCTACACTCTACACCCTACACTCTATACCCTGTACCCTACACTCTATACCCAACACTCTATACCCTACACTCTATACCCTACACTCTATACCCTACACTCTACACTCTATACCCTACACTCTATAGCCTACACTCTATACCCTACAGTATATACCCTACACTCTATACCCTACACTCTACACCTTACACCCTACACTCTATTCTCTACACTCTATACCCTACACTCTATACCCTACACTCTATACCCTACACTCTACACTCTATACCCTACACCCTACACT
Organism: Ranitomeya imitator; assembly: GCF_032444005.1. Classification (NCBI taxonomy): domain Eukaryota; kingdom Metazoa; phylum Chordata; class Amphibia; order Anura; family Dendrobatidae; genus Ranitomeya; species Ranitomeya imitator. Next base: position 109,493,383 of record NC_091285.1, on the reverse strand, counting down.
CTATACCCTACACTCTACACCCTATACGCCACACAATATACCCTACACCCTACACTCTATACCCTACACTCTACACTCTATACCCTACACTCTACACCCTACACTCTATACCCTACACTCTATACCCTACACCCTACACTCTACACTCTATACCCTACACTCTACACTCTACTCCCTACACTATACACTCTATACCCTACACTCTACACTCTATACCCTACACTCTACTCCCTACACTCTATACCCTACACTCTACACCCTACACTCTACACCCTACACTCTATACCCTACACTCTATACCCTACACTCTATACCCTACACTCTACACCCTACACTCTACACCCTACACTCTACACCCTACACTCTATACCCTACACTCTATACCCTACACTCTATACCCTACACTCTATACGCTACACTCTACACCCTACACCCTACACCCTACACTCTACACCCTACACTCTGTACCCTACACTCAATACCCTACACTGTACACTCTTTACCCTACACTCTATACCCTACACTCTTTACCCTACACCCTATACCCTACACTCTATACCCTACACTCTATACCCTACACTCTATACCCTACACTCTAAACTCTATACCCTACACTCTACACTCTATACCCTACACTCTATAACATACACTCTATACCCTACACTCTATACCCTACACTCTATACCCTACACTCTATACCATACACTTTACACCCTACACTCTATACCATACACTCTACACCATACACTCTATAGCATACACTCTATACCCTACACTCTATACCCTACACTCTATACCCTACACTCTATACCCTACACTCTACACTCTGTACCCTACACTCTATACCATACACTCTATACCCTACACTCTATACCTTACACTATACACCCTACACTCTAATCCCTACACTCTACACTCTATACCCTACACTCTATACCCTACACTCTATACCCTACACTCTACACCCTACACTCTACACCCTACACTCTACACCCTACACCCTACACACTATACCCTATACTCTACACCCTACACTCTATACCATACACTCTACACTTTATACCCTACACTCTATAACATACACTCTATACCCTACACTCTATACCCTACACTCCATACCCTACACTCTATACCATACACTCTATACCATACACTCTATACCCTACACTCTATACCATACACTCTACACCATACACTCTATAGCATACACTCTATACCCTACACTCTACACTCTATACCCTACACTCTACACTTTATACCCTACTCTCTATACCCTGCACTCTATACCCTACACTCTACAACCTGCACTCTATACCCTACACTCTATACCCTACACCCTACACTCTATACCCTACACTCTGTACCCTACACTCTATACCCTACACTATACACTCTATACCCTACACTCTATAACATACACTATATACCCTACACTCTATACCCTACACTCTATACCCTACACTCTATACCATACACTCTATACCCTACACTCTATACCATACACTCTACACCCTACACTCTATACCATACACTCTACACCATACACTCTATAGCATACACTATATACCCTACACTATACACTCTATACCCTACACTCTATACCCTACACTATACACTCTATACCCTACACTCTACACTTTATACCCTACACTCTATACCCTACACTCTATACCCTACACTCTATACCCTACACTCTATACCCTACACTCTACAACCTGCACTCTACAACCTGCAATCTATACCCTACACTCTATACCCTACACTCTATACCCTACACTCTATACCCTACACTCTACACTCTATACTCTACACTCTATACCCTACACTCTATACTCTACACTCTACACTCTATAACCTACACTCTATAGCCTACACTCTACACCCTACACTCTATACCCTGCACTCTATACCATACAGTCTACACTCTATACCCTACACTCTACTCCCTACACTCTACACCCTACACTCTATACCCTACACTCTACAACCTGCACTCTACAACCTGCAATCTATACCCTACACTCTATACCCTACACTCTATACCCTACACTCTATACCCTTAACTCTATACCCTACACTCTACACTCTATACCCTACACTCTATACCCTACACTCTATACCCTACACTCTATACCCTACACTCTACACTCTATAACCTACACTCTATAGCCTACACTCTACACCCTACACTCTATACCCTGCACTCTATACCCTACACTCTACACTCTATACCCTACACTCTATACCCTACACTCTACACCCTACACCCTATACCCTACACTCTATACCCTACACTCTATACCCTACACTCTATACCCTACACTATACACTCTATACCCTACACTCTACACTTTATACCCTACACTCTATTCCCTACACTCTATACCCTGCACTCTATACCCTGCACTCTACACCCAACACTATAAACCCTACACTCTACACCCTACACTCTATACCCTACACTCTATACCCTACACTCTACACTCTATACCCTACACTCTATAGCCTACACTCTATACCCTACAGTATATACCCTACACTCTATACCCTACACTCTACACCTTACACTCTACACTCTATTCCCTACACTCTATACCCTACACTCTATACCCTACACTCTATACCCTACACTCTATACCCTACACCCTACACTCTATACCCTACACTCTATATCCTACACTCTATGCCCTGCACTCTACACCCTGCACTCTACACCCAACACTCTATACCCTACACTCTACACCCTACACTCTATACCCTACACTCTATAACCTACACTCTACACTCTATACCCTACACTCTATAGCCTACACTCTATACCCTACACTCTAATCCCTACACTCTACACTCTATACCCTACACTCTATACCATACACTCTACACCATAAACTCTATAGCATACACTCTACACTCTATACCCTACACTCTATACCCTACACTCTATACCCTACACTATACACTCTATACCCTACACTCTACACTTTATACCCTACTCTCTATACCCTACACTCTATACCCTACACTCTACAACCTGCACTCTATACCCTACACTCTATACCCTACACCCTACACTCTATACCCTACACTCTATACCCTACACTCTATACCCTACACTCTACACTCTATACCCTACACTCTATAGCCTACACTCTACACTCTACTCTATACCCTACACTCTATACCCTACACTCTAATCCCTACACTCTACACTCCATACCCTACACTCTATACCCTACACTCTATACCCTACACTCTACACCCTACACTCTACACCCTACACTCTAATCCCTACACTCTAATCCCTACACTCTAATCCCTACACCCTACACTCTATACCCTACACTCTATACCCTACACTCTATACCCTACACTCTATACCCTACACCCTACACTCTACACCCTACACTCTACACTCTATACCCTACACTCTACACCCTACACTCTACACTCTATACCCTACACTCTACACCCTGCACTCTGTACCCTACACTCTACACTCTTTACCCTACACTCTATACCCTACACTCTATACCCTACACTCTAATCCCTACACTCTACACTCTATACCCTACACTCTATACCCTAGACTCTATACCCTACACTCTATACCCTACACTCTACACCCTACACTCTAATCCCTACACTCTAATCCCTACACTCTAATCCCTACACCCTAATCCCTACACCCTACACTCTATACCCTACACTCTATACCCGACACTCTATACCCTACACCCTACACTCTATACCCTACACTCTACACCCTACACTCTACACTCTATACCCTACACTCTACACCCTGCACTCTGTACCCTACACTCTATACCCTACACTCTATACCCTACACTCTATACCCTACACTCTAAACTCTATACCCTACACTCTATACCCTACACTCTATAACATACACTCTATACCCTACACTCTATACCCTACACTCTATACCATACACTCTACACCATACACTCTACACCATACACTCTACACCATACACTCTATAGCATACACTCTATACCCTACACTATACACTCTATACCCTACACTCTATACCATACACTCTATACCCTACACTATACACTCTATACCCTACACTCTACACTTTATACCCTACACTCTATACCCTACACTCTACAACCTGCACTCTATACCCTACACTCTACACTCTATACCCTACACTCTATACCCTACACTCTATACCCTACACTCTATACCCTACACTCTATACCCTACACTCTACACTCTATTCCCTACACTCTATACCCTACACTCTACTCCCTACACTCTACACCCTACAGTCTATACCCTACACTCTACACTCTATACCTTACACTCTACACTCTATTCCCTACACTCTATACCCTACACTCTATAGCATACACTCTATACCCTACACTCTACACTCTATACCCTACACTCTATACCCTACACTCTATACCCTACACTATACTCTCTATACCCTACACTCTACACTTTATACCCTACTCTCTATACCCTACACTCTATACCCTACACTCTACAACCTGCACTCTATACCCTACACTCTATACCCTACACCCTACACTCTATACCCTACACTCTATACCCTACACTCTATACCCTACACTCTACACTCTATACCCTACAGTCTATACCCTACACTCTATACCCTACACTCTACACCCTACACTCTACACCCTACACTCTAATCCCTACACTCTAATCCCTACACTCTAATCCCTACATCCTACACTCTATACCCTACAATCTATACCCTACACTCTATACCCTACACTCTATACCCTACACTCTATAAACTACACCCTACACTCTACACCCTACACTCTATACCCTACACTCTACACCCTACACCCTACACTCTACACTCTATACCCTACACCCTACACCCTGCACTCTGTACTCTACACTCTACACTCTTTACCCTACACTCTATACCCTACACTCTATACCCTACACTCTATACCCTACACTCTAATCCCTACACTCTACACTCTATACCCTACACTCTATACCCTACACTCTATACCCTACACTCTATACCCTACACTCTACACCCTACACTCTACACCCTACACTCTAATCCCTACACTCTAATCCATACACTCTAATCCCTACACCCTACACTCTATACCCTACACTCTATACCCTACACTCTATACCCTACACTCTATACCCTACACCCTACACCCTACACTCTACACTCTATACCCTACACTCTACACCCTACACTCTACACACTACACTCTATACCCTACACTCTACACCCTGCACTCTGTACCCTACACTCTACACTCTTTACCCTACACTCTATACCCTACACTCTATACCCTACACTCTATACCCTACACTCTATACCCTACACTCTAAACTCTATACCCTACACTCTACACTCTTTACCCTACACTCTATAACATACACTCTATACCCTACACTCTACACCCTACACTCTATACCCTACACTCTATACCCTACACTCTATACCATACACTCTACACCATACACTCTATAGCATACACTCTATACCCTACACTCTACACTCTATACCCTACACTCTACACTTTATACCCTACTCTCTATACCCTGCACTCTATACCCTACACTCTACAACCTGCACTCTATACCCTACACTCTATACCCTACACCCTACACTCTATACCCTACACTCTGTACCCTACACTCTATACCCTACACTATACACTCTATACCCTACACTCTATAACATACACCATATACCCTACACTCTATACCCTACACTCTATACCCTACACTCTATACCATACACTCTATACCCTACACTCTATACCATACACTCTACACCCTACACTCTATACCATACACTCTACACCATACACTCTATAGCATACACTCTATACCCTACACTATACACTCTATACCCTACACTCTATACCCTACACTATACACTCTATACCCTACACTCTACACTTTATACCCTACACTCTATACCCTACACTCTATACCCTACACTCTATACCCTACACTCTATACCCTACACTCTACAACCTGCACTCTACAACCTGCAATCTATACCCTACACTCTATACCCTACACTCTATACCCTACACTCTATACCCTACACTCTACACTCTATACCCTACACTCTATACCCTACACTCTATACTCTACACTCTACACTCTATAACCTACACTCTATAGCCTACACTCTACACCCTACACTCTATACCCTGCACTCTATACCATACAGTCTACACTCTATACCCTACACTCTACTCCCTACACTCTACACCCTACACTCTATACCCTACACTCTACACCCTACACTCTATACCCTACACTCTATACCCTACACTCTACAACCTGCACTCTACAACCTGCAATCTATACCCTACACTCTATACCCTACACTCTATACCCTACACTCTATACCCTTAACTCTATACCCTACACTCTACACTCTATACCCTACACTCTATACCCTACACTCTATACCCTACACTCTATACCCTACACTCTACACTCTATAACCTACACTCTATAGCCTACACTCTACACCCTACACTCTATACCCTGCACTCTATACCCTACACTCTACACTCTATACCCTACACTCTATACCCTACACTCTACACCCTACACCCTATACCCTACACTCTATACCCTACACTCTATACCCTACACTCTATACCCTACACTATACACTCTATACCCTACACTCTACACTTTATACCCTACACTCTATTCCCTACACTCTATACCCTACACTCTACACTCTATACCCTACACTCTATAGCCTACACTCTATACCCTACAGTATATACCCTACACTCTATACCCTACACTCTACACCTTACACTCTACACTCTATTCCCTACACTCTATAGCCTACACTCTATACCCTACACTCTATACCCTACACTCTACACTCTATACCCTACACCCTACACTCTATACCCTACACTCTATATCCTACACTCTATGCCCTGCACTCTACACCCTGCACTCTACACCCAACACTCTATACCCTACACTCTACACCCTACACTCTATACCCTACACTCTATAACCTACACTCTACACTCTATACCCTACACTCTATAGCCTACACTCTATACCCTACACTCTAATCCCTACACTCTACACTCTATACCCTACACTCTATACCATACACTCTACACCATAAACTCTATAGCATACACTCTACACTCTATACCCTACACTCTATACCCTACACTCTATACCCTACACTATACACTCTATACCCTACACTCTACACTTTATACCCTACTCTCTATACCCTACACTCTATAGCCTACACTCTACAACCTGCACTCTATACCCTACACTCTATACCCTACACCCTACACTCTATACCCTACACTCTATACCCTACACTCTATACCCTACACTCTACACTCTATACCCTACACTCTATAGCCTACACTCTACACTCTACTCTATACCCTACACTCTATACCCTACACTCTAATCCCTACACTCTACACTCCATACCCTACACTCTATACCCTACACTCTATACCCTACACTCTACACCCTACACTCTACACCCTACACTCCAATCCCTACACTCTAATCCCTACACTCTAATCCCTACACCCTACACTCTATACCCTACACTCTATACCCTACACTCTATACCCTACACTCTATACCCTACACCCTACACTCTACACCCTACACTCTACACTCTATACCCTACACTCTACACCCTACACTCTACACTCTATACCCTACACTCTACACCCTGCACTCTGTACCCTACACTCTACACTCTTTACCCTACACTCTATACCCTACACTCTATACCCTACACTCTAATCCCTACACTCTACACTCTATACCCTACACTCTATACCCTAGACTCTATACCCTACACTCTATACCCTACACTCTACACCCTACACTCTAATCCCTACACTCTAATCCCTACACTCTAATCCCTACACCCTAATCCCTACACCCTACACTCTATACCCTACACTCTATACCCGACACTCTATACCCTACACCCTACACTCTATACCCTACACTCTACACCCTACACTCTACACTCTATACCCTACACTCTACACCCTGCACTCTGTACCCTACACTCTATACCCTACACTCTATACCCTACACTCTATACCCTACACTCTAAACTCTATACCCTACACTCTATACCCTACACTCTATAACATACACTCTATACCCTACACTCTATACCCTACACTCTATACCATACACTCTACACCATACACTCTACACCATACACTCTACACCATACACTCTATAGCATACACTCTATACCCTACACTATACACTCTATACCCTACACTCTATACCATACACTCTATACCCTACACTATACACTCTATACCCTACACTCTACACTTTATACCCTACACTCTATACCCTACACTCTACAACCTGCACTCTATACCCTACACTCTACACTCTATACCCTACACTCTATACCCTACAGTCTATACCCTACACTCTATACCCTACACTCTATACCCTACACTCTACACTCTATTCCCTACACTCTATACCCTACACTCTACTCCCTACACTCTACACCCTACAGTCTATACCCTACACTCTACACTCTATACCTTACACTCTACACTCTATTCCCTACACTCTATACCCTACACTCTATAGCATACACTCTATACCCTACACTCTACACTCTATACCCTACACTCTATACCCTACACTCTATACCCTACACTATACTCTCTATACCCTACACTCTACACTTTATACCCTACTCTCTATACCCTACACTCTATACCCTACACTCTACAACCTGCACTCTATACCCTACACTCTATACCCTACACCCTACACTCTATACCCTACACTCTATACCCTACACTCTATACCCTACACTCTACACTCTATACCCTACAGTCTATACCCTACACTCTATACCCTACACTCTACACCCTACACTCTACACCCTACACTCTAATCCCTACACTCTAATCCCTACACTCTAATCCCTACATCCTACACTCTATACCCTACAATCTATACCCTACACTCTATACCCTACACTCTATACCCTACACTCTATAAACTACACCCTACACTCTACACCCTACACTCTATACCCTACACTCTACACCCTACACCCTACACTCTACACTCTATACCCTACACCCTACACCCTGCACTCTGTACTCTACACTCTACACTCTTTACCCTACACTCTATACCCTACACTCTATACCCTACACTCTATACCCTACACTCTAATCCCTACACTCTACACTCTATACCCTACACTCTATACCCTACACTCTATACCCTACACTCTATACCCTACACTCTACACCCTACACTCTACACCCTACACTCTAATCCCTACACTCTAATCCATACACTCTAATCCCTACACCCTACACTCTATACCCTACACTCTATACCCTACACTCTATACCCTACACTCTATACCCTACACCCTACACCCTACACTCTACACTCTATACCCTACACTCTACACCCTACACTCTACACACTACACTCTATACCCTACACTCTACACCCTGCACTCTGTACCCTACACTCTACACTCTTTACCCTACACTCTATACCCTACACTCTATACCCTACACTCTATACCCTACACTCTATACCCTACACTCTAAACTCTATACCCTACACTCTACACTCTTTACCCTACACTCTATAACATACACTCTATACCCTACACTCTACACCCTACACTCTATACCCTACACTCTATACCCTACACTCTATACCATACACTCTACACCATACACTCTATAGCATACACTCTATACCCTACACTCTACACTCTATACCCTACACTCTACACTTTATACCCTACTCTCTATACCCTGCACTCTATACCCTACACTCTACAACCTGCACTCTATACCCTACACTCTATACCCTACACCCTACACTCTATACCCTACACTCTGTACCCTACACTCTATACCCTACACTATACACTCTATACCCTACACTCTATAACATACACTATATACCCTACACTCTATACCCTACACTCTATACCCTACACTCTATACCATACACTCTATACCCTACACTCTATACCATACACTCTACACCCTACACTCTATACCATACACTCTACACCATACACTCTATAGCATACACTCTATACCCTACACTATACACTCTATACCCTACACTCTATACCCTACACTATACACTCTATACCCTACACTCTACACTTTATACCCTACACTCTATACCCTACACTCTATACCCTACACTCTATACCCTACACTCTATACCCTACACTCTACAACCTGCACTCTACAACCTGCAATCTATACCCTACACTCTATACCCTACACTCTATACCGTACACTCTATACCCTACACTCTACACTCTATACCCTACACTCTATACCCTACACTCTATACTCTACACTCTACACTCTATAACCTACACTCTATAGCCTACACTCTACACCCTACACTCTATACCCTGCACTCTATACCATACAGTCTACACTCTATACCCTACACTCTACTCCCTACACTCTACACCCTACACTCTATACCCTACACTCTACACCCTACACTCTATACCCTACACTCTATACCCTACACTCTACAACCTGCACTCTACAACCTGCAATCTATACCCTACACTCTATACCCTACACTCTATACCCTACACTCTATACCCTTAACTCTATACCCTACACTCTACACTCTATACCCTACACTCTATACCCTACACTCTATACCCTACACTCTATACCCTACACTCTACACTCTATAACCTACACTCTATAGCCTACACTCTACACCCTACACTCTATACCCTGCACTCTATACCCTACACTCTACACTCTATACCCTACACTCTACACCCTACACTCTACACCCTACACCCTATACCCTACACTCTATACCCTACACTCTATACCCTACACTATACACTCTATACCCTACACTCTACACTTTATACCCTACACTCTATTCCCTACACTCTATACCCTACACTCTACACTCTATACCCTACACTCTATAGCCTACACTCTATACCCTACAGTATATACCCTACACTCTATACCCTACACTCTACACCTTACACTCTACACTCTATTCCCTACACTCTATAGCCTACACTCTATACCCTACACTCTATACCCTACACTCTACACTCTATACCCTACACCCTACACTCTATACCCTACACTCTATATCCTACACTCTATGCCCTGCACTCTACACCCTGCACTCTACACCCAACACTCTATACCCTACACTCTACACCCTACACTCTATACCCTACACTCTATAACCTACACTCTACACTCTATACCCTACACTCTATAGCCTACACTCTATACCCTACACTCTAATCCCTACACTCTACACTCTATACCCTACACTCTATACCATACACTCTACACCATAAACTCTATAGCATACACTCTACACTCTATACCCTACACTCTATACCCTACACTCTATACCCTACACTATACACTCTATACCCTACACTCTACACTTTATACCCTACTCTCTATACCCTACACTCTATACCCTACACTCTACAACCTGCACTCTATACCCTACACTCTATACCCTACACCCTACACTCTATACCCTACACTCTATACCCTACACTCTATACCCTACACTCTACACTCTATACCCTACACTCTATAGCCTACACTCTACACTCTACTCTATACCCTACACTCTATACCCTACACTCTAATCCCTACACTCTACACTCCATACCCTACACTCTATACCCTACACTCTATACCCTACACTCTACACCCTACACTCTACACCCTACACTCCAATCCCTACACTCTAATCCCTACACTCTAATCCCTACACCCTACACTCTATACCCTACACTCTATACCCTACACTCTATACCCTACACTCTATACCCTACACCCTACACTCTACACCCTACACTCTACACTCTATACCCTACACTCTACACCCTACACTCTACACTCTATACCCTACACTCTACACCCTGCACTCTGTACCCTACACTCTACACTCTTTACCCTACACTCTATACCCTACACTCTATACCCTACACTCTAATCCCTACACTCTACACTCTATACCCTACACTCTATACCCTAGACTCTATACCCTACACTCTATACCCTACACTCTACACCCTACACTCTAATCCCTACACTCTAATCCCTACACTCTAATCCCTACACCCTAATCCCTACACCCTACACTCTATACCCTACACTCTATACCCGACACTCTATACCCTACACCCTACACTCTATACCCTACACTCTACACCCTACACTCTACACTCTATACCCTACACTCTACACCCTGCACTCTGTACCCTACACTCTATACCCTACACTCTATACCCTACACTCTATACCCTACACTCTAAACTCTATACCCTACACTCTATACCCTACACTCTATAACATACACTCTATACCCTACACTCTATACCCTACACTCTATACCATACACTCTACACCATACACTCTACACCATACACTCTACACCATACACTCTATAGCATACACTCTATACCCTACACTATACACTCTATACCCTACACTCTATACCATACACTCTATACCCTACACTATACACTCTATACCCTACACTCTACACTTTATACCCTACACTCTATACCCTACACTCTACAACCTGCACTCTATACCCTACACTCTACACTCTATACCCTACACTCTATACCCTACAGTCTATACCCTACACTCTATACCCTACACTCTATACCCTACACTCTACACTCTATTCCCTACACTCTATACCCTACACTCTACTCCCTACACTCTACACCCTACAGTCTATACCCTACACTCTACACTCTATACCTTACACTCTACACTCTATTCCCTACACTCTATACCCTACACTCTATAGCATACACTCTATACCCTACACTCTACACTCTATACCCTACACTCTATACCCTACACTCTATACCCTACACTATACACTCTATACCCTACACTCTACACTTTATACCCTACTCTCTATACCCTACACTCTATACCCTACACTCTACAACCTGCACTCTATACCCTACACTCTATACCCTACACCCTACACTCTATACCCTACACTCTATACCCTACACTCTATACCCTACACTCTACACTCTATACCCTACAGTCTATACCCTACACTCTATACCCTACACTCTACACCCTACACTCTACACCCTACACTCTAATCCCTACACTCTAATCCCTACACTCTAATCCCTACATCCTACACTCTATACCCTACAATCTATACCCTACACTCTATACCCTACACTCTATACCCTACACTCTATAAACTACACCCTACACTCTACACCCTACACCCTATACCCTACACTCTACACCCTACACCCTACACTCTACACTCTATACCCTACACCCTACACCCTGCACTCTGTACTCTACACTCTACACTCTTTACCCTACACTCTATACCCTACACTCTATACCCTACACTCTAATCCCTACACTCTACACTCTATACCCTACACTCTATACCCTACACTCTATACCCTACACTCTATACCCTACACTCTACACCCTACACTCTACACCCTACACTCTAATCCCTACACTCTAATCCATACACTCTAATCCCTACACCCTACACTCTATACCCTACACTCTATACCCTACACTCTATACCCTACACTCTATACCCTACACCCTACACCCTACACTCTACACTCTATACCCTACACTCTACACCCTACACTCTACACACTACACTCTATACCCTACACTCTACACCCTGCACTCTGTACCCTACACTCTACACTCTTTACCCTACACTCTATACCCTACACTCTATACCCTACACTCTAATACCCTACACTCTATACCCTACACTCTAAACTCTATACCCTACACTCTACACTCTTTACCCTACACTCTATAACATACACTCTATACCCTACACTCTACACCCTACACTCTATACCCTACACTCTATACCCTACACTCTACTCCCTACACTCTACACCCTACAGTCTATACCCTACACTCTACACTCTATACCTTACACTCTATAACATACACTCTATACCCTACACTCTATACCCTACACTCTATACCCTACACTCTATACCATACACTCTACACCATACACTCTACACCATACACTCTACACCATACACTCTATAGCATACACTCTATACCCTACACTATACACTCTATACCCTACACTCTATACCCTACACTCTATACCCTACACTATACACTCTATACCCTACACTCTACACTTTATACCCTACACTCTACAACCTGCACTCAATACCCTACACTCTACACTCTATACCCTACACTCTATACCCTACACTCTATACCCTACACTCTATACCCTACACTCTACACTCTGTACCCTACACTCTATACCCTACACTCTATACCCTACACTCTATACCCTACACTCTACTCCCTACACTCTACACCCTACAGTCTATACCCTACACTCTACACTCTATACCTTACACTCTAAACTCTATTCCCTACACTCTATACCCTACACTCTATAGCATACACTCTATACCCTACACTCTACACTCTATACCCTACACTCTATACCCTACACTCTATACCCTACACTATACACTCTATACCCTACACTCTACACTTTATACCCTACTCTCTATACCCTACACTCTATACCCTACACTCTACAACCTGCACTCTATACCCTACACTCTATACCCTACACCCTACACTCTATACCCTACACTCTATACCCTACACTCTATACCCTACACTCTATACCCTACACTCTACACTCTATACCCTACACTCTATAGCCTACACTCTACACTTTACTCTATACCCTACACTCTATACCCTACACTCTATAGCATACACTCTATACCCTACACTCTACACTCTATACCCTACACTCTATACCCTACACTCTATACCCTACACTATACACTGTATACCCTACACTCTACACTTTATACCCTACTCTCTATACCCTACACTCTATACCCTACACTCTATACCCTACACCCTACACCCTGCACTCTGTACCCTACACTCTACACTCTTTACCCTACACATTATACCCTACACTCTATACCATACACTCTATACCCTACACTCTAATCCCTACACTCTACACTCTATACCCTACACTCTATACCCTACACTCTATACCCTACACTCTATACCCTACACTCTACACCCTACACCCTACACTCTAATCCCTACACTCTAATCCCTTCTCTCTAATCCCTACACCCTACACTCTATACCCTACACTCTATACCCTACACTCCATACCCTACACTCTATACCCTACACCCTACACCCTACACCCTACACTCTACACTCTATACCCTACACTCTACACCCTACACTCTACACACTACACTCTATACCCTACACTCTACACCCTGCACTCTGTACCCTACACTCTACACTCTTTACCCTACACTCTATACCCTACACTCTATACCCTACACTCTATACCCTACACTCTAAACTCTATACCCTACACTCTACACTCTATACCCTACACTCTATAACATACACTCTATACCCTACACTCTATACCCTACACTCTATACCCTACACTCTATTCCCTACACTCTACTCCCTACACTCTACACCCTACAGTCTATACCCTACACTCTACACTCTATACCTTACACTCTATAACATACACTCTATACCCTACACTCTATACCCTACACTCTATACCCTACACTCTATACCATACACTCTACACCCTACACTCTATACCATACACTCTACACCCTACACTCTATACCATACACTCTACACCATACACTCTATAGCATACACTCTATACCCTACACTATACACTCTATACCCTACACTCTATACCCTACACTATACACTCTATACCCTACACTCTACACTTTATACCCTACACTCTATACCCTACACTCTATACCCTACACTCTATACCCTACAATCTACAACCTGCACTCTACAACCTGCAATCTATACCCTACACTCTATACCCTACACTCTACACTCTATACCCTACACTCTATACCCTACACTCTATACCCTACACTCTACACTCTATACCCTACACTCTATAGCCTACACTCTACACTCTATACCCTACACTCTATAGCCTACACTCTACACTCTATACCCTACACTCTACTCCCTACACCCTACAGTCTATACCTTACACTCTACACTCTATTCCCTACACTCTATACCCTACACTCTATACCCTACATTCTATACCCTACACTCTACACTCTATACCCTACACTCTATACCCTACACTCTATACCCTACACTCTACACCCTACACCCTACACTCTATACGCCACACTCTAAACCCTACAGTCTATACCCTACACTCCATACCCTACACTCTATACCATACACTCTACACTCTATACCCTACACTCTATACCCTACACTCTATACCCTACACCCTACACTCTATACCCTACACTCTATACCCTACACTCTACACTCTATACCCTACACTCTATACCCTACACTCTATACCCTACACTCTATACCCTACACTCTACACTCTATAACCTACACTCTATAGCCTACACTCTACACCCTACACTCTATACCCTGCACTCTATACCCTACACTCTACACTCTATACCCTACACTCTACTCCCTACACTCTACACCCTACACTCTACACTCTATACCTTACACTCTACACTCTATTCCATACACGCTATACCCTACACTCTATACCCTACATTCTATACCCTACACTCTACACTCTATACCCTACACTCTATACCCTACACTCTATACCGTACACTCTATACCCTACACTCTACACTCTATACCCTACACTCTATACGCCACACTCTATACCCTACAGTCTACACTCTATACCATACACTCTACACTCTACACTCTATACCCTACACTCTATACCCTACACTCTATACCCTACACCCTACACAATATACCCTACACTCTATACCCTACACTCTACACCCTACACCCTACACCCTACACTCTATACCCTACACTATACACTCTATACCCTACACTCTACACTTTATACCCTACACTCTATAACCTACACTCTATACCCTGCACTCTACACCCTGCACTCTACACCCAACACTCTAAACCCTACACTCTACACCCTACACTCTATACCCTACACTCTATAACCTACACTCTACACTCTATACCCTACACTCTATAGCCTACACTCTATACCCTACACTCTAATCCCTACACTCTACACTCTATACCCTACACTCTATACCATACACTCTACACCATACACTCTATAGCATACACTCTAAACTCTATACCCTACACTCTATACCCTACACTATACACTCTATACCCTACACTCTACACTTTATACCCTACTCTCTATACCCTACACTCTTTACCCTACACTCTACAACCTGCACTCTATACCCTACACTCTATACCCTACACCCTACACTCTATACCCTACACTCTATACCCTACACTCTATAACCTACACTCTACACTATATACCCTACACTCTATAGCCTACACTCTACACTCTACTCTATACCCTACACTCTATACCCTACACTCTAATCCCTACACTCTACACTCTATACCCTACACTCTATACCCTACACTCTACACCCTACACTCTACACCCTACACTCTACACCCTACACTCTAATCCCTACACTCTAATCCCTACACTCTAATCCCTAAACCCTACACTCTATACCCTACACCCTATACCCTACACTCTATACCC
The DNA here is from genome assembly GCF_032444005.1 of Ranitomeya imitator. NCBI lineage: Eukaryota > Metazoa > Chordata > Amphibia > Anura > Dendrobatidae > Ranitomeya > Ranitomeya imitator. Next base: position 109,475,653 of record NC_091285.1, on the reverse strand, counting down.
TACACTCTATACCCTACACCCTACACTCTACACCCTACACTCTATACCTTACACTCTACCCCCTACACTCTATACCCTACACTCTACACCCTGCACTCTGTACCCTACACTCTACACTCTTTACCCTACACTCTATACCCTACACTCTATACCCTACACTCTAATCTCTACACTCTACACTCTATACCCTACACTCTGTACCCTACACTCTATACCCTACACTCTACACTCTACACCCTACACTCTAATCCCTACACTCTAATCCCTACACTCTAATCCCTACACCCTAATCCCTACACCCTACACTCTATACCCTACACTCTATACCCTACACTCTATACCCTACACCCTACACTCTATACCCTACACTCTATACCCTACACTCTACACTCTATACCCTACACTCTACACCCTGCACTCTGTACCCTACACTCTATACCCTACACTCTATACCCTACACTCTATACCCTACACTCTATACCCTACACTCTAAACTCTATACCCTACACTCTATACCCTACACTTTATAACATACACTCTATACCCTACACTCTATACCCTACACTCTATACCATACACTCTACACCATACACTCTACACCATACACTCTACACCATACACTGTATAGCATACACTCTATACCCTACACTATACACTCTATACCCTACACTCTATACCCTACACTCTATACCCTACACTATACACTCTATACCCTACACTCTACACTTTATAACCTACACTCTATACCCTACACTCTACAACCTGCACTCTATACCCTACACTCTACACTCTATACCCTACACTCTATACCCTACACTCTATACCCTACACTCTATACCCTACACTCTATACCCTACACTCTATACCCTACACTCTACACCCTACAGTCTATACCCTACACTCTACACTCTATACCTTACACTCTACACTCTATTCCCTACACTCTATACCCTACACTCTATAGCATACACTCTATACCCTACACTCTACACTCTATACCCTACACTCTATACCCTACACTCTATACCCTACACTATACACTCCATACCCTACACTCTACACTTTATACCCTACTCTCTATACCCTACACTCTATACCCTACACTCTACAACCTGCACTCTATACCCTACACTCAATACCCTACACCCTACACTCTATACCCTACACTCTATACCCTACACTCTATACCCTACACTCTATACCCTACACTCTATACCCTACACTCTACACTCTATACCCTACACTCTATAGCCTACACTCTACACTTTACTCTATACCCTACACTCTATACCCTACACTCTAATCCCTACACTCTAATCCCTACAGTATACACTCTATACCCTACACTCTATACCCTACACTCTATACCCTACACTCTACACCCTACACTCTACACCCTACACTCTAATCCCTACACTCTAATCCCTACACTCTAATCCCTACACCCTACACTCTATACCCTACAATCTATACCCTACACTCTATACCCTACACTCTATACCCTACACTCTATACCCTACACTCTACACCCTACACCCTACACTCTACACTCTATACCCTACACTCTACACCCTGCACTCTGTACCCTACACTCTACACTCTTTACCCTACACTCTATACCCTACACTCTATACCCTACACTATAATTCCTTCACTCTACACTCTACACCCTACACTCTATACCCTACACTCTACACCCTACACTCTACACCCTACACTCTAATCCCTACACTATAATCCCTACACTCTAATCCCTACACCCTACACTCTATACCCTACACTCTATACCCTACACTCTATACCCTACACCCTACACCCTACACTCTACACTCTATACCCTACACTCTACACCCTACACTCTACACCCTACACTCTATACCCTACACTCTACACCCTGCACTCTGTACCCTACACTCTACACTCTTTACCCTACACTCTATACCCTACACTCTACAACCTGCACTCTATACCCTACACTCTATACCCTACACCCTACACTCTATACCCTACACTCTATACCCTACACTCTATACCCTACACTCTACACTCTATACCCTACACTCTATAGCCTACACTCTACACTTTACTCTATACCCTACACTCTATACCCTACACTCTAATCCCTACACTCTAATCCCTACAGTCTACACTCTATACCCTACACTCTATACCCTACACTCTATACCCTACACTCTACACCCTACACTCTACACCCTACACTCTAATCCCTACACTCTAATCCCTACACTCTAATCCCTACACCCTACACTCTATACCCTACAATCTATACCCTACACTCTATACCCTACACTCTATACCCTACACTCTATACCCTACACTCTACACCCTACACCCTACACTCTACACTCTATACCCTACACTCTACACCCTGCACTCTGTACCCTACACTCTACACTCTTTACCCTACACTCTATACCCTACACTCTATACCCTACACTATAATCCCTACACTCTACACTCTACACCCTACACTCTATACCCTACACTCTACACCCTACACTCTACACCCTACACTCTAATCCCTACACTATAATCCCTACACTCTAATCCCTACACCCTACACTCTATACCCTACACTCTATACCCTACACTCTATACCCTACACTCTATACCCTACACCCTACACCCTACACTCTACACTCTATACCCTACACTCTACACCCTACACTCTACACCCTACACTCTATACCCTACACTCTACACCCTGCACTCTGTACCCTACACTCTACACTCTTTACCCTACACTCTATACCCTACACTCTAAACCCTACACTCTATACCCTACACTCTTTACCCTACACTCTAAACTCTATACCCTACACTCTATAACATACACTCTATACCCTACACTCTACACTCTATACCCTACACTCTATAACATACACTCTATACCCTACACTCTATACCCTACACTCTATACCCTACACTCTATACCCTACACTCTACTTCCTACACTCTACACCCTACAGTCTATACCCTACACTCTACACTCTATACCTTACACTCTATAACATACACTCTATACCCTACACCCTACACTCTATACCCTACACTCTATACCCTACACTCTATACCCTACACTCTATACCCTACACTCTATACCCTACACTCTACACTCTATACCCTACACTCTATACCCTACACTCTATAGCCTACACTCTACACTTTACTCTATACCCTACACTCTATACCCTACACTCTAATCCCTACACTCTAATCCCTACAGTCTACACTCTATACCCTACACTCTATACCCTACACTCTATACCCTACACTCTACACCCAACACTCTACACCCTACACTCTAATCCCTACACTCTAATCCCTACACTCTAATCCCTACACCCTACACTCTATACCCTACAATCTATACCCTACACTCTATACCCTACACTCTATACCCTACACTCTATACCCTACAATCTACACCCTACACCCTACACTCTACACTATATACCCTACACTCTACACCCTGCACTCTGTACCCTACACTCTACACTCTTTACCCTACACTCTATACTCTACACTCTATACCCTACACTCTATACCCTACACTCTAATCCCTACACTCTACACTCTATACCCTACACTCTATACCCTACACTCTATACCCTACACTCTACACCCTACACTCTAATCCCTACACTCTAATCCCTACACTCTAATCCCTACACCCTACACTCTATACCCTACACTCTATACCCTACACTCTATACCCTACACCCTACACCCTACACTCTACACTCTATACCCTACACTCTACACCCTACACTCTATACCCTACACTCTATACCCTACACTCTACACCCTGCACTCTGTACCCTACACTCTACACTCTTTACCCTACACTCTATACCCTACACTCTATACCCTACACTCTATACCATACACTCTACACCATACACTCTACACCATACACTCTACACCATACACTCTACACCATACACTGTATAGCATACACTCTATACCCTACACTATACACTCTATACCCTACACTCTATACCCTACACTCTATACCCTACACTATACACTCTATACCCTACACTCTATACCCTACACTCTATACCCTAGACTCTATACCCTACACTCTATACCCTACACTCTACACCCTACAGTCTATACCCTACACTCTACACTCTATACCTTACACTCTACACTCTATTCCCTACACTCTATACCCTACACTCTATAGCATACACTCTATACCCTACACTCTACACTCTATACCCTACACTCCATACCCTACACTCTATACCCTACACTATACACTCCATACCCTTCACTCTACACTTTATACCCTACTCTCTATACCCTACACTCTATACCCTACACTCTACAACCTGCACTCTATACCCTACACTCTATACCATACACCCTACACTCTATACCCTACACTCTATACCCTACACTCTATACCCTACACTCTATACCCTACACTCTACACTCTATACCCTACACTCTATAGCCTACACTCTACACTTTACTCTATACCCTACACTCTACACCCTACACTCTACACCCTACACTCTAATCCCTACACTCTAATCCCTACACTCTAATCCCTACACCCTACACTCTATACCCTACAATCTATACCCTACACTCTATACCCTACACTCTATACCCTACACTCTAATCCCTACACTCTAATCCCTACAGTCTACACTCTATACCCTACACTCTATACCCTACACTCTATACCCTACACTCTACACCCTACACTCTACACCCTACACTCTAATCCCTACACTCTAATCCCTACACTCTAATCCCTACACCCTACACTCTATACCCTACAATCTATACCCTACACTCTATACCCTACACTCTATACCCTACACTCTATACCCTACACTCTATACCCTACACTCTACACCCTACACCCTACACTCTACACTCTATACCCTACACTCTACACCCTGCACTCTGTACCCTACACTCTACACTCTTTACCCTACACTCTATACCCTACACTCTATACCCTACACTCTATACCCTACACTCTAATCCCTACACTCTACACTCTACACCCTACACTCTATACCCTACACTCTACACCCTACACTCTACACCCTACACTCTAATCCCTACACTATAATCCCTACACTCTAATCCCTACACCCTACACTCTATACCCTACACTCTATACCCTACACTCTATATCCTACACTCTATACCCTACACCCTACACCCTACACTCTACACTCTATACCCTACACTCTACACCCTACACTCTACACCCTACACTCTATATCCTACACTCTACACCCTGCACTCTGTACCCTACACTCTACACTCTTTACCCTACACTCTATACCCTACACTCTATACCCTACACTCTATACCCAACACTCTTTACCCTACACTCTAAACTCTATACCCTACACTCTATAACATACACTCTAAACCCTACACTCTACACTCTATACCCTACACTCTATAACATACACTCTATACCCTACACTCTATAACCTACACTCTATACCCTACACTCTATACCCTACACTCTACTCCCTACACTCTACACCCTACAGTCTATACCCTACACTCTACACTCTATACCTTACACTCTATAACATACACTCTATACCCTACACCCTACACTCTATACCCTACACTCTATACCCTACACTCTATACCCTACACTCTATACCCTACACTCTATACCCTACACTCTACACTCTATACCCTACACTCTATAGCCTACACTCTACACTTTACTCTATACCCTACACTCTATACCCTACACTCTAATCCCTACACTCTAATCCCTACAGTCTACACTCTATACCCTACACTCTATACCCTACACTCTATACCCTACACTCTACACCCAACACTCTACACCCTACACTCTAATCCCTACACTCTAATCCCTACACTCTAATCCCTACACCCTACACTCTATACCCTACAATCTATACCCTACACTCTATACCCTACACTCTATACCCTACACTCTATACCCTACACTCTACACCCTACACCCTACACTCTACACTCTATACCCTACACTCTACACCCTGCACTCTGTAACCTACACTCTAGACTCTTTACCCTACACTCTATACTCTACACTCTATACCCTACACTCTATACCCTACACTCTAATCCCTACACTCTACACTCTATACCCTACACTCTATACCCTACACTCTATACCCTACACTCTACACCCTACACTCTACACCCTACACTCTAATCCCTACACTCTAATCCCTACACTCTAATCCCTACACCCTACACTCTATACCCTACACTCTATACCCTACACTCTATACCCTACACTCTATACCCTACACCCTACACCCTACACTCTACACTCTATACCCTACACTCTACACCCTACACTCTACACCCTACACTCTATACCGTACACTCTACACCCTGCACTCTGTACCCTACACTCTACACTCGTTACCCTACACACTATACCCTACACTCTATACCCTACACTCTATACCCTACACTCTATACCCTACACTCTAAACTCTATACCCTACACTCTATAACATACACTCTATAACCTACACTCTACACTCTATACCCTACACTCTATAACATACACTCTATACCCTACACTCTATACCCTACACTCTATACCCTACACTCTATACCCTACACTCTACTCCCTACACTCTACACCCTACAGTCTATACCCTACACTCTACACTCTATACCTTACACTCTATAACATACACTCTATACCCTACACTCTATACCCTACACTCTATACCCTACACTCTATACCCTACACTCTACACCCTACACTCTATACCATACACTCTACACCCTACACTCTATACCATACACTCTACACCATACACTCTATAGCATACACTATATACCCTACACTATACACTCTATGCCCTACACTCTATACCCTACACTATACACTCCATACCCTACACTCTATACCCTACACTCTATACCCTACACTCTATACCCTACACTCTACAACCTGCACTCTACAACCTGCAATCTATACCCTACAATCTATACCCTACACTCTATATCCTACACTCTATACCCTACACTCTAAACTCTATACCCTACACTCTATACCCTACACTCTATAACATACACTCTATACCCTACACTCTATACCATACACTCTACACCATACACTCTACACCATACACTCTACACCATACACTCTACACCATACACTCTATAGCATACACTCTATACCCTACACGATACACTCTATACCCTACACTCTATACCCTACACTCTATACCCTACACTATACACTCTATACCCTACACTCTACACTCTATACCCTACACTCTACAACCTGCACTCTATACCCTACACTCTACACCCTACACTCTATACCCTACATTCTATACCCTACACTCTACACTCTTTACCCTACACTCTATACCCTACACTCTATACCCTACACTCTAAACTCTATACCCTACACTCTACACTCTATACCCTACACTCTATAACATACACTCTATACCCTACACTCTATAACATACACTCTATACCCTACACTCTACACCCAACTCTCTAATCCCTACACTATATACCCTACACTCTACACTCTATACCTTACACTCTAATCCCTACACTCTACACTCTATACCCTACACTCTATACCCTACACTCTACACCCTACACTCTACACCCTACTCTCTAATCCCTACACTCTAATCCCTACACTCTAATCCCTACACCCTACACTCTATACCCTACACTCTATACCCTACACTCTATACCCTACACCCTACACTCTATAGCCTACACTCTATACCCTACAGTATATACCCTACACTCTATACCCTACACTCTACACCTTACACTCTACACTCTATACCCTACACTCTATACCGTACACTCTATACCCTACACTCTACACTCTATACCCTACACTCTATACGCCACACTCTATACCCTACAGTCTACACTCTATACCATACACTCTACACTCTACACTCTATACCCTACACTCTACACCCTACACTCTATACCGTACACTCTACACTCTATACCCTACACTCTATAGCCTACACTCTACACTCTACACCCTACACTCTATACCCTACACTCTACACCCTACACTCTATACCCTACACTCTACACTCTATACCCTACACTCTATAGCCTACACTCTACACCCTACACTCTATACCCTGCACTCTATTCCCTACAATCTACACTCTATACCCTACACTCTACTCCCTACACCCTACAGTCTATACCCTACACTCTACACTCTATACCTTACACTCTACACTCTATTCCCTACACTCTATACCCTACACTCTATACCCTACATTCTATACCCTACACTCTACACTCTATACCCTACACTCTATACCCTACACTATATACCCTACACTCTACACTCTATACCCTACACTCTATACGCCACACTCTATACCCTACAGTCTATACCCTACACTCTATACCCTACACTCTACACCCTACACTCTATACCCTACACTCTACACTCTATACCCTACACTCTATAGCCTACACTCTACACTCTACACTCTATACCCTACACTCTATACCCTACACTCTATACCCTACACTCTATACCCTACACTCTACACTCTATACCCTACACTCTATAGCCTACACTCTACACCCTACACTCTATACCCTGCACTCTATACCCTACACTCTACACTCTATACCCTACACTCTACTCCCTACACCCTACAGTCTATACTCTACACTCTACACTCTATACCTTTCACTCTACACTCTATTCCCTACACTCTATACCCTACACTCTATACCCTACATTCTATACCCTACACTCTACACTCTATACCCTACACTCTATACCCTACACTCTATACCCTACACTCTACACTCTATACCCTACACTCTATATGCCACACTCTATACCCTACAGTCTATACCCTACACTCTATACCCTACACTCTATACCATACACTCTACACTCTACACTCTATACCCTACACTCTATACCCTACACTCTATACCCTACACTCTACACTCTATACCCTACACTCTATACCCTACACTCTACACTCTACACCCTACACTCTACACCCTACACTCTATACCCTATACCCTACACTTTATACCCTACACTCTATACCCTACACTCTATACCCTACACTCTATACCCTACACTATACACTCTATACCCTACACTCTACACTTTATACCCTACACTCTATACCCTACACTCTATACCCTGCACTCTACACCCTGCACTCTACACCCAACACTCTAAACCCTACACTCTACACTCTATACCCTACACTCTATACCCTACACTCTACACTCTATACCCTACACTCTATAGCCTACACTCTATACCCTACAGTTTATACCCTACACTCTATACCCTACACTCTACACCTTACACTCTACACTCTATTCCCTACACTCTATACACTACACTCTATACCCTACACTCTACACCCAACACTCTATACCCTACACTCTACACCCTACACTCTATACCCTACACTCTATAGCCTACACTCTATACCCTACACTCTAATCCCTACACTCTACACTCTATACCCTACACTCTATACCATACACTCTATACTCTACACTCTATACCCTACACTCTATACCCTGCACTCTACACCCTGCACTCTACACCCAACACTCTAAACCCTACACTCTACACTCTATACCCTACACTCTATACCCTACACTCTACACCCTACACTCTATAGCCTACACTCTATACCCTACAGTTTATACCCTACACTCTATACCCTACACCCTACACTCTATACCCTACACTCTACACTCTATACCCTACACTCTACACCCTACACTCTACACACTACACTCTATACCCTACACTCTACACCCTGCACTCTGTACCCTACACTCTACACTCTTTACCCTCCACTCTATACCCTACACTCTATACCCTACACTCTATACCCTACACTCTACTCCCTAAACTCTACACCCTACAGTCTATACCCTACACTCTACACTCTATACCTTACACTCTATAACATACACTCTATACCCTACACTCTATACCCTACACTCTATACCATACACTCTACACCCTACACTCTATACCATACACTCTACACCCTACACTCTATACCATACACTCTACACCATACACTCTATAGCATACACTCTATACCCTACACTATACACTCTATACCCTACACTCTATACCCTACACTATACACTCTATACCCTACACTCTACACTTTATACCCTACACTCTATACCCTACACTTTATACCCTACACTCTATACCCTACACTCTACAACCTGCACTCTACAACCTGCAATCTATACCCTACACTCTATACCCTACACTCTACACTCTATACCCTACACTCTATACCCTACACTCTATACCCTACACTCTACACTCTATACCCTACACTCTATAGCCTACACTCTACACTCTATACCCTACACTCTATAGCCTACACTCTACACTCTATACCCTACACTCTACTCCCTACACCCTACAGTCTATACCTTACACTCTACACTCTATACCTTACACTCTACACTCTATTCCCTACACTCTATACCCTACACTCTATACCCTACATTCTATACCCTACACTCTACACTCTATACCCTACACTCTATACCCTACACTCTATACCCTACACTCTACACCCTACACCCTACACTCTATACGCCACACTCTATACCCTACAGTCTATACCCTACACTCTATACCCTACACTCTATACCCTACACCCTACACTCTATACCCTACACTCTATACCCTACACTCTACACTCTATACCCTACACTCTATACCCTACACTCTATACCCTACACTCTACACCCTACACTCTACACTCTATAACCTACACTCTATAGCCTACACTCTACACCCTACACTCTATACCCTGCACTCTATACCCTACACTCTACACTCTATACCCTACACTCTACTCCCTAAACTCTACACCCTACACTCTACACTCTATACCTTACACTCTACACTCTATTCCCTACACTCTATACCCTACACTCTATACCCTATATTCTATACCCTACACTCTACACTCTATACCCTACACTCTATACCCTACACTCTATACCGTACACTCTATACCCTACACTCTACACTCTATACCCTACACTCTATACGCCACACTCTATACCCTACAGTCTACACTCTATACCATACACTCTACACTCTACACTCTACACTCTATACCCTACACTCTATACCCTACACTCTATACCCTACACCCTACACAATATACCCTACACTCTATACCCTACACTCTACACCCTACACCCTACACCCTACACTCTATACCCTACACTATACACTCTATACCCTACACTCTACACTTTATACCCTACACTCTATACCCTACACTCTATACCCTGCACTTTACACCCTGCACTCTACACCCAACACTCTAAACCCTACACTCTACACCCTACACTCTATACCCTACACTCTATACCCTACACTCTACACTCTATACCCTACACTCTATAGCCTACACTCTATACCCTACAGTATATACCCTACACTCTATACCCTACACTCTACACCTTACACTCTACACTCTATTCCCTACACTCTATACCCTACACTCTATACCCTACACTCTATACCCTACACTCTACACTCTATACCCTACACCCTACACTCTATACCCTACACTCTATATCCTACACTCTATACCCTGCACTCTATACCTTGCACTCTACAAACAACACTCTATACCCTACACTCTACACCCTACACTCTATACCCTACACTCTATAACCTACACTCTACACTCTATACCCTACACTCTATAGCCTACACTCTATACCCTACACTCTAATCCCTACACTCTACACTCTATACCCTACACTCTATACCATACACTCTACACCATACACTCTATAGCATACACTCTACACTCTATACCCTACACTCTATACCCTACACTATACACTCTATACCCTACACTCTACACTTTATACCCTACTCTCTATACCCTACACTCTATACTCTACACTCTACAACCTGCACTCTATACCCTACACTCTATACCCTACACCCTACACTCTATACCGTACACTCTATACCCTACACTCTATACCCTACACTCTATACCCTACACTCTACACTCTATACCCTACACTCTATAGCCTACACTCTACACTCTACTCTAAACCCTACACTCTATACCCTACACTCTAATCCCTACACTCTACACTCTATACCCTACACTCTATACCCTACACTCTACACCCTACACTCTACACCCTACACTCTAATCCCTACACTCTAATCCCTACACCCTACACCCTATACCCTACACTCTATACCCTACACTCTATACCCTACACCCTACACTCTACACCCTACACTCTATACCTTACACTCTACACCCTACACTCTATACCCTACACTCTACACCCTGCACTCTACACCCAACACTCTAAACCCTACACTCTACACTCTATACCCTACACTCTATACCCTACACTCTACACTCTATACCCTACACTCTATAGCCTACACTCTATACCCTACAGTTTATACCCTACACTCTATACCCTACACCCTACACTCTATACCCTACACTCTTCACTCTATACCCTACACTCTACACCCTACACTCTACACACTACACTCTATACCCTACACTCTACACCCTGCACTCTGTACCCTACACTCTACACTCTTTACCCTACACTCTATACCCTACACTCTATACCCTACACTCTATACCCTACACTCTAAACTCTATACCCTACACTCTACACTCTATACCCTACACTCTATAACATACACTCTATACCCTACACTCTATACCCTACACTCTATACCCTACACTCTATACCCTACACTCTACTCCCTACACTCTACACCCTACAGTCTATACCCTACACTCTACACTCTATACCTTACACTCTATAACATACACTCTATACCCTACACTCTATACCCTACACTCTATACCCTACACTCTATACCATACACTCTACACCCTACACTCTATACCATACACTCTACACCCTACACTCTATACCATACACTCTACACCATACACTCTATAGCATACACTCTATACCCTACACTATACACTCTATACCCTACACTCTATACCCTACACTATACACTCTATACCCTACACTCTACACTTTATACCCTACACTCTATACCCTACACTCTATACCCTACACTCTATACCCTACACTCTACAACCTGCACTCTACAACCTGCAATCTATACCCTACACTCTATACCCTACACTCTATACCCTACACTCTATACCCTACACTCTATACCCTACACTCTACACTCTATACCCTACACTCTATAGCCTACACTCTACACTCTATACCCTACACTCTATAGCCTACACTCTACACTCTATACCCTACACTCTACTCCCTACACCCTACAGTCTATACCTTACACTCTACACTCTATACCTTACACTCTACACTCTATTCCCTACACTCTATACTCTACACTCTATACCCTACATTCTATACCCTACACTCTACACTCTATACCCTACACTCTATACCCTACACTCTATACCCTACACTCTACACCCTACACCCTACACTCTATACGCCACACTCTATACCCTACAGTCTATACCCTACACTCTATACCCTACACTCTATACCATACACTCTACACTCTATACCCTACACTCTATACCCTACACTCTATACCCTACACCCTACACTCTATACCCTACACTCTATACCCTACACTCTACACTCTATACCCTACACTCTATACCCTACACTCTATACCCTACACTCTATACCCTACACTCTACACTCTATAACCTACACTCTATAGCCTACACTCTACACCCTACACTCTATACCCTGCACTCTATACCCTACACTCTACACCCTACACTCTACACTCTATACCTTACACTCTATAACATACACTCTATACCCTACACTCTATACCCTACACTCTATACCCTACACTCTATACCATACACTCTACACCCTACACTCTATACCATACACTCTACACCCTACACTCTATACCATACACTCTACACCATACACTCTATAGCATACACTCTATACCCTACACTATACACTCTATACCCTACACTCTATACCCTACACTATACACTCTATACCCTACACTCTACACTTTATACCCTACACTCTATACCCTACACTCTATACCCTACACTCTATACCCTACACTCTACAACCTGCACTCTACAACCTGCAATCTATACCCTACACTCTATACCCTACACTCTATACCCTACACTCTATACCCTACACTCTATACCCTACACTCTACACTCTATACCCTACACTCTATAGCCTACACTCTACACTCTATACCCTACACTCTATAGCCTACACTCTATACTCTATACCCTACACTCTACTCCCTACACCCTACAGTCTATACCTTACACTCTACACTCTATACCTTACACTCTACACTCTATTCCCTACACTCTATACTCTACACTCTATACCCTACATTCTATACCCTACACTCTACACTCTATACCCTACACTCTATACCCTACACTCTATACCCTACACTCTACACCCTACACCCTACACTCTATACGCCACACTCTATACCCTACAGTCTATACCCTACACTCTATACCATACACTCTACACTCTATACCCTACACTCTATACCATACACTCTATACCCTACACCCTACACTCTATACCCTACACTCTATACCCTACACTCTACACTCTATACCCTACACTCTATACCCTACACTCTATACCCTACACTCTATACCCTACACTCTACACTCTATAACCTACACTCTATAGCCTACACTCTACACCCTACACTCTATACCCTGCACTCTATACCCTACACTCTACACTCTATACCCTACACTCTACACTCTATACCTTACACTCTATAACATACACTCTATACCCTACACTCTATACCCTACACTCTATACCCTACACTCTATACCATACACTCTACACCCTACACTCTATACCATACACTCTACACCCTACACTCTATACCATACACTCTACACCATACACTCTATAGCATACACTCTATACCCTACACTATACACTCTATACCCTACACTCTATACCCTACACTATACACTCTATACCCTACACTCTACACTTTATACCCTACACTCTATACCCTACACTCTATACCCTACACTCTATACCCTACACTCTACAACCTGCACTCTACAACCTGCAATCTATACCCTACACTCTATACCCTACACTCTATACCCTACACTCTATACCCTACACTCTATACCCTACACTCTACACTCTATACCCTACACTCTATAGCCTACACTCTACACTCTATACCCTACACTCTATAGCCTACACTCTACACTCTATACCCTACACTCTACTCCCTACACCCTACAGTCTATACCTTACACTCTACACTCTATACCTTACACTCTACACTCTATTCCCTACACTCTATACTCTACACTCTATACCCTACATTCTATACCCTACACTCTACACTCTATACCCTACACTCTATACCCTACACTCTATACCCTACACTCTACACCCTACACCCTACACTCTATACGCCACACTCTATACCCTACAGTCTATACCCTACACTCTATACCCTACACTCTATACCATACACTCTACACTCTATACCCTACACTCTATACCCTACACTCTATACCCTACACCCTACACTCTATACCCTACACTCTATACCCTACACTCTACACTCTATACCCTACACTCTATACCCTACACTCTATACCCTACACTCTATACCCTACACTCTACACTCTATAACCTACACTCTATAGCCTACACTCTACACCCTACACTCTATACCCTGCACTCTATACCCTACACTCTACACTCTATACCCTACACTCTACTCCCTACACTCTACACCCTACACTCTACACTCTATACCTTACACTCTACACTCTATTCCCTACACTCTATACCCTACACTCTATACCCTACATTCTATACCCTACACTCTACACTCTATACCCTACACTCTATACCCTACACTCTATACCGTACACTCTATACCCTACACTCTACACTCTATACCCTACACTCTATACGCCACACTCTATACCCTACAGTCTACACTCTATACCATACACTCTACACTCTATACCCTACACTCTATACCCTACACTCTATTCCCTACACCCTACACAATATACCCTACACTCTATACCCTACACTCTACACCCTACACCCTACACCCTACACTCTATACCCTACAATATACACTCTATACCCTACACTCTACACTTTATACTCTACACTCTATACCCTACACTCTATACCCTGCACTTTACACCCTGCACTCTACACCCAACACTCTAAACCCTACACTCTACACCCTACACTCTATACCCTACACTCTATACCCTACACTCTACACTCTATACCCTACACCCTACACTCTATACCCTACACTCTATATCCTACACTCTATACCCTACAGTATATACCCTACACTCTATACCCTACACTCTACACCTTACACTCTACACTCTATTCCCTACACTCTATACCCTACACTCTATACCCTACACTCTATACCCTACACTCTACACTCTATACCCTACACCCTACACTCTATACCCTACACTCTATATCCTACACTCTATACCCTGCACTCTATACCCTGCACTCTACACCCAACACTCTATACCCTACACTCTACACCCTACACTCTATACCCTACACTCTATAACCTACACTCTACACTCTATACCCTACACTCTATAGCCTACACTCTATACCCTACACTCTAATCCCTACACTCTACACTCTATACCCTACACTCTATACCATACACTCTACACCATACACTCTATAGCATACACTCTACACTCTATACCCTACACTCTATACCCTACACTATACACTCTATACCCTACACTCTACACTTTATACCCTACTCTCTATACCCTACACTCTATACTCTACACTCTACAACCTGCACTCTATACCCTATACTCTATACCCTACACCCTACACTCTATACCGTACACTCTATACCCTACACTCTATACCCTACACTCTATACCCTACACTCTACACTCTATACCCTACACTCTATAGCCTACACTCTACACTCTACTCTAAACCCTACACTCTATACCCTACACTCTAATCCCTACACTCTACACTCTATACCCTACACTCTATACCCTACACTCTATACCCTACACTCTACACCCTACACTCTACACCCTACACTCTAATCCCTACACTCTAATCCCTACACTCTAATCCCTACACCCTACACTCTATACCCTACACCCTATACCCTACACTCTATACCCTACACTCTATACCCTACACCCTACACTCTACACCCTACACTCTATACCTTACACTCTACACCCTACACTCTATACCCTACACTCTACACCCTGCACTCTGTACCCTACACTCTACACTCTTTACCCTACACTCTATACCCTACACTCTATACCCTACACTCTAATCTCTACACTCTACACTCTATACCCTACACTCTGTACCCTACACTCTATACCATACACTCTACACTCTACACCCTACACTCTAATCCCTACACTCTAATCCCTACACTCTAATCCCTACACCCTAATCCCTACACCCTACACTCTATACCCTACACTCTATACCCTACACTCTATACCCTACACCCTACACTCTATACCCTACACTCTACACCCTACACTCTACACTCTATACCCTACACTCTACACCCTGCACTCTGTACCCTACACTCTATACCCTACACTCTATACCCTACACTCTATACCCTACACTCTAAACTCTATACCCTGCACTCTATACCCTACACTCTATAACATACACTCTATACCCTACACTCTATACCCTACACTCTATACCATACACTCTACACCATACACTCTACACCATACACTCTACACCATACACTCTACACCATACACTCTATAGCATACACTCTATACCCTATACTATACGCTCTATACCCTACACTCTATACCCTACACTCTATACCCTACACTATACACTCTATACCCTACACTCTACACTTTATACCCTACACTCTATACCCTACACTCTACAACCTGCACTCTATACCCTACACTCTACACTCTATACCCTACACTCTATACCCTACACTCTATACCCTACACTCTATACCCTACACTCTACACCCTACAGTCTATACCCTACACTCTACACTCTATACCTTACACTCTACACTCTATTCCCTACACTCTATACCCTACACTCTATAGCATACACTCTATACCCTACACTCTACACTCTATACCCTACACTCTATACCCTACACTCTATACCCTACACTATACACTCCATACCCTACACTCTACACTTTATACCCTACTCTCTATACCCTACACTCTATACCCTACACTCTACAACCTGCACTCTATACCCTACACTCTATACCCTACACCCTACACTCTATACCCTACACTCTATACCCTACACTCTATACCCTACACTCTATACCCTACACTCTACACTCTATACCCTACACTCTATAGCCTACACTCTACACTTTACTCTATACCCTACACTCTATACCCTACACTCTAATCCCTACACTCTAATCCCTACAGTCTACACTCTATACCCTACACTCTATACCCTACACTCTATACCCTACACTCTACACCCTACACTCTACATCCTACACTCTAATCCCTACACTCTAATCCCTACACTCTAATCCCTACACCCTACACTCTATACCCTACAATCTATACCCTACACTCTATACCCTACACTCTATACCCTACACTCTATACCCTACACCCTACACCCTACACTCTACACTCTACACTCTATACCCTACACTCTACACCCTGCACTCTGTACCCTACACTCTACACTCGTTACCCTACACTCTATACCCTACACTGTATACCCTACACTCTATACCCTACACTCTAATCCCTACACTCTACACTCTATACCCTACACTCTATACCCTACACTCTACACCCTACACTCTACACCCTACACTCTAATCCCTACACTATAATCCCTACACTCTAATCCCTACACCCTACACTCTATACCCTACACTCTATACCCTACACTCTATACCCTACACCCTACACCCTACACTCTACACTCTATACCCTACACTCTACACCCTACACTCTACACCCTACACTCTAATCCCTACACTCTAATCCCTACACTCTAATCCCTACACCCTACACTCTATACCCTACACTCTATACCCTACACTCTATACCCTACACTCTATACCCTACACCCTACACCCTACACTCTACACTCTATACCCTACACTCTACACCCTACACTCTACACCCTACACTATATACCCTACACTCTACACCCTGCACTCTGTACCCTACACTCTACACTCTTTACCCTACACTCTATACCCTACACTCTATACCCTACACTCTATACCCTACACTCTAAACTCTATACCCTACACTCTATAACATACACTCTATACCCTACACTCTACACTCTATACCCTACAGTCTATAACATACACTCTATACCCTACACTCTATACCCTACACTCTATACCCTACACTATATACCCTACACTCTACTCCCTACACTCTACACCCTACAGTCTATACCCTACACTCTACACTCTATACCTTACACTCTATAACATACACTCTATACCCTACACTCTATACCCTACACTCTATACCCTACACTCTATACCCTACACTCTACACCCTACACTCTATACCATACACTCTACACCCTACACTCTATACCATACACTCTACACCATACACTCTATAGCATACACTATATACCCTACACTATACATTCTATGCCCTACACTCTATACCCTACACTATACACTCTATACCCTACACTCTACACTTTATACCCTACACTCTATTCCCTACACTCTATACCCTACACTCTATACCCTACACTCTACAACCTGCACTCTACAACCTGCAATCTATACCCTACACTCTATACCCTACACTCTATATCCTACACTCTATACCCTACACTCTAAACTCTATACCCTACACTCTATACCCTACACTCTATAACATACACTCTATACCCTACACTCTATACCATACACTCTACACCATACACTCTACACCATACACTCTACACCATACACTCTACACCATACACTCTATAGCATACACTCTATACCCTACACGATACACTCTATACCCTACACTCTTTACCCTACACTCTATACCCTACACTCTATACCCTACACTATACACTCTATACCCTACACTTTACAACCTGCACTCTATACCCTACACTCTACACCCTACACTCTATACCCTACATTCTATACCCTACACTCTACACTCTTTACCCTACACTCTATACCCTACACTATACACTCTATACCCTACACTCTACACTTTATACCCTACTCTCTATACCCTACACTCTATACTCTACACTCTACAACCTGCACTCTATACCCTATACTCTATACCCTACACCCTACACTCTATACCGTACACTCTATACCCTACACTCTATACCCTACACTCTATACCCTACACTCTACACTCTATACCCTACACTCTATAGCCTACACTCTACACTCTACTCTAAACCCTACACTCTATACCCTACACTCTAATCCCTACACTCTACACCATACACTCTATAGCATACACTCTACACTCTATACCCTACACTCTATACCCTACACTATACACTCTATACCCTACACTCTACACTTTATACCCTACTCTCTATACCCTACACTCTATACTCTACACTCTACAACCTGCACTCTATACCCTATACTCTATACCCTACACCCTACACTCTATACCGTACACTCTATACCCTACACTCTATACCCTACACTCTATACCCTACACTCTACACTCTATACCCTACACTCTATAGCCTACACTCTACACTCTACTCTAAACCCTACACTCTATACCCTACACTCTAATCCCTACACTCTACACTCTATACCCTACACTCTATACCCTACACTCTATACCCTACACTCTACACCCTACACTCTACACCCTACACTCTAATCCCTACACTCTAATCCCTACACTCTAATCCCTACACCCTACACTCTATACCCTACACCCTATACCCTACACTCTATACCCTACACTCTATACCCTACACCCTACACTCTACACCCTACACTCTATACCTTACACTCTACACCCTACACTCTATACCCTACACTCTACACCCTGCACTCTGTACCCTACACTCTACACTCTTTACCCTACACTCTATACCCTACACTCTATACCCTACACTCTAATCTCTACACTCTACACTCTATACCCTACACTCTGTACCCTACACTCTATACCCTACACTCTACACTCTACACCCTACACTCTAATCCCTACACTCTAATCCCTACACTCTAATCCCTACACCCTAATCCCTACACCCTACACTCTATACCCTACACTCTATACCCTACACTCTATACCCTACACCCTACACTCTATACCCTACACTCTACACCCTACACTCTACACTCTATACCCTACACTCTACACCCTGCACTCTGTACCCTACACTCTATACCCTACACTCTATACCCTACACTCTATACCCTACACTCTAAACTCTATACCCTGCACTCTATACCCTACACTCTATAACATACACTCTATACCCTACACTCTATACCCTACACTCTATACCATACACTCTACACCATACACTCTACACCATACACTCTACACCATACACTCTACACCATACACTCTATAGCATACACTCTATACCCTATACTATACGCTCTATACCCTACACTCTATACCCTACACTCTATACCCTACACTATACACTCTATACCCTACACTCTACACTTTATACCCTACACTCTATACCCTACACTCTACAACCTGCACTCTATACCCTACACTCTACACTCTATACCCTACACTCTATACCCTACACTCTATACCCTACACTCTATACCCTACACTCTACACCCTACAGTCTATACCCTACACTCTACACTCTATACCTTACACTCTACACTCTATTCCCTACACTCTATACCCTACACTCTATAGCATACACTCTATACCCTACACTCTACACTCTATACCCTACACTCTATACCCTACACTCTATACCCTACACTATACACTCCATACCCTACACTCTACACTTTATACCCTACTCTCTATACCCTACACTCTATACCCTACACTCTACAACCTGCACTCTATACCCTACACTCTATACCCTACACCCTACACTCTATACCCTACACTCTATACCCTACACTCTATACCCTACACTCTATACCCTACACTCTACACTCTATACCCTACACTCTATAGCCTACACTCTACACTTTACTCTATACCCTACACTCTATACCCTACACTCTAATCCCTACACTCTAATCCCTACAGTCTACACTCTATACCCTACACTCTATACCCTACACTCTATACCCTACACTTTACACCCTACACTCTACATCCTACACTCTAATCCCTACACTCTAATCCCTACACTCTAATCCCTACACCCTACACTCTATACCCTACAATCTATACCCTACACTCTATACCCTACACTCTATACCCTACACTCTATACCCTACACCCTACACCCTACACTCTACACTCTACACTCTATACCCTACACTCTACACCCTGCACTCTGTACCCTACACTCTACACTCGTTACCCTACACTCTATACCCTACACTGTATACCCTACACTCTATACCCTACACTCTAATCCCTACACTCTACACTCTATACCCTACACTCTATACCCTACACTCTACACCCTACACTCTACACCCTACACTCTAATCCCTACACTATAATCCCTACACTCTAATCCCTACACCCTACACTCTATACCCTACACTCTATACCCTACACTCTATACCCTACACCCTACACCCTACACTCTACACTCTATACCCTACACTCTACACCCTACACTCTACACCCTACACTCTAATCCCTACACTCTAATCCCTACACTCTAATCCCTACACCCTACACTCTATACCCTACACTCTATACCCTACACTCTATACCCTACACTCTATACCCTACACCCTACACCCTACACTCTACACTCTATACCCTACACTCTACACCCTACACTCTACACCCTACACTATATACCCTACACTCTACACCCTGCACTCTGTACCCTACACTCTACACTCTTTACCCTACACTCTATACCCTACACTCTATACCCTACACTCTATACCCTACACTCTAAACTCTATACCCTACACTCTATAACATACACTCTATACCCTACACTCTACACTCTATACCCTACAGTCTATAACATACACTCTATACCCTACACTCTATACCCTACACTCTATACCCTACACTATATACCCTACACTCTACTCCCTACACTCTACACCCTACAGTCTATACCCTACACTCTACACTCTATACCTTACACTCTATAACATACACTCTATACCCTACACTCTATACCCTACACTCTATACCCTACACTCTATACCCTACACTCTACACCCTACACTCTATACCATACACTCTACACCCTACACTCTATACCATACACTCTACACCATACACTCTATAGCATACACTATATACCCTACACTATACATTCTATGCCCTACACTCTATACCCTACACTATACACTCTATACCCTACACTCTACACTTTATACCCTACACTCTATTCCCTACACTCTATACCCTACACTCTATACCCTACACTCTACAACCTGCACTCTACAACCTGCAATCTATACCCTACACTCTATACCCTACATTCTATATCCTACACTCTATACCCTACACTCTAAACTCTATACCCTACACTCTATACCCTACACTCTATAACATACA
The DNA here is from genome assembly GCF_032444005.1 of Ranitomeya imitator. Lineage (NCBI taxonomy): Eukaryota > Metazoa > Chordata > Amphibia > Anura > Dendrobatidae > Ranitomeya > Ranitomeya imitator. The sequence continues at coordinate 109,451,822 of NC_091285.1, read as the reverse complement.
CTCTATACCCTACACTCTATACCATACACTCTACACCATACACTCTACACCATACACTCTACACCATACACTCTACACCATACACTCTATAGCATACACTCTATACCCTACACGATACACTCTATACCCTACACTCTTTACCCTACACTCTATACCCTACACTCTATACCCTACACTATACACTCTATACCCTACACTTTACAACCTGCACTCTATACCCTACACTCTACACCCTACACTCTATACCCTACATTCTATACCCTACACTCTACACTCTTTACCCTACACTCTATACCCTACACTCTATACCCTACACTCTAAACTCTATACCCTACACTCTACACTCTATACCCTACACTCTATAACATACACTCTATACCCTACACTCTATAACATACACTCTATACCCTACACTCTACACCCAACTCTCTAATCCCTACACTATATACCCTACACTCTACACTCTATACCTTACACTCTAATCCCTACACTCTACACTCTATACCCTACACTCTATACCCTACACTCTACATCCTACACTCTACACCCTACTCTCTAAACCCTACACTCTAATCCCTACACTCTAATCCCTACACCCTACACTCTATACCCTACACTCTATACCCTACACTCTATACCCTACACCCTACACTCTATAGCCTACACTCTATACCCTACAGTATATACCCTACACTCTATACCCTACACTCTACACCTTACACTCTACACTCTATACCCTACACTCTATACCCTACACTCTATACCGTACACTCTATACCCTACACTCTACACTCTATACCCTACACTCTATACGCCACACTCTATACCCTACAGTCTACACTCTATACCATACACTCTACACTCTACACTCTATACCCTACACTCTACACCCTACACTCTATACCCTACACTCTACACTCTATACCCTACACTCTATAGTCTACACTCTACACTCTATACCCTACACTCTATACCCTACACTCTATACCCTACACTCTATACCCTACACTCTACACTCTATACCCTACACTCTATAGCCTACACTCTACACCCTACACTCTATACCCTGCACTCTATACCCTGCACTCTATACCCTACACTCTACACTCTATACCCTACACTCTACTCCCTACACCCTACAGTCTATACTCTACACTCTACACTCTATACCTTACACTCTACACTCTATTCCCTACACTCTATACCCTACACTCTATACCCTACACTCTATACCCTACACCCTACACTCTATAGCCTACACTCTATACCCTACAGTATATACCCTACACTCTATACCCTACACTCTACACCTTACACTCTACACTCTATACCCTACACTCTATACCCTACACTCTATACCGTACACTCTATACCCTACACTCTACACCCAACTCTCTAATCCCTACACTATATACCCTACACTCTACACTCTATACCTTACACTCTAATCCCTACACTCTACACTCTATACCCTACACTCTATACCCTACACTCTACATCCTACACTCTACACCCTACTCTCTAAACCCTACACTCTAATCCCTACACTCTAATCCCTACACCCTACACTCTATACCCTACACTCTATACCCTACACTCTATACCCTACACCCTACACTCTATAGCCTACACTCTATACCCTACAGTATATACCCTACACTCTATACCCTACACTCTACACCTTACACTCTACACTCTATACCCTACACTCTATACCCTACACTCTATACCGTACACTCTATACCCTACACTCTACACTCTATACCCTACACTCTATACGCCACACTCTATACCCTACAGTCTACACTCTATACCATACACTCTACACTCTACACTCTATACCCTACACTCTACACCCTACACTCTATACCCTACACTCTACACTCTATACCCTACACTCTATAGTCTACACTCTACACTCTATACCCTACACTCTATACCCTACACTCTATACCCTACACTCTATACCCTACACTCTACACTCTATACCCTACACTCTATAGCCTACACTCTACACCCTACACTCTATACCCTGCACTCTATACCCTGCACTCTATACCCTACACTCTACACTCTATACCCTACACTCTACTCCCTACACCCTACAGTCTATACTCTACACTCTACACTCTATACCTTACACTCTACACTCTATTCCCTACACTCTATACCCTTCACTCTATACCCTACATTCTATACCCTACACTCTACACTCTATACCCTACACTCTATACCCTACACTCTATACCCTACACTCTACACTCTATACCCTACACTCTATACGCCACACTCTATACCCTACAGTCTATACCCTACACTCTATACCCTACACTCTACACCCTACACTCTATACCCTACACTCTACACTCTATACCCTACACTCTATAGCCTACACTCTACACTCTACATTCTATACCCTACACTCTATACCCTACACTCTATACCCTACACTCTATACCCTACACTCTACACTCTATACCCTACACTCTATAGCCTACACTCTACACCCTACACTCTATACCCTACACTCTACACTCTATACCCTACACTCTACTCCCTACACCCTACAGTCTATACCCTACACTCTACACTCTATACCTTACACTCTACACTCTATTCCCTACACTCTATACCCTACACTCTATACCCTACATTCTATACCCTACACTCTACACTCTATACCCTACACTCTATACCCTACACTCTATACCCTACACTCTACACCCAACTCTCTAATCCCTACACTATATACCCTACACTCTACACTCTATACCTTACACTCTAATCCCTACACTCTACACTCTATACCCTACACTCTATACCCTACACTCTACACCCTACACTCTACACCCTACTCTCTAAACCCTAAACTCTAATCCCTTCACTCTAATCCCTACACCCTACACTCTATACCCTACACTCTATACCCTACACTCTATACCCTACACCCTACACTCTATAGCCTACACTCTATACCCTACAGTATATACCCTACACTCTATACCCTACACTCTACACCTTACACTCTACACTCTATACCCTACACTCTATACCCTACACTCTATACCGTACACTCTATACCCTACACTCTACACTCTATACCCTACACTCTATACGCCACACTCTATACCCTACAGTCTACACTCTATACCATACACTCTACACTATACACTCTATACCCTACACTCTGCACCCTACACTCTATACCCTACACTCTACACTCTATACCCTACACACTATAGTCTACACTCTACACTCTACACTCTATACCCTACACTCTATACCCTACACTCTATACCCTACACTCTATACCCTACACTCTACACTCTATACCCTACACTCTATAGCCTACACTCTACACCCTACACTCTATACCCTGCACTCTATACCCTACACTCTACACTCTATACCCTACACTCTACTCCCTACACCCTACAGTCTATACTCTACACTCTACACTCTATACCTTACACTCTACACTCTATTCCCTACACTCTATACCCTACACTCTATACCCTACATTCTATACCCTACACTCTACACTCTATACCCTACACTCTATACCCTACACTCTATACCCTACACTCTACACTCTATACCCTACACTCTATACGCCACACTCTATACCCTACAGTCTATACCCTACACTCTATACCCTACACTCTACACCCTACACTCTATACCCTACACTCTACACTCTATACCCTACACTCTATAGCCTACACTCTACACTCTACATTCTATACCCTACACTCTATACCCTACACTCTGTACCCTACACTCTATACCCTACACTATACACTCTATACCCTACACTCTATAGCCTACACTCTACACCCTACACTCTATACCCTACACCCTACACTCTATACCCTACACTCTACTCCCTACACCCTACAGTCTATACCCTACACTCTACACTCTATACCTTACACTCTACACTCTATTCCCTACACTCTATACCCTACACTCTATACCCTACATTCTATACCCTACACTCTACACTCTATACCCTACACTCTATACCCTACACTCTATACCCTACACTCTACACTCTATACCCTACACTCTATACGCCACACTCTATACCCTACAGTCTATACCCTACACTCTATACCCTACACTCTATACCATACACTCTACACTCTACACTCTATACCCTACACTCTATACCCTACACTCTATACCCTACACCCTACACTCTATACCCTACACTCTATACCCTACACTCTACACTCTACACCCTACACTCTACACCCTACACTCTATACCCTATACCCTACACTTTATACCCTACACTCTATACCCTACACTCTATACCCTACACTCTATACCCTACACTATACACTCTATACCCTACACTCTACACTTTATACCCTACACTCTATACCCTACACTCTATACCCTGCACTCTACACCCTGCACTCTACACCCAACACTCTAAACCCTACACTCTACACTCTATACCCTACGCTCTATACCCTACACTCTACACTCTATACCCTACACTCTATAGCCTACACTCTATACCCTACAGTTTATACCCTACACTCTATACCCTACACTCTACACCTTACACTCTACACTCTATTCCCTACACTCTATACCCTACACTCTATACCCTACACTCTACACCCAACACTCTATACCCTACACTCTACACCCTACACTCTATACCCTACACTCTATAGCCTACACTCTATACCCTACACTCTAATCCCTACACTCTACACTCTATACCCTACACTCTATACCCTGCACTCTACACCCTGCACTCTACACCCAACACTCTAAACCCTACACTCTACACTCTATACCCTACACTCTATACCCTACACTCTACACTCTATACCCTACACTCTATAGCCTACACTCTATACCCTACATTTTATACCCTACACTCTATACCCTACACCCTACACTCTATACCCTACACTCTACACTCTATATCTTACACTCTATACCCTGCACTCTACACCCTGCACTCTACACCCAACACTCTATAACCTACACTCTACACCCTACACTCTATACCCTACACTCTATAGCCTACACTCTATACCCTACACTCTAATCCCTACACTCTACACTCTATACCCTACACTCTATACCATATACTCTATACCCTACACTCTATACCATACACTCTATACCATACACTTTATACCCTACACTCTATACCCTACACTCTACACCCTACACTCTATACCTTACACTCTATACCCTACACTCTATACTCTACACTCTAAACTCTATACCCTACACTCTACACTCTATACCCTACACTCTATAACATACACTCTATACCCTACACTCTATACCCTACACTCTATACCATACACTCTACACTCTAAACCCTACACTCTATACCATACACTCTACACCATACACTCTATAGCATACACTCTATACCCTACACTCTACACTCTATACCCTACACTCTATACCCTACACTCTATACCCTACACTATACGCTCTATACCCTACACTCTACACTTTATACCCTACTCTCTATACCCTACACTCTATACCCTACACTCTACAACCTGCACTCTATACCCTACACTCTACACTCTATACCCTACACTCTATACCCTACACTCTATACTCTACACTCTATACCTTACACTCTATAACCTACACTCTACACCCTACAGTCTATACCCTACACTCTACACTCTATACCTTACACTCTACACTCTATTCCCTACACTCTATAGCATACACTCTATACCCTACACTCTACACTCTATACCCTACACTCTATACCCTACACTATACACTCTATACCCTACACTCTACACTTTATACCCTACTCTCTATACCCTACACTCTATACCCTACACTCTACAACCTGCACTCTATACCCTACACTCTATACCCTACACTCTACACTCTATACCCTACACTCTATACCCTACACTCTATACCGTACACTCTATACCCTACACTCTATACCCTACACTCTACACTCTATACCCTACACTCTATAGCCTACACTCTACACTTTACTCTATACCCTACACTCTATACCCTACACTCTAATCCCTACACTCTAATCCCTACAGTCTACACTCTATACCCTACACTCTATACCCTACACTCTAATCCCTACACTCTACACTCTATACCCTACACTCTATACCCTACACTCTATACCCTACACTCTACACCCTACACTCTACACCCTACACTCTAATCCCTACACTCTAATCCCTACACTCTAATCCCTACACCCTACACTCTATACCCTACACTCTATACCCTACACTCTATACCCTACACCCTACACCCTACACTCTATACCCTACACTCTACACCCTACACTCTACACCCTACACTCTACACCCTACACTCTACACCCTGCACTCTGTACCCTACACTCTACACTCTTTACCCTACACTCTATACCCTACACTCTATACCCTACACTCTATACCCTACACTCTACCCTACACTCTATACCCTACACCCTACGCTCTATACGCTACACTCTATAACCTACACTCTATACCCTACACTCTATACCCTACACTCTATACCCTACACTCTATACCCTACACTCTACACTCTATACCATACACTCTATACCATACAATCTATACACTACACTCTATACCCTAAACTCTACACTCTATACCCTACACTCTATAACATACACTCTATACACTACACTCTATATCTTACACTCTATACCCTACACTTTGCACTCTACACCCTACACTCTACACTCTACATTCTATACCCTACACTCTATACTCCACACTCTATACCCTACACTCTATACCCTACACTCTACACTATATACTCTACACTCTATAGCCTACACTCTATACCCTACACTCTATACCCTACACTCTATACCCTACACTCTATACCCTACACTCTATACCCTACACCCTACACCCTACACTCTATACCCTACACTCTACACCCTACACTCTACACCCTACACTCTATACCCTACACTCTACACCCTGCACTCTTTACCCTACACTCTACACTCTTTACCCTACACTCTATACCCTACACTCTATACCCTACACTCTATACCCTACACTCTACCCTACACTCTATACCCTACACCCTACGCTCTATACGCTACACTCTATAACCTACACTCTATACCCTACACTCTATACCCTACACTCTATACCCTACACTCTATACCCTACACTCTACACTCTATACCATACACTCTATACCATACAATCTATACACTACACTCTATACCCTAAACTCTACACTCTATACCCTACACTCTATAACATACACTCTATACACTACACTCTATATCTTACACTCTATACCCTACACTTTGCACTCTACACCCTACACTCTACACTCTAGATTCTATACCCTACACTCTATACTCCACACTCTATACCCTACACTCTATACCCTACACTCTATACCCTACACTCTACACTATATACTCTACACTCTATAGCCTACACTCTATACCCTACACTCTATACCCTACACTCTATACCCTACACTCTATACCCTACACTCTACCCTACACTCTATACCCTACACCCTACGCTCTATACGCTACACTCTATAACCTACACTCTATACCCTACACTCTATACCCTACACTCTATACCCTACACTCTATACCCTACACTCTACACTCTATACCATACACTCTATACCATACAATATATACACTACACTCTATACCCTAAACTCTACACTCTATACCCTACACTCTATAACATACACTCTATACACTACATTCTATATCTTACACTCTATACCCTACACTTTGCACACTACACCCTACATTCTACACTCTACATTCTATACCCTACACTCTATACTCCACACTCTATACCCTACACTCTATACCCTACACTCTATACCCTACACTCTACACTATATACTCTACACTCTATAGCCTACACTCTATACCCTACACTCTATACCCTACACTCTATACCCTACACTCTATACCCTACACCCTATACCATACACTCTATACCCTACACTCTACAACCTGCACTCTATACCCTACACTCTACACTCTATACCCTACACTCTACACCCTGCACTCTGTACCCTACACTCTACACTCTTTACCCTACACTCTATACCCTACACTCTATACCCTACACTCTATACCCTATACTCTATACCCTACACTCTACACTTTATACCCTACACTCTATACCATACACTCTATACCCTACACTCTACACTTTATGCCCTACACTCTATACCATACACTCTATACCCTACACTATACACTCTATACCCTACACTCTACACTGTATACCATACACTCTATGCCCCACACTCTCTACCCTAAACTCTACACTCTATACCCTGCACTCTACACCCTACACTCTATACCCTACACTCTATACCCTACACTCTATACCCTACACTCTATACCCTACACTCTACACTCTATACCCTACACTCTATACCATACACTCTACACCCTACACTCTACACCCTACACTCTACACCCTACACTCTATACCCTACACTATACACTCTATACCCTACACTCTACACTCTACACTGTATACCATACACTCTATGCCCCACACTCTATACCCTAAACTCTACACTCTATACCCTACACTCTACACCCTAAGCTCTATACCCTACACTCTATACCCTACACTCTACACTCTATACCCTACACTCTATACCCTACACTCTATACCATACACTCTACACCCTACACTCTACACCCTACAATCTATACCCTACACTCTATACCCTACACTCTATACCCTACACTCTATACCCTACACTCTACACCCTACACTCTACACCCTACACTCTAATCCCTACACTCTAATCCCTACACTCTAATCCCTACACCCTACACTCTATACCCTACACTCTATACCCTACACTCTATACCCTACACTCTATACCCTACACCCTACACCCTACACTCTACACTCTATACCCTACACTCTACACCCTACACTCTACACCCTACACTCTATACCCTACACTCTACACCCTGCACTGTGTACCCTACACTGTACACTCTTTACCCTACACTCTATACCCTACACTCTATACCCTACACTCTATACCCTACACTCTACCCTACACTCTATACCCTACACCCTACGCTCTATACGCTACACTCTATAACCTACACTCCATACCCTACACTCTATACCCTACACTCTATACCCTACACTCTACACCCTACACTCTATACCCTACACTCTATACCCTACACTCTATACCCTACACTCTACACTCTATACCATACACTCTATACCATACAATCTATACACTACACTCTATACCCTAAACTCTACACTCTATACCCTACACTCTATAACATACACTCTATACACTACACTCTATATCTTACACTCTATACCCTACACTTTGCACTCTACACCCTACACTCTACACTCTACATTCTATACCCTACACTCTATACTCCACACTCTATACCCTACACTCTATACCCTACACTCTATACCCTACACTCTACACTATGTACTCTACACTCTATAGCCTACACTCTATACCCTACACTCTATACCCTACACTCTATACCCTACACTCTATACCCTACACTCTATACCCTACACCCTATACCATACACTCTATACCCTACACTCTACAACCTGCACTCTATACCCTACACTCTATACCCTACACCCTTCACTTTATACCCTACACTCTATACCCTACACTCTATACCCTACACTCTACACCCTACACTCTACACTCTACACTCTATACCCTACACTCTACACCCTGCACTCTGTAACCTACACTCTACACTCTTTACCCTACACTCTATACCCTACACTCTATACCCTACACTCTATACCCTATACTCTATACCCTACACTCTACACTTTATACCCTACACTCTATACCATACACTCTATACCCTACACTATACACTCTATACCCTACACTCTACACTGTATACCATACACTCTATGCCCCACACTCTCTACCCTAAACTCTACACTCTATACCCTGCACTCAACACCCTACACTCTATACCCTACACTCTATACCCTACACTCTATACCCTACACTCTATACCCTACACTCTACACTCTATACCCTACACTCTATACCATACACTCTACACCCTACACTCTACACCCTACACTCTACACCCTACACTCTACACCCTACACTCTATACCCTACACTCTATACCCTACACTATACACTCTATACCCTACACTCTACACTCTACACTGCATACCATACACTGTATGCCCCACACTCTATGCCCTAAACTCTACACTCTATATCCTACACTCTACACCCTAAGCTCTATACCCTACACTCTATACCCTACACTCTACACTCTATACCCTACACTCTATACCCTACACTCTATACCATACACTCTACACCCTACACTCTACACCCTACACTCTATACCCTACACTCTATACCCTACACTCTACACTTTATACCCTACACTCTATACCCTACACTCTATACCCTGCACTCTACACCCTGCACTCTACACCCTGCACTCTACACCCAACACTCTATTCCCTACACTCTACACCCTACACTCTATACCCTACACTCTATAGCCTACACTCTATACCCTACACTCTATACCCTACACTCTATACCCTACACTCTACACTCTATACCCTACACTCTATACCATACACTCTATACCCTACACTCTATACTATACACTCTATACCATACACTCTATACCCTACACTCTATACCCTACACTCTATACACTACACTCTATACCATACACTCTATACCCTACACTCTATACCCTACACTCTATACCCTACACTCTACACCCTACACTCTATACCCTACACTCTATACCCTACACTCTATACCCTACACTCTAAACTCTATACCCTACACTCTACACTCTACACTCTATATCCTACACTCTATAACATGCACTCTATACCCTACACTCTATACCCTACACTCTATACCCTACACTCTATACCCTACACTCTACACTCTATACCCTACACTCTATACCATACACTCTACACCATACACTCTATAGCATACACTCTATACCCTACAATCTACACTCTATACCCTACACTCTATACCCTACACTCTATACCCTACACTCTACACTTTATACCCTATTCTCTATACCCTACACTCTATACCCTACACTCTACAACGTGCATTCTATACCCTACACTCTATACCCTACACCCTACACTCTATACCCTACACTCTATACCCTACACTCTATACCCTACACTCTATACCCTACACTCTACACTCTATACCCTGCACTCTATAACATACACTCTATACACTACACTCTATACCTTACACTCTATACCCTACACTTTACATTCTACACCCTACACTCTACACTCTATTCCCTACACTCTATACCCTACACTCTATACCCTACACTCTATACCCTACACTCTATACCCTACACTCTATACCCTACACTCTAATCCCTACACTCTAATCCCTACACTCTACACTCTATACCCTACACTCTATACCCTACACTCTATACCCTACACTCTACACCCTACACTCTACACCCTACACTCTAATCCCTACACTCTAATCCCTACACCCTACACTCTATAACCTACACTCTATACCCTACACTCTATACCCTACACTCTACACCCTACACTCTACACCCTACACTCTATACCCTACACTCTATACCCTACACTCTATACCCTACACCCTACACTCTACACCCTACAATCTACACCCTACACTCTACACCCTACACTCTACACTCTATACCCTACACTCTACACCCTGCACTCTGTACCCTACACTCTACACTCTTTACCCTACACTCTATACCCTACACTCTATACCCTACACTCTATACCCTACACGCTACACTATATACCTTACACTCTATACCCTACACTCCATACCCTACACTCTAAACTCTATACCCTACACTCTACACTCTATACCCTACACTCTATAACATACACTCTATACCCTACACTCTATACCCTACACTCTATACCCTACACTCTATACCATACACTCTACACCCTACACTCTATGCCATACACTCTACACCATACACTCTATAGCATACACTCTATACCCTACACTATACACTCTATACCCTACACTCTATACCCTACACTATACACTCTATACCCTACACTCTACACTTTATACCCTACACTCTATACCCTACACTCTATACCCTACACTCTACAACCTGCACTCTATACCCTACACTCTATACCCTACACTCTACACTCTATACCCTACACTCTATACCATACACTCTACACCATACACTCTATAGCATACACTCTATACCCTACAATCTACACTCTATACCCTACACTCTATACCCTACACTCTATACCCTACACTCTACACTTTATACCCTATTCTCTATACCCTACACTCTATACCCTACACTCTACAACGTGCATTCTATACCCTACACTCTATACCCTACACCCTACACTCTATACCCTACACTCTATACCCTACACTCTATACCCTACACTCTATACCCTACACTCTACACTCTATACCCTGCACTCTATAACATACACTCTATACACTACACTCTATACCTTACACTCTATACCCTACACTTTACATTCTACACCCTACACTCTACACTCTATTCCCTACACTCTATACCCTACACTCTATACCCTACACTCTATACCCTACACTCTATACCCTACACTCTATACCCTACACTCTACACCCTACACTCTACACCCTACACTCTATACCCTACACTCTACACCCTGCACTGTGTACCCTACACTGTACACTCTTTACCCTACACTCTATACCCTACACTCTATACCCTACACTCTATACCCTACACTCTACCCTACACTCTATACCCTACACCCTACGCTCTATACGCTACACTCTATAACCTACACTCCATACCCTACACTCTATACCCTACACTCTATACCCTACACTCTACACCCTACACTCTATACCCTACACTCTATACCCTACACTCTATACCCTACACTCTACACTCTATACCATACACTCTATACCATACAATCTATACACTACACTCTATACCCTAAACTCTACACTCTATACCCTACACTCTATAACATACACTCTATACACTACACTCTATATCTTACACTCTATACCCTACACTTTGCACTCTACACCCTACACTCTACACTCTACATTCTATACCCTACACTCTATACTCCACACTCTATACCCTACACTCTATACCCTACACTCTATACCCTACACTCTACACTATGTACTCTACACTCTATAGCCTACACTCTATACCCTACACTCTATACCCTACACTCTATACCCTACACTCTATACCCTACACTCTATACCCTACACCCTATACCATACACTCTATACCCTACACTCTACAACCTGCACTCTATACCCTACACTCTATACCCTACACCCTTCACTTTATACCCTACACTCTATACCCTACACTCTATACCCTACACTCTACACCCTACACTCTACACTCTACACTCTATACCCTACACTCTACACCCTGCACTCTGTAACCTACACTCTACACTCTTTACCCTACACTCTATACCCTACACTCTATACCCTACACTCTATACCCTATACTCTATACCCTACACTCTACACTTTATACCCTACACTCTATACCATACACTCTATACCCTACACTATACACTCTATACCCTACACTCTACACTGTATACCATACACTCTATGCCCCACACTCTCTACCCTAAACTCTACACTCTATACCCTGCACTCAACACCCTACACTCTATACCCTACACTCTATACCCTACACTCTATACCCTACACTCTATACCCTACACTCTACACTCTATACCCTACACTCTATACCATACACTCTACACCCTACACTCTACACCCTACACTCTACACCCTACACTCTACACCCTACACTCTATACCCTACACTCTATACCCTACACTATACACTCTATACCCTACACTCTACACTCTACACTGCATACCATACACTGTATGCCCCACACTCTATGCCCTAAACTCTACACTCTATATCCTACACTCTACACCCTAAGCTCTATACCCTACACTCTATACCCTACACTCTACACTCTATACCCTACACTCTATACCCTACACTCTATACCATACACTCTACACCCTACACTCTACACCCTACACTCTATACCCTACACTCTATACCCTACACTCTACACTTTATACCCTACACTCTATACCCTACACTCTATACCCTGCACTCTACACCCTGCACTCTACACCCTGCACTCTACACCCAACACTCTATTCCCTACACTCTACACCCTACACTCTATACCCTACACTCTATAGCCTACACTCTATACCCTACACTCTATACCCTACACTCTATACCCTACACTCTACACTCTATACCCTACACTCTATACCATACACTCTATACCCTACACTCTATACTATACACTCTATACCATACACTCTATACCCTACACTCTATACCCTACACTCTATACACTACACTCTATACCATACACTCTATACCCTACACTCTATACCCTACACTCTATACCCTACACTCTACACCCTACACTCTATACCCTACACTCTATACCCTACACTCTATACCCTACACTCTAAACTCTATACCCTACACTCTACACTCTACACTCTATATCCTACACTCTATAACATGCACTCTATACCCTACACTCTATACCCTACACTCTATACCCTACACTCTATACCCTACACTCTACACTCTATACCCTACACTCTATACCATACACTCTACACCATACACTCTATAGCATACACTCTATACCCTACAATCTACACTCTATACCCTACACTCTATACCCTACACTCTATACCCTACACTCTACACTTTATACCCTATTCTCTATACCCTACACTCTATACCCTACACTCTACAACGTGCATTCTATACCCTACACTCTATACCCTACACCCTACACTCTATACCCTACACTCTATACCCTACACTCTATACCCTACACTCTATACCCTACACTCTACACTCTATACCCTGCACTCTATAACATACACTCTATACACTACACTCTATACCTTACACTCTATACCCTACACTTTACATTCTACACCCTACACTCTACACTCTATTCCCTACACTCTATACCCTACACTCTATACCCTACACTCTATACCCTACACTCTATACCCTACACTCTATACCCTACACTCTAATCCCTACACTCTAATCCCTACACTCTACACTCTATACCCTACACTCTATACCCTACACTCTATACCCTACACTCTACACCCTACACTCTACACCCTACACTCTAATCCCTACACTCTAATCCCTACACCCTACACTCTATAACCTACACTCTATACCCTACACTCTATACCCTACACTCTACACCCTACACTCTACACCCTACACTCTATACCCTACACTCTATACCCTACACTCTATACCCTACACCCTACACTCTACACCCTACAATCTACACCCTACACTCTACACCCTACACTCTACACTCTATACCCTACACTCTACACCCTGCACTCTGTACCCTACACTCTACACTCTTTACCCTACACTCTATACCCTACACTCTATACCCTACACTCTATACCCTACACGCTACACTATATACCTTACACTCTATACCCTACACTCCATACCCTACACTCTAAACTCTATACCCTACACTCTACACTCTATACCCTACACTCTATAACATACACTCTATACCCTACACTCTATACCCTACACTCTATACCCTACACTCTATACCATACACTCTACACCCTACACTCTATGCCATACACTCTACACCATACACTCTATAGCATACACTCTATACCCTACACTATACACTCTATACCCTACACTCTATACCCTACACTATACACTCTATACCCTACACTCTACACTTTATACCCTACACTCTATACCCTACACTCTATACCCTACACTCTACAACCTGCACTCTATACCCTACACTCTATACCCTACACTCTACACTCTATACCCTACACTCTATACCATACACTCTACACCATACACTCTATAGCATACACTCTATACCCTACAATCTACACTCTATACCCTACACTCTATACCCTACACTCTATACCCTACACTCTACACTTTATACCCTATTCTCTATACCCTACACTCTATACCCTACACTCTACAACGTGCATTCTATACCCTACACTCTATACCCTACACCCTACACTCTATACCCTACACTCTATACCCTACACTCTATACCCTACACTCTATACCCTACACTCTACACTCTATACCCTGCACTCTATAACATACACTCTATACACTACACTCTATACCTTACACTCTATACCCTACACTTTACATTCTACACCCTACACTCTACACTCTATTCCCTACACTCTATACCCTACACTCTATACCCTACACTCTATACCCTACACTCTATACCCTACACTCTATACCCTACACTCTAATCCCTACACTCTAATCCCTACACTCTACACTCTATACCCTACACTCTATACCCTACACTCTACACCCTACACTCTACACCCTACACTCTAATCCCTACACTCTAATCCCTACACCCTACACTCTATAACCTACACTCTATACCCTACACTCTATACCCTACACTCTACACCCTACACTCTACACCCTACACTCTATACCCTACACTCTATACCCTACACTCTATACCCTACACCCTACACTCTACACCCTACACTCTACACCCTACACTCTACACCCTACACTCTACACTCTATACCCTACACTCTACACCCTGCACTCTGTACCCTACACTCTACACTCTTTACCCTACACTCTATACCCTACACTCTATACCCTACACTCTATACCCTACACGCTACACTATATACCTTACACTCTATACCCTACACTCCATACCCTACACTCTAAACTCTATACCCTACACTCTACACTCTATACCCTACACTCTATAACATACACTCTATACCCTACACTCTATACCCTACACTCTATACCCTACACTCTATACCATACACTCTACACCCTACACTCTATGCCATACACTCTACACCATACACTCTATAGCATACACTCTATACCCTACACTATACACTCTATACCCTACACTCTATACCCTACACTATACACTCTATACCCTACACTCTACACTTTATACCCTACACTCTATACCCTACACTCTATACCCTACACTCTACAACCTGCACTCTATACCCTACACTCTATACCCTACACTCTACACTCTATACCCTACACTCTATACCCTACACTCTATACCCTACACTCTACACTGTATACCATACACTCTATGCCCCACACTCTATACCCTAAACTCTACACTCTATACCCTACACTCTACACCCTAAGCTCTATACCATACACTCTATACCCTACACTCTACACTCTGTACCCTACACTCTATACCCTACACTCTATAACCTACACTCTATACCTTACACTCTATACCCTACACTCTATACCCTACACTCTATACCCTACACTCTATACCATACACTCTACACTCTATACCCTACACTCTATACCCTACACTCTATACCCTACACTCTATACCCTACACTCTACACTCTATACCATACACTCTATACCATACACTCTATACACTACACTCTATACCCTAAACTCTACACTCTATACCCTACACTCTATAACATACACTCTATACACTACACTCTATACCTTACACTCTATACCCTACACTTTGCACTCTACACCCTACACTCTACACTCTACATTCTATACCCTACACTCTATACCCTACACTCTATACCCTACACTCTACACTCTATACCCTACACCCTACACTCTATACCCTACACTCTACACTCTATATCTTACACTCTATACCCTGCACTCTACACCCTGCACTCTACACCCAACACTCTATAACCTACACTCTACACCCTACACTCTATACCCTACACTCTATAGCCTACACTCTATACCCTACACTCTAATCCCTACACTCTACACTCTATACCCTACACTCTATACCATATACTCTATACCCTACACTCTATACCATACACTCTATACCATACACTTTATACCCTACACTCTATACCCTACACTCTACACCCTACACTCTATACCTTACACTCTATACCCTACACTCTATACTCTACACTCTAAACTCTATACCCTACACTCTACACTCTATACCCTACACTCTATAACATACACTCTATACCCTACACTCTATACCCTACACTCTATACCATACACTCTACACTCTAAACCCTACACTCTATACCATACACTCTACACCATACACTCTATAGCATACACTCTATACCCTACACTCTACACTCTATACCCTACACTCTATACCCTACACTCTATACCCTACACTATACGCTCTATACCCTACACTCTACACTTTATACCCTACTCTCTATACCCTACACTCTATACCCTACACTCTACAACCTGCACTCTATACCCTACACTCTACACTCTATACCCTACACTCTATACCCTACACTCTATACTCTACACTCTATACCTTACACTCTATAACCTACACTCTACACCCTACAGTCTATACCCTACACTCTACACTCTATACCTTACACTCTACACTCTATTCCCTACACTCTATAGCATACACTCTATACCCTACACTCTACACTCTATACCCTACACTCTATACCCTACACTATACACTCTATACCCTACACTCTACACTTTATACCCTACTCTCTATACCCTACACTCTATACCCTACACTCTACAACCTGCACTCTATACCCTACACTCTATACCCTACACTCTACACTCTATACCCTACACTCTATACCCTACACTCTATACCGTACACTCTATACCCTACACTCTATACCCTACACTCTACACTCTATACCCTACACTCTATAGCCTACACTCTACACTTTACTCTATACCCTACACTCTATACCCTACACTCTAATCCCTACACTCTAATCCCTACAGTCTACACTCTATACCCTACACTCTATACCCTACACTCTAATCCCTACACTCTACACTCTATACCCTACACTCTATACCCTACACTCTATACCCTACACTCTACACCCTACACTCTACACCCTACACTCTAATCCCTACACTCTAATCCCTACACTCTAATCCCTACACCCTACACTCTATACCCTACACTCTATACCCTACACTCTATACCCTACACCCTACACCCTACACTCTATACCCTACACTCTACACCCTACACTCTACACCCTACACTCTACACCCTACACTCTACACCCTGCACTCTGTACCCTACACTCTACACTCTTTACCCTACACTCTATACCCTACACTCTATACCCTACACTCTATACCCTACACTCTACCCTACACTCTATACCCTACACCCTACGCTCTATACGCTACACTCTATAACCTACACTCTATACCCTACACTCTATACCCTACACTCTATACCCTACACTCTATACCCTACACTCTACACTCTATACCATACACTCTATACCATACAATCTATACACTACACTCTATACCCTAAACTCTACACTCTATACCCTACACTCTATAACATACACTCTATACACTACACTCTATATCTTACACTCTATACCCTACACTTTGCACTCTACACCCTACACTCTACACTCTACATTCTATACCCTACACTCTATACTCCACACTCTATACCCTACACTCTATACCCTACACTCTATACCCTACACTCTACACTATATACTCTACACTCTATAGCCTACACTCTATACCCTACACTCTATACCCTACACTCTATACCCTACACTCTATACCCTACACTCTATACCCTACACCCTACACCCTACACTCTATACCCTACACTCTACACCCTACACTCTACACCCTACACTCTATACCCTACACTCTACACCCTGCACTCTGTACCCTACACTCTACACTCTTTACCCTACACTCTATACCCTACACTCTATACCCTACACTCTATACCCTACACTCTACCCTACACTCTATACCCTACACCCTACGCTCTATACGCTACACTCTATAACCTACACTCTATACCCTACACTCTATACCCTACACTCTATACCCTACACTCTATACCCTACACTCTACACTCTATACCATACACTCTATACCATACAATCTATACACTACACTCTATACCCTAAACTCTACACTCTATACCCTACACTCTATAACATACACTCTATACACTACACTCTATATCTTACACTCTATACCCTACACTTTGCACTCTACACCCTACACTCTACACTCTACATTCTATACCCTACACTCTATACTCCACACTCTATACCCTACACTCTATACCCTACACTCTATACCCTACACTCTACACTATATACTCTACACTCTATAGCCTACACTCTATACCCTACACTCTATACCCTACACTCTATACCCTACACTCTATACCCTACACTCTACCCTACACTCTATACCCTACACCCTACGCTCTATACGCTACACTCTATAACCTACACTCTATACCCTACACTCTATACCCTACACTCTATACCCTACACTCTATACCCTACACTCTACACTCTATACCATACACTCTATACCATACAATATATACACTACACTCTATACCCTAAACTCTACACTCTATACCCTACACTCTATAACATACACTCTATACACTACACTTTATATCTTACACTCTATACCCTACACTTTGCACACTACACCCTACATTCTACACTCTACATTCTATACCCTACACTCTATACTCCACACTCTATACCCTACACTCTATACCCTACACTCTATACCCTACACTCTACACTATATACTCTACACTCTATAGCCTACACTCTATACCCTACACTCTATACCCTACACTCTATACCCTACACTCTATACCCTACACCCTATACCATACACTCTATACCCTACACTCTACAACCTGCACTCTATACCCTACACTCTACACTCTATACCCTACACTCTACACCCTGCACTCTGTACCCTACACTCTACACTCTTTACCCTACACTCTATACCCTACACTCTATACCCTACACTCTATACCCTATACTCTATACCCTACACTCTACACTTTATACCCTACACTCTATACCATACACTCTATACCCTACACTCTACACTTTATGCCCTACACTCTATACCATACACTCTATACCCTACACTATACACTCTATACCCTACACTCTACACTGTATACCATACACTCTATGCCCCACACTCTCTACCCTAAACTCTACACTCTATACCCTGCACTCTACACCCTACACTCTATACCCTACACTCTATACCCTACACTCTATACCCTACACTCTATACCCTACACTCTACACTCTATACCCTACACTCTATACCATACACTCTACACCCTACACTCTACACCCTACACTCTACACCCTACACTCTATACCCTACACTATACACTCTATACCCTACACTCTACACTCTACACTGTATACCATACACTCTATGCCCCACACTCTATACCCTAAACTCTACACTCTATATCCTACACTCTACACCCTAAGCTCTATACCCTACACTCTATACCCTACACTCTACACTCTATACCCTACACTCTATACCCTACACTCTATACCATACACTCTACACCCTACACTCTACACCCTACAATCTATACCCTACACTCTATACCCTACACTCTATACCCTACACTCTATACCCTACACTCTACACCCTACACTCTACACCCTACACTCTAATCCCTACACTCTAATCCCTACACTCTAATCCCTACACCCTACACTCTATACCCTACACTCTATACCCTACACTCTATACCTTACACCCTACACTCTACACTCTATACCCTACACTCTACACCCTACACTCTACACCCTACACTCTATACCCTACACTCTACACCCTGCACTGTGTACCCTACACTGTACACTCTTTACCCTACACTCTATACCCTACACTCTATACCCTACACTCTATACCCTACACTCTACCCTACACTCTATACCCTACACCCTACGCTCTATACGCTACACTCTATAACCTACACTCCATACCCTACACTCTATACCCTACACTCTATACCCTACACTCTACACCCTACACTCTATACCCTACACTCTATACCCTACACTCTATACCCTACACTCTACACTCTATACCATACACTCTATACCATACAATCTATACACTACACTCTATACCCTAAACTCTACACTCTATACCCTACACTCTATAACATACACTCTATACACTACACTCTATATCTTACACTCTATACCCTACACTTTGCACTCTACACCCTACACTCTACACTCTACATTCTATACCCTACACTCTATACTCCACACTCTATACCCTACACTCTATACCCTACACTCTATACCCTACACTCTACACTATGTACTCTACACTCTATAGCCTACACTCTATACCCTACACTCTATACCCTACACTCTATACCCTACACTCTATACCCTACACTCTATACCCTACACCCTATACCATACACTCTATACCCTACACTCTACAACCTGCACTCTATACCCTACACTCTATACCCTACACCCTTCACTTTATACCCTACACTCTATACCCTACACTCTATACCCTACACTCTACACCCTACACTCTACACTCTACACTCTATACCCTACACTCTACACCCTGCACTCTGTAACCTACACTCTACACTCTTTACCCTACACTCTATACCCTACACTCTATACCCTACACTCTATACCCTATACTCTATACCCTACACTCTACACTTTATACCCTACACTCTATACCATACACTCTATACCCTACACTATACACTCTATACCCTACACTCTACACTGTATACCATACACTCTATGCCCCACACTCTCTACCCTAAACTCTACACTCTATACCCTGCACTCTACACCCTACACTCTATACCCTACACTCTATACCCTACACTCTATACCCTACACTCTATACCCTACACTCTACACTCTATACCCTACACTCTATACCATACACTCTACACCCTACACTCTACACCCTACACTCTACACCCTACACTCTACACCCTACACTCTATACCCTACACTCTATACCCTACACTATACACTCTATACCCTACACTCTACACTCTACACTGCATACCATACACTGTATGCCCCACACTCTATGCCCTAAACTCTACACTCTATATCCTACACTCTACACCCTAAGCTCTATACCCTACACTCTATACCCTACACTCTATACCCTACACTCTATACCATACACTCTACACCCTACACTCTACACCCTACACTCTATACCCTACACTCTATACCCTACACTCTACACTTTATACCCTACACTCTATACCCTACACTCTATACCCTGCACTCTACACCCTGCACTCTACACCCTGCACTCTACACCCAACACTCTATTCCCTACACTCTACACCCTACACTCTATACCCTACACTCTATAGCCTACACTCTATACCCTACACTCTATACCCTACACTCTATACCCTACACTCTACACTCTATACCCTACACTCTATACCATACACTCTATACCCTACACTCTATACTATACACTCTATACCATACACTCTATACCCTACACTCTATACCCTACACTCTATACACTACACTCTATACCATACACTCTATACCCTACACTCTATACCCTACACTCTATACCCTACACTCTACACCCTACACTCTATACCCTACACTCTATACCCTACACTCTATACCCTACACTCTAAACTCTATACCCTACACTCTACACTCTACACTCTATATCCTACACTCTATAACATGCACTCTATACCCTACACTCTATACCCTACACTCTATACCCTACACTCTATACCCTACACTCTACACTCTATACCCTACACTCTATACCATACACTCTACACCATACACTCTATAGCATACACTCTATACCCTACAATCTACACTCTATACCCTACACTCTATACCCTACACTCTATACCCTACACTCTACACTTTATACCCTATTCTCTATACCCTACACTCTATACCCTACACTCTACAACGTGCATTCTATACCCTACACTCTATACCCTACACCCTACACTCTATACCCTACACTCTATACCCTACACTCTATACCCTACACTCTATACCCTACACTCTACACTCTATACCCTGCACTCTATAACATACACTCTATACACTACACTCTATACCTTACACTCTATACCCTACACTTTACATTCTACACCCTACACTCTACACTCTATTCCCTACACTCTATACCCTACACTCTATACCCTACACTCTATACCCTACACTCTATACCCTACACTCTATACCCTACACTCTAATCCCTACACTCTAATCCCTACACTCTACACTCTATACCCTACACTCTATACCCTACACTCTATACCCTACACTCTACACCCTACACTCTACACCCTACACTCTAATCCCTACACTCTAATCCCTACACCCTACACTCTATAACCTACACTCTATACCCTACACTCTATACCCTACACTCTACACCCTACACTCTACACCCTACACTCTATACCCTACACTCTATACCCTACACTCTATACCCTACACCCTACACTCTACACCCTACACTCTACACCCTACACTCTATACCCTACACTCTATACCCTACACGCTACACTATATACCTTACACTCTATACCCTACACTCCATACCCTACACTCTAAACTCTATACCCTACACTCTACACTCTATACCCTACACTCTATAACATACACTCTATACCCTACACTCTATACCCTACACTCTATACCCTACACTCTATACCATACACTCTACACCCTACACTCTATGCCATACACTCTACACCATACACTCTATAGCATACACTCTATACCCTACACTATACACTCTATACCCTACACTCTGTACCCTACACTATACACTCTATACCCTACACTCTACACTTTATACCCTACACTCTATACCCTACACTCTATACCCTACACTCTACAACCTGCACTCTATACCCTACACTCTATACCCTACACTCTACACTCTATACCCTACACTCTATACCATACACTCTACACCATACACTCTATAGCATACACTCTATACCCTACAATCTACACTCTATACCCTACACTCTATACCCTACACTCTATACCCTACACTCTACACTTTATACCCTATTCTCTATACCCTACACTCTATACCCTACACTCTACAACGTGCATTCTATACCCTACACTCTATACCCTACACCCTACACTCTATACCCTACACTCTATACCCTACACTCTATACCCTACACTCTATACCCTACACTCTACACTCTATACCCTGCACTCTATAACATACACTCTATACACTACACTCTATACCTTACACTCTATACCCTACACTTTACATTCTACACCCTACACTCTACACTCTATTCCCTACACTCTATACCCTACACTCTATACCCTACACTCTATACCCTACACTCTATACCCTACACTCTATACCCTACACTCTAATCCCTACACTCTAATCCCTACACTCTACACTCTATACCCTACACTCTATACCCTACACTCTATACCCTACACTCTACACCCTACACTCTACACCCTACACTCTAATCCCTACACTCTAATCCCTACACCCTACACTCTATAACCTACACTCTATACCCTACACTCTATACCCTACACTCTACACCCTACACTCTACACCCTACACTCTATACCCTACACTCTATACCCTACACTCTATACCCTACACCCTACACTCTACACCCTACACTCTACACCCTACACTCTACACCCTACACTCTACACTCTATACCCTACACTCTACACCCTGCACTCTGTACCCTACACTCTACACTCTTTACCCTACACTCTATACCCTACACTCTATACCCTACACTCTATACCCTACACGCTACACTATATACCTTACACTCTATACCCTACACTCCATACCCTACACTCTAAACTCTATACCCTACACTCTACACTCTATACCCTACACTCTATAACATACACTCTATACCCTACAATCTATACCCTACACTCTATACCCTACACTCTATACCATACACTCTACACCCTACACTCTATGCCATACACTCTACACCATACACTCTATAGCATACACTCTATACCCTACACTATACACTCTATACCCTACACTCTATACCCTACACTATACACTCTATACCCTACACTCTACACTTTATACCCTACACTCTATACCCTACACTCTATACCCTACACTCTACAACCTGCACTCTATACCCTACACTCTATACCCTACACTCTACACTCTATACCCTACACTCTATACCCTACACTCTATACCCTACACTCTACACTGTATACCATACACTCTATGCCCCACACTCTATACCCTAAACTCTACACTCTATACCCTACACTCTACACCCTAAGCTCTATACCATACACTCTATACCCTACACTCTACACTCTGTACCCTACACTCTATACCCTACACTCTATAACCTACACTCTATACCTTACACTCTATACCCTACACTCTATACCCTACACTCTATACCCTACACTCTATACCATACACTCTACACTCTATACCCTACACTCTATACCCTACACTCTATACCCTACACTCTATACCCTACACTCTACACTCTATACCATACACTCTATACCATACACTCTATACACTACACTCTATACCCTAAACTCTACACTCTATACCCTACACTCTATAACATACACTCTATACACTACACTCTATACCTTACACTCTATACCCTACACTTTGCACTCTACACCCTACACTCTACACTCTACATTCTATACCCTACACTCTATACCCTACACTCTCTACTCCACACTCTATACCCTACACTCTATACCCTACACTCTATACCCTACACTCTACACCCTACACTCTACACTCTATAGCCTACACTCTATACCCTACACTCTATACCCTACACTCTATACCCTACACTCTATACACTACACTCTACACTTTATACCCTACATTCTATACCATACACTCTATACCCTACACTCTACAACCTGCACTCTATACCCTACACTCTATACCCTACTCTACACTCTATACCCTACACTCTATGCCCTACACTCTTTACCCTACACTCTACACTCTATACCCTACACTCTACACTTTATACCCTACACTCTATACCATACACTCTATACCCTACACTCCATACCCTACACTCTACACTTTATACCCCACACTCTATACCATACACTCTATACCCTACACTCTACACCTTACACTCTATACCATACATTCTATCCCCTACACTCTACACTCTATACCCTACACTCTACACTCTACTCTATACACTACACTCTATAACCTACACTCTACACTCTATACCCTACACTCTACACTCTACACCCTACACTCTATACCCTACACTCTATACCCTACACTCTATACCCTACACTCTAATCCCTACACTCTATACCCTACACTCTATACCATACACTCTACACCCTACACCCTACACTCTACACCCTACACTCTATACCCTATACCCTACACTCTATACCCTACACTCTATACCCTACACTCTATACCCTACACTATACACTCTATACTCTACACTCTACGCTTTATACCCTACACTCTATACCCTACACTCTATACCCTACACTCTACACCCTACACTCTAATCCCTACACTCTTATCCCTACACCCTACACTCTATACCCTACACTCTATACCCTACACTCTATACCCTACACTCTACACCCTACACTCTACACTCTACACTCTATACCCTACACTCTATTCCCTACACTCTATACCCTACACTCTATACCCTACACTCTATACCCTACACTCTATACCCTACACTCTAATCCCTACACTCTAATCCCTACACTCTACACTCTATACCCTACACTCTATACCCTACACTCTATACCCTACACTCTACACCCTACACTCTACACCCTACACTCTAATCCCTACACTCTAATCCCTACACCCTACACTCTATAACCTACACTCTATACCCTACACTCTATACCCTACACTCTACACCCTACACTCTACACCCTACACTCTATACCCTACACTCTATACCCTACACTCTATACCCTACACCCTACACTCTACACCCTACACTCTACACCCTACACTCTACACCCTACACTCTACACTCTATACCCTACACTCTACACCCTGCACTCTGTACCCTACACTCTACACTCTTTACCCTACACTCTATACCCTACACTCTATACCCTACACTCTATACCCTACACGCTACACTATATACCTTACACTCTATACCCTACACTCCATACCCTACACTCTAAACTCTATACCCTACACTCTACACTCTATACCCTACACTCTATAACATACACTCTATACCCTACAATCTATACCCTACACTCTATACCCTACACTCTATACCATACACTCTACACCCTACACTCTATGCCATACACTCTACACCATACACTCTATAGCATACACTCTATACCCTACACTATACACTCTATACCCTACACTCTATACCCTACACTATACACTCTATACCCTACACTCTACACTTTATACCCTACACTCTATACCCTACACTCTATACCCTACACTCTACAACCTGCACTCTATACCCTACACTCTATACCCTACACTCTACACTCTATACCCTACACTCTATACCCTACACTCTATACCCTACACTCTACACTGTATACCATACACTCTATGCCCCACACTCTATACCCTAAACTCTACACTCTATACCCTACACTCTACACCCTAAGCTCTATACCATACACTCTATACCCTACACTCTACACTCTGTACCCTACACTCTATACCCTACACTCTATAACCTACACTCTATACCTTACACTCTATACCCTACACTCTATACCCTACACTCTATACCCTACACTCTATACCATACACTCTACACTCTATACCCTACACTCTATACCCTACACTCTATACCCTACACTCTATACCCTACACTCTACACTCTATACCATACACTCTATACCATACACTCTATACACTACACTCTATACCCTAAACTCTACACTCTATACCCTACACTCTATAACATACACTCTATACACTACACTCTATACCTTACACTCTATACCCTACACTTTGCACTCTACACCCTACACTCTACACTCTACATTCTATACCCTACACTCTATACCCTACACTCTCTACTCCACACTCTATACCCTACACTCTATACCCTACACTCTATACCCTACACTCTACACCCTACACTCTACACTCTATAGCCTACACTCTATACCCTACACTCTATACCCTACACTCTATACCCTACACTCTATACACTACACTCTACACTTTATACCCTACATTCTATACCATACACTCTATACCCTACACTCTACAACCTGCACTCTATACCCTACACTCTATACCCTACTCTACACTCTATACCCTACACTCTATGCCCTACACTCTTTACCCTACACTCTACACTCTATACCCTACACTCTACACTTTATACCCTACACTCTATACCATACACTCTATACCCTACACTCCATACCCTACACTCTACACTTTATACCCCACACTCTATACCATACACTCTATACCCTACACTCTACACCTTACACTCTATACCATACATTCTATCCCCTACACTCTACACTCTATACCCTACACTCTACACTCTACTCTATACACTACACTCTATAACCTACACTCTACACTCTATACCCTACACTCTACACTCTACACCCTACACTCTATACCCTACACTCTATACCCTACACTCTATACCCTACACTCTAATCCCTACACTCTATACCCTACACTCTATACCATACACTCTACACCCTACACCCTACACTCTACACCCTACACTCTATACCCTATACCCTACACTCTATACCCTACACTCTATACCCTACACTCTATACCCTACACTATACACTCTATACTCTACATTCTACGCTTTATACCCTACACTCTATACCCTACACTCTATACCCTACACTCTACACCCTACACTCTAATCCCTACACTCTTATCCCTACACCCTACACTCTATACCCTACACTCTATACCCTACACTCTATACCCTACACTCTACACCCTACACTCTACACTCTACACTCTATACCCTACACTCTATACCCTACACTCTATACCTCACACCCTACACTCTACACCCTACACTCTATACCCTACACTCTACACCCTACACTCTATACCCTACACTCTACACCCTGCACTCTGTACCCTACACTCTACACTCTTTACCCTACACTCTATACCCTACACTCTATACCCTACACTCTATACACTACACTCTACACTTTATACCCTACACTCCATACCATACACTCTATACCCTACACTCTACAACCTGCACTCTATACTCTACACTCTATACCCTACACTCTGCACTCTATACCCTACACTCTATACCCTACACTCTTTACCCTACACTCTACACTCTATACCCTACACTCTATACCCTACACTCTACACTTTATACCCTACACTCTATACCATACACTCTATACCCTACACTCCATACCCTAAACTCTACACTTTATACCCCACACTCTATACCATACACTCTATACCCTACACTCTACACCTTACACTCTATACCCTACATTCTATCCGCTACACTCTACACTCTATACCCTACACTCTACACTCTACTCTATACCCTACACTCTATACCAAACACTCTACACTCTATACCCTACACTCTACACTCTACACCCTACACTCTATACCCTACACTCTATACCCTACACTCTATACCCTACACTCTAATCCCTACACTCTATACCCTACACTTTATACCATACACTCTACACCCTACACCCTACACTCTACACCCTACACTCTATACCCTATACCCTAGACTCTATACCCTACACTCTATACCCTGCACTCTATACCCTACACTATACACTCTATACCCTACACTCTACGCTTTATACCCTACACTCTATACCCTACACTCTATACCCTATACTCTATACCCTACACACTACACCCTACACTCTACACCCTACACTCTAATCCCTACACTCTAATCCCTACACCCTACACTCTATACCCTACACTCTATACCCTACACTCTATACCCTACAATCTACACCCTACACTCTACACTCTACACTCTATACCCTACACTCTATACCCTACACTCTATACCCTACACCCTACACTCTACACCCTACACTCTATACCCTACACTCTATACCCTACACTCTATACCCTACACTCTACACTCTATACCTTACACTCTATACCCTACACTCTATACCCTACACTCTAAACTCTATACCCTACACTCTACACTCTATACCCTACACTCTATAACGTACACTCTATACCCTACACTCTATACCCTACACTCTATACCCTACACTCTACACCCTACACTCTATAGCCTACACTCTATACCCTACACTCCAATCCCTACACTCTACACTCTATACCCTACACTCTATACCCTACACTCTATACCCTACACCCTACACTCTACACCCTACACTCTACACTCTATACCCTACACTCTACACCCTACACCCTACACTCTATACCCTACACTCTACACCCTGCACTCTGTACCCTACACTCTACACTCTTTACCCTACACTCTATACCCTACACTCTACAACCTGCACTCTATACCCTACACTCTATACCCTACACTCTATACCCTACACTCTATACCCTACACTCTACACCCTACACTCTAATCCCTACACTCTAATCCCTACACTCTAATCCCTACACCCTATACCCTACACTCTATACCCTACACTCTATACCCTACACTCTATACCCTACACCCTACACTCTACACCCTACACTCTACACTCTATACCCTACACTCTACACCCTACACTCTACACCCTACACTCTACACTCTATACCCTACACTCTACACCCTGCACTCTGTACCCTACACTCTACACTCTTTACCCTACACTCTATACACTACACTCTATACCCTACACTCTATACCCTACACTCTAAACTCTATACCCTACACTCTACACTCTATACCCTACACTCTATAACATACACTCTATACCCTACACTCTATACCCTACACTCTACACCCTACACTCTATACCATACACTCTACACCCTACACTCTATACCATACACTCTACACCATACACTCTATAGCATACACTCTATACCCTACACTATACACTCTATACCCTACACTCTATACCCTACACTCTATACCCTACACTATACACTCTATACCCTACACTCTACACTTTATACCCTACACTCTATACCCTACACTCTATACCCTACACTCTATACCCTACACTCTATACCCTACACTCTACAACCTGCACTCTACAACCTGCAATCTATACCCTACACTCTATACCCTACACTCTACACTTTATACCCTACACTCTATACCCTACACTCTATACCCTACACTCTATACCCTACACTCTATACCCTACACTCTACAACCTGCACTCTACAACCTGCAATCTATACCCTACACTCTATAGCCTACACTCTACACCCTACACTCTATACCCTGCACTCTATACCCTACACTCTACACTCTATACCCTACACTCTACTCCCTACACTCTACACCCTACCGTCTATACCCTACACTCTACACTCTATACCTTACACTCTACACTCTATTCCCTACACTCTATACCCTACACTCTATACCCTACATTCTATACCCTACACTCTACACTCTATACCCTACACTCTATACCCTACACTCCATACCGTACACTCTATACCCTACACTCTACACTCTATACCCTACACTCTTTACGCCACACTCTATACCCTACAGTCTATACCCTACACTCTATACCCTACACTCTACACTCTATACCATACACTCTACACTCTATACCCTACACTCTATCCCCTACACTCTATACCCTACACCCTACACTCTATACCCTACACTCTATACCCTACACTCAACACCCTACACTCTACACCCTACACCCTACACTCTATACCCTATACCCTACACTCTATACCCTACACTCTATACCCTACACTCTATACCCTACACTATACACTCTATACCCTACACTCTACACTTTATACCCTACACTCTATACCCTACACTCTATACCCTGCACTCTACACCCTGCACTCTACACCCAACACTCTAAACCCTACACTCTATACCCTATACTCTATACCCTACACTTTACACTCTATACCCTACACTCTATAGCCTACACTCTATACCCTACAGTATATACCCTACACTCTATACCCTACACTCTACACCTTACACTCTACACTCTATTCCCTACACTCTATACCCTACACTCTATACCCTACACTCTATACCCTACACTCTACACTCTATACCCTACACCCTACACTCTATACCCTACACTCTACACTCTATATCCTACACTCTATACCCTGCACTCTACACCCTGCACTCTACACCCAACACTCTATACCCTACACTCTACACCCTACACTCTATACCCTACACTCGATAACTTACACTCTACACTCTATACCATACACTCTACACCCTACACTCTAATCCCTACACTCTACACTCTATACCCTACACTCTATACCATACACTCTATACCCTACACTCTATACCATACACTCTATACCATACACTCTATACCCTACACTCTATACCCTACACTCTACACCCTACACTCTATACCTTACACTCTATACCCTACACTCTATACCCTACACTGTAAACTCTATACCCTACACTCTACACTCTATACCCTACACTCTATAACATACACTCTATACCCTACACTCTATACCCTACACTCTATACCCTACACTCTATACCCTACACTCTATACCATACACTCTATACCATACACTCTTCACTCTATACCCTACACTCTATACCATACACTCTACACCATACACGCTATAGCATACACTCTATACCCTACACTCTACACTCTATACCCTACACTCTACACTTTATACCCTACTCTCTATACCCTACACTCTATACCCTACACTCTACAACCTGCACTCTATACCCTACACTCTATACCCTACACCTTACACTCTATACCCTACACTATATACCCTACACTCTATATCCTACACTCTATACCCTACACTCCATAGTCTACACTCTATAGCCTACACTCTACACTCTACTCTATACCCTACACTCTATACCCTGCACTCTAATCCCTACACTCTACACTCTATACCCTACACTCTATACCCTACACTCTATACCCTACACTCTACACCCTACACTCTACACCCTACACTCTAATCCCTACACTCTAATCCCTACACTCTAATCCCTACACCCTACACTCTATACCCTACACTCTATACCCTACACTCTATACCCTACACCCTACACTCTACACCCTACACTCTACACCCTACACTCTACACCCTACACTCTACACCCTGCACTCTGTACCCTACACTCTACACTCTTTACCCTACACTCTATACCCTACATTCTATACCCTACACTCTGTACCCTACACTCTATTCCCTACACCCTACACTCTATACCCTACACTCTATACCCTACACTCTATACCCTACACTTTACACTATATACTCTACACTCTATAGCCTACACTCTATACCCTACACTCTATACCCTACATTCTATACCCTACACTCTATACCCTACACTCTATACCCTACACTTTATACCCTACACCCTATACCATACACTCTATACCCTACACTCTACAACCTGCACTCTATACCCTACACTCTATACCCTACACCCTACACTTTATACCCTACACTCTATACCCTACACTCTATACCCTACACTCTATACCCTACACTCTACACCCTACACTCTACACTCTACACTCTATACCCTACACTCTACACCCTGCACTCTGTACCCTACACTCTACACTCTTTACCCTACAATCTATACCCTACACTCTATACCATACACTCTATACCCTACACTCTATACCCTACACTCTACACTTTATACCCTACACTCTATACCATACACTCTATACCCTACACTCTACACTTTATACCCTACACTCTATACCATACACTCTATACCCTACACTCTATACCCTACACTATACACTCTATACCCTACACTCTACACTGTATACCATACACTCTATGCCCCACACTCTCTACCCTAAACTCTACATTCTATACCCTACACTCTACACCATACACTCTATACCCTACACTCTAAACCCTACACTCTATACCCTACACTCTATACCCTACACTCTACACTCTATACCCTACACTCTATACCCTACACTCTATACCCTACACTCTATACCCTACACTCTACACCCTACACTCTACACCCTACACTCTACACCCTACACTTTACACCCTACACTCTATACCCTACACTCCATACCCTAAACTCTACACTTTATACCCCACACTCTATACCATACACTCTATACCCTACACTCTACACCTTACACTCTATACCCTACATTCTATCCGCTACACTCTACACTCTATACCCTACACTCTACACTCTACTCTATACCCTACACTCTATACCCTACACTCTACACTCTATACCCTACACTCTACACTCTACACCCTACACTCTATACCCTACACTCTATACCCTACACTCTATACCCTACACTCTAATCCCTACACTCTATACCCTACACTTTATACCATACACTCTACAACCTACACCCTACACCCTACACCCTACACTCTATACCCTATACCCTAGACTCTATACCCTACACTCTATACCCTACACTCTATACCCTACACTATACACTCTATACCCTACACTCTACGCTTTATACCCTACACTCTATACCCTATACTCTATACCCTACACACTACACCCTACACTCTACACCCTACACTCTAATCCCTACACTCTATACCCTACAATCTACACCCTACACTCTACACTCTACACTCTATACCCTACACTCTATACCCTACACTCTATACCCTACACCCTACACTCTACACCCTACACTCTATACCCTACACTCTATACCCTACACTCTATACCCTACACTCTACACTCTATACCTTACACTCTATACCCTACACTCTATACCCTACACTCTAAACTCTATACCCTACACTCTACACTCTATACCCTACACTCTATAACGTACACTCTATACCCTACACTCTATACCCTACACTCTATACCCTACACTCTACACCCTACACTCTATAGCCTACACTCTATACCCTACACTCCAATCCCTACACTCTACACTCTATACCCTACACTCTATACCCTACACTCTATACCCTACACCCTACACTCTACACCCTACACTCTACACTCTATACCCTACACTCTACACCCTACACCCTACACTCTATACCCTACACTCTACACCCTGCACTCTGTACCCTACACTCTACACTCTTTACCCTACACTCTATACCCTACACTCTACAACCTGCACTCTATACCCTACACTCTATACCCTACACTCTATACCCTACACTCTACACCCTACACTCTAATCCCTACACTCTAATCCCTACACTCTAATCCCTACACCCTATACCCTACACTCTATACCCTACACTCTATACCCTACACTCTATACCCTACACCCTACACTCTACACCCTACACTCTACACTCTATACCCTACACTCTACACCCTACACTCTACACCCTACACTCTACACTCTATACCCTACACTCTACACCCTGCACTCTGTACCCTACACTCTACACTCTTTACCCTACACTCTATACACTACACTCTATACCCTACACTCTATACCCTACACTCTAAACTCTATACCCTACACTCTACACTCTATACCCTACACTCTATAACATACACTCTATACCCTACACTCTATACCCTACACTCTACACCCTACACTCTATACCATACACTCTACACCCTACACTCTATACCATACACTCTACACCATACACTCTATAGCATACACTCTATACCCTACACTATACACTCTATACCCTACACTCTATACCCTACACTCTATACCCTACACTATACACTCTATACCCTACACTCTACACTTTATACCCTACACTCTATACCCTACACTCTATACCCTACACTCTATACCCTACACTCTACAACCTGCACTCTACAACCTGCAATCTATACCCCACACTCTATACCCTACACTCTACACTCTATACCCTACACTCTATACCCTACACTCTATACCCTACACTCTATAGCCTACACTCTATACCCTACAGTATATACCCTACACTCTATACCCTACACTCTACACCTTACACTCTACACTCTATTCCCTACACTCTATACCCTACACTCTATACCCTACACTCTATACCCTACACTCTACACTCTATACCCTACACCCTACACTCTATACCCTACACTCTACACTCTATATCCTACACTCTATACCCTGCACTCTACACCCTGCACTCTACACCCAACACTCTATACCCTACACTCTACACCCTACACTCTATACCCTACACTCGATAACTTACACTCTACACTCTATACCATACACTCTACACCCTACACTCTAATCCCTACACTCTACACTCTATACCCTACACTCTATACCATACACTCTATACCCTACACTCTATACCATACACTCTATACCATACACTCTATACCCTACACTCTATACCCTACACTCTACACCCTACACTCTATACCTTACACTCTATACCCTACACTCTATACCCTACACTGTAAACTCTATACCCTACACTCTACACTCTATACCCTACACTCTATAACATACACTCTATACCCTACACTCTATACCCTACACTCTATACCCTACACTCTATACCCTACACTCTATACCATACACTCTATACCATACACTCTTCACTCTATACCCTACACTCTATACCATACACTCTACACCATACACGCTATAGCATACACTCTATACCCTACACTCTACACTCTATACCCTACACTCTACACTTTATACCCTACTCTCTATACCCTACACTCTATACCCTACACTCTACAACCTGCACTCTATACCCTACACTCTATACCCTACACCTTACACTCTATACCCTACACTATATACCCTACACTCTATATCCTACACTCTATACCCTACACTCCATAGTCTACACTCTATAGCCTACACTCTACACTCTACTCTATACCCTACACTCTATACCCTGCACTCTAATCCCTACACTCTACACTCTATACCCTACACTCTATACCCTACACTCTATACCCTACACTCTACACCCTACACTCTACACCCTACACTCTAATCCCTACACTCTAATCCCTACACTCTAATCCCTACACCCTACACTCTATACCCTACACTCTATACCCTACACTCTATACCCTACACCCTACACTCTACACCCTACACTCTACACCCTACACTCTACACCCTACACTCTACACCCTGCACTCTGTACCCTACACTCTACACTCTTTACCCTACACTCTATACCCTACATTCTATACCCTACACTCTGTACCCTACACTCTATTCCCTACATTCTACACTCTATACCCTACACTCTATACCCTACACTCTATACCCTACACTTTACACTATATACTCTACACTCTATAGCCTACACTCTATACCCTACACTCTATACCCTACATTCTATACCCTACACTCTATACCCTACACTCTATACCCTACACTTTATACCCTACACCCTATACCATACACTCTATACCCTACACTCTACAACCTGCACTCTATACCCTACACTCTATACCCTACACCCTACACTTTATACCCTACACTCTATACCCTACACTCTATACCCTACACTCTATACCCTACACTCTACACCCTACACTCTACACTCTACACTCTATACCCTACACTCTACACCCTGCACTCTGTACCCTACACTCTACACTCTTTACCCTACAATCTATACCCTACACTCTATACCATACACTCTATACCCTACACTCTATACCCTACACTCTACACTTTATACCCTACACTCTATACCATACACTCTATACCCTACACTCTACACTTTATACCCTACACTCTATACCATACACTCTATACCCTACACTCTATACCCTACACTATACACTCTATACCCTACACTCTACACTGTATACCATACACTCTATGCCCCACACTCTCTACCCTAAACTCTACATTCTATACCCTACACTCTACACCATACACTCTATACCCTACACTCTAAACCCTACACTCTATACCCTACACTCTATACCCTACACTCTACACTCTATACCCTACACTCTATACCCTACACTCTATACCCTACACTCTATACCCTACACTCTACACCCTACACTCTACACCCTACACTCTACACCCTACACTTTACACCCTACACTCTATACCCTACACTCCATACCCTAAACTCTACACTTTATACCCCACACTCTATACCATACACTCTATACCCTACACTCTACACCTTACACTCTATACCCTACATTCTATCCGCTACACTCTACACTCTATACCCTACACTCTACACTCTACTCTATACCCTACACTCTATACCCTACACTCTACACTCTATACCCTACACTCTACACTCTACACCCTACACTCTATACCCTACACTCTATACCCTACACTCTATACCCTACACTCTAATCCCTACACTCTATACCCTACACTTTATACCATACACTCTACAACCTACACCCTACACTCTACACCCTACACTCTATACCCTATACCCTAGACTCTATACCCTACACTCTATACCCTACACTCTATACCCTACACTATACACTCTATACCCTACACTCTACGCTTTATACCCTACACTCTATACCCTATACTCTATACCCTACACACTACACCCTACACTCTACACCCTACACTCTAATCCCTACACTCTATACCCTACAATCTACACCCTACACTCTACACTCTACACTCTATACCCTACACTCTATACCCTACACTCTATACCCTACACCCTACACTCTACACCCTACACTCTATACCCTACACTCTATACCCTACACTCTATACCCTACACTCTACACTCTATACCTTACACTCTATACCCTACACTCTATACCCTACACTCTAAACTCTATACCCTACACTCTACACTCTATACCCTACACTCTATAACGTACACTCTATACCCTACACTCTATACCCTACACTCTATACCCTACACTCTACACCCTACACTCTATAGCCTACACTCTATACCCTACACTCCAATCCCTACACTCTACACTCTATACCCTACACTCTATACCCTACACTCTATACCCTACACCCTACACTCTACACCCTACACTCTACACTCTATACCCTACACTCTACACCCTACACCCTACACTCTATACCCTACACTCTACACCCTGCACTCTGTACCCTACACTCTACACTCTTTACCCTACACTCTATACCCTACACTCTACAACCTGCACTCTATACCCTACACTCTATACCCTACACTCTATACCCTACACTCTACACCCTACACTCTAATCCCTACACTCTAATCCCTACACTCTAATCCCTACACCCTATACCCTACACTCTATACCCTACACTCTATACCCTACACTCTATACCCTACACCCTACACTCTACACCCTACACTCTACACTCTATACCCTACACTCTACACCCTACACTCTACACCCTACACTCTACACTCTATACCCTACACTCTACACCCTGCACTCTGTACCCTACACTCTACACTCTTTACCCTACACTCTATACACTACACTCTATACCCTACACTCTATACCCTACACTCTAAACTCTATACCCTACACTCTACACTCTATACCCTACACTCTATAACATACACTCTATACCCTACACTCTATACCCTACACTCTACACCCTACACTCTATACCATACACTCTACACCCTACACTCTATACCATACACTCTACACCATACACTCTATAGCATACACTCTATACCCTACACTATACACTCTATACCCTACACTCTATACCCTACACTCTATACCCTACACTATACACTCTATACCCTACACTCTACACTTTATACCCTACACTCTATACCCTACACTCTATACCCTACACTCTATACCCTACACTCTACAACCTGCACTCTACAACCTGCAATCTATACCCCACACTCTATACCCTACACTCTACACTCTATACCCTACACTCTATACCCTACACTCTATACCCTACACTCTATACCCTACACTCTACACTCTATACCCTACACTCTATAGCCTACACTCTACACCCTACACTCTATACCCTGCACTCTATACCCTACACTCTACACTCTATACCCTACACTCTACTCCCTACACTCTACACCCTACCGTCTATACCCTACACTCTACACTCTATACCTTACACTCTACACTCTATTCCCTACACTCTATACCCTACACTCTATACCCTACATTCTATACCCTACACTCTACACTCTATACCCTACACTCTATACCCTACACTCCATACCGTACACTCTATACCCTACACTCTACACTCTATACCCTACACTCTTTACGCCACACTCTATACCCTACAGTCTATACCCTACACTCTATACCCTACACTCTACACTCTATACCATACACTCTACACTCTATACCCTACACTCTATCCCCTACACTCTATACCCTACACCCTACACTCTATACCCTACACTCTATACCCTACACTCAACACCCTACACTCTACACCCTACACCCTACACTCTATACCCTATACCCTACACTCTATACCCTACACTCTATACCCTACACTCTATACCCTACACTCTATACCCTACACTATACACTCTATACCCTACACTCTACACTTTATACCCTACACTCTATACCCTACACTCTATACCCTGCACTCTACACCCTGCACTCTACACCCAACACTCTAAACCCTACACTCTATACCCTATACTCTATACCCTACACTTTACACTCTATACCCTACACTCTATAGCCTACACTCTATACCCTACAGTATATACCCTACACTCTATACCCTACACTCTACACCTTACACTCTACACTCTATTCCCTACACTCTATACCCTACACTCTATACCCTACACTCTATACCCTACACTCTACACTCTATACCCTACACCCTACACTCTATACCCTACACTCTACACTCTATATCCTACACTCTATACCCTGCACTCTACACCCTGCACTCTACACCCAACACTCTATACCCTACACTCTACACCCTACACTCTATACCCTACACTCGATAACTTACACTCTACACTCTATACCATACACTCTACACCCTACACTCTAATCCCTACACTCTACACTCTATACCCTACACTCTATACCATACACTCTATACCCTACACTCTATACCATACACTCTATACCATACACTCTATACCCTACACTCTATACCCTACACTCTACACCCTACACTCTATACCTTACACTCTATACCCTACACTCTATACCCTACACTGTAAACTCTATACCCTACACTCTACACTCTATACCCTACACTCTATAACATACACTCTATACCCTACACTCTATACCCTACACTCTATACCCTACACTCTATACCCTACACTCTATACCATACACTCTATACCATACACTCTACACTCTATACCCTACACTCTATACCATACACTCTACACCATACACGCTATAGCATACACTCTATACCCTACACTCTACACTCTATACCCTACACTCTACACTTTATACCCTACTCTCTATACCCTACAGTCTATACCCTACACTCTACAACCTGCACTCTATACCCAACACTCTATACTCTACACCTTACACTCTATACCCTACACTATATACCCTACACTCTATATCCTACACTCTATACCCTACACTCCATAGTCTACACTCTATAGCCTACACTCTACACTCTACTCTATACCCTACACTCTATACCCTGCACTCTAATCCCTACACTCTACACTCTATACCCTACACTCTATACCCTACACTCTATACCCTACACTCTACACCCTACACTCTACACCCTACACTCTAATCCCTACACTCTAATCCCTACACTCTAATCCCTACACCCTACACTCTATACCCTACACTCTATACCCTACACTCTATACCCTACACCCTACACTCTACACCCTACACTCTACACCCTACACCCTACACTCTACGCTCTATTCCCTACACTCTACACTCTATACCATACACTCTACACTCTACACTCTATACCCTACACTCTATACCCTACACTCTATACCCTACACTCTATACCCTACACTCTATACCCTACACTCTACACCCTACACTCTACACCCTACACTCTATACCCTATACCCTACACTCTATACCCTACACTCTATACCCTACACTCTATACCCTACACTCTATACCCTACACTATACACTCTATACCCTACACTCTATACCCTGCACTCTACACCCTGCACTCTACACCCAACACTCTAAACCCTACACTCTACACTCTATACCCTACACTCTATACCCTACACTCTACACTCTATACCCTACACTCTATAGCCTACACTCTATACCCTACAGTATATACCCTACACTCTATACCCTACACTCTACACCTTACACTCTACACTCTATTCCCTACACTCTATACCCTACACTCTATACCCTACACTCTATACCCTACACTCTACACTCTATACCCTACACCCTACACTCTATACCCTACACTCTACACTCTATATCTTACACTCTATACCCTGCACTCTACACCCTGCACTCTACACCCAACACTCTATAACCTACACTCTACACCCTACACTCTATACCCTACACTCTATAACCTACACTCTACACTCTATACCATACACTCTACATTCTACACTCTATACCCTACACTCTATACCCTACACTCTAATCCCTACACTCTACACTCTATACCCTACACTCTATACCATACACTCTATACCGTACACTCTATACCATACACTCTATACCATACACTCTATACCCTACACTCTATACCCTACACTCTACACCCTATACCTTACACTCTATACCCTACACTCTATACCCTACACTCTAAACTCTATACCCTACAATCTACACTCTATACCCTACACTCTATAACATACACTCTATACCCTACACTCTATACCCTACACTCTAAACCCTACACTCTATACCATACACTCTATACCCTACACTCTATACCCTACACTCTAAACCCTACACTCTATACCATACACTCTATACCATACACTCTACACTCTATACCCTACACTCTATACCATACACTCTACACCATACACTCTATAGCATACACTATATACCCTACACTCTACACTCTATACCCTACACTCTATACCCTACACTATACACTCTATACCCTACACTCTACACTTTATTCCCTACTCTCTATACCATACACTCTATACCCTACACTCTACAACCTGCACTCTATACCCTACACTCTATACCCTACACCTTACACTCTATACCCTACACTCTATACCCTACACTCTATACCCTACACTCTTTACCCTACACTCTATAGCCTACACTCTATAGCCTACACTCTACACTCTACTCTATACCCTACACTCTATACCCTACACTCTACACTCTATACCCTACACTCTATACCCTACACTCTATACCCTACACTCTACACCCTACACTCTACACCCTACACTCTAATCCCTACACTCTAATCCCTACACCCTACACTCTATACCCTACACTCTATACCCTACACTCTATACCCTACACCCTGCACTCTACACTCTATACCCTACACTCTACACCCTACACTCTACACCCTACACTCTACACTCTATAGCCTACACTCTACACCCTGCACACTGTACCCTACACTCTACACTCTTTACCCTACACTCTATACCCTACATTCTATACCCTACACTCTATACCCTACACTCTAATCCCTACACTCTACAATCTATACCCTACACTCTATACCATACACTCTATACCCTACACTCTACACCCTACACTCTACACCCTACACTCTAATCCCTACACTCTAATCCCTACACCCTACACTCTATACCCTACACTCTATACCCTACACTCTATACCCTACACTCTATACCCTACACTCTATACCCTACACCCTACAC
Source organism: Ranitomeya imitator (assembly GCF_032444005.1). NCBI lineage: Eukaryota > Metazoa > Chordata > Amphibia > Anura > Dendrobatidae > Ranitomeya > Ranitomeya imitator. Next base: position 109,406,827 of record NC_091285.1, on the reverse strand, counting down.
TCTACAGCCTACACTCTACACCCTACACTCTATACCCTACACTCTACACCCTGCACTCTGTACCCTACACTCTACACTCTTTACCCTACACTCTATACCCTTCACTCTATACCCTACACTCTATACCCTACCCTCTATACCCTACACTCTATACCCTACACTCTACACCATACACTCTACACCATACACTCTACACCATACACTCTATAGCATACACTCTATACCCTACACGATACACTCTATACCCTACACTCTATACCCTACACCCTATACCCTACACTCTATACCCTACACTCTATACCCTACACTCTATACCCTACACTCTATACCCTACACTCTAAACTCTATACCCTACACTCTACACTCTATACCCTACACTCTATAACATACACTCTATACCCTACACTCTATACCCTACACTCTATACCCTACACTCTATACCATACACTCTACACCCTACACTCTTATCCCTACACCCTACACTCTATACCCTACACTCTATACCCTACACTCTATACCCTACACTCTATACTCTACACCCTACACTCTACACCCTACACTCTATACCCTACACTCTACACCCTACACTCTACACTCTATACCCTACACTCTACACCCTGTACTCTGTACCCTACACTCTACACTCTTTACCCTACACTCTATACCCTACACTCTATACCCTACACTCTATACCCTACACTCTATACCCTACACTCTATACCATACACTCTACACTCTATACCCTACACTTTATACCATACACTCTACACCATACACTCTATAGCATACACTCTATACCCTACACTCTACACTCTATACCCTACACTCTATACCCTACACTATACACTCTATACCCTACACTCTACACTTTATACCCTACTCTCTATACCCTACACTCTATACCCTACACTCTACAACCTGCACTCTATACCCTACACTCTATACCCTACACTCTTTACCCTACACTCTATACCCTACACTCTATACGCTACACTCTACACCCTACACTCTAAACCCTACACTCTACACCCTACATTCTGTACCCTACACTCGACACTCTTTACCCTACACTCTATACCCTACACTCTATACCCTACACCCTATACCCTACACTCTATACCCTACACTCTATACCCTACACTCTATACCCTACACTCTATACCCTACACTCTAAACTCTATACCCTACACTCTACACTCTATACCCTATACTCTATAACATACACTCTATACCCTACACTCTATACCCTACACTCTATACCCTACACTCTATACCATACACTCTACACCCTACACTCTAATCCCTACACCCTACACTCTATACCCTACACTCTATACCCTACACTCTATACCCTACACTCTATACCCTACACCCTACACTCTACACCCTACACTCTATACCCTACACTCTACACCCTACACTCTACACTCTATACCCTACACTCTACACCCTGCACTCTGTACCCTACACTCTACACTCTTTACCCTACACTCTATACCCTACACTCTATACCCTACACTCTATACCCTACACTCTATACCATACACTCTATACCCTACACTCTATACTCTATACCTTACACTCTATACCCTACACTCTATACCCTACACTCTAAACTCTATACCCTACACTCTATAACATACACTCTATACCCTACACTCTATACCCTACACTCTATACCATACACTCTATACCCTACACTCTACACCCTACACTCTATAGCTTACTCTCTATACCCTACACTCTATACCCTACACTCTAATCCCTACACTCTACATTCTATACCCTACACTCTATACCATACACTCTATACCCTACACTCTATACCCTACACTCTATACCATACACTCTATACCCTACACTCTATACCCTACACTCTACACCCTACACTCTACACCTTACACTCTATACCCTACACTCTATACCCTACACTCTAAACTCTATACCCTACACTCTACACTCTACACCCTACACTCTATAACATACACTCTATACCCTACACTCTATACCCTACACTCTATACCCTACACTCTATACCATACACTCTATACCATACACTCTACACTCTATACCCTACACTCTATACCATACACTCTACACCATACACTCTATAGCATACACTCTATACCCTACACTCTACACTCTATACCCTACACTCTATACCCTACACTCTATACCCTACACTCTACAACCTGCACTCTATACCCTACACTCTATACCCTACACTCTACAACCTGCACTCTATACCCTACACTCTATACCCTACACCCTACACTCTATACCCTACACTCTATACCCTACACTCTATACCCTACACTCTATACTCTATACCCTACACTCTATAGCCTACACTCTACACTCTACTCTATACCCTACACTCTATACCCTACACTCTATACCCTACACTCTACACCCTACACTCTACACCCTACACTCTAATCCCTACACTCTAATCCCTACACTCTAATCCCTACACCCTACACTCTATACCCTACACTCTATACCCTACACTCTATACCCTACACTATATACCCTACACTCTATACCCTACACCCTACACTCTACACCCTACACTCTACACTCTATACCCTAAACTCTGCACCCTACACCCTACACTCTATACCCTACACTCTACACCCTGCACTCTGTACCCTACACTCTACACTCTTTACCCTACACTCTATACCCTACACTCTATACCCTACACTCTAATCCCTACACTCTACACCCTACACTCTATACCCTACACTCTATACCCTACACTCTATACCCTACACTCTACACCCTACAATCTAATTCCTACACTCTAATCCCTACACCCTATACCCTACACTCTATACCCTACACTCTATACCCTACACTCTATACCCTACACTCTATACCCTACACCCTACACTCTACACCCTACACTCTACACTCTATACCCTACACTCTACACCCTACACTCTACACCCTACACTCTACACTCTATACTCTACACCCTGCACTCTGTACCCTACACTCTACACTCTTTACCCTACACTCTATACCCTACACTCTAAACCCTACACTCTAAACCCTACACTCTATACCATACACTCTATACCCTACACTCTATACCCTACACTCTAAACCCTACACTCTATACCATACACTCTATACCATACACTCTACACTCTATACCCTACACTCTATACCATACACTCTACACCATACACTCTATAGCATACACTATATACCCTACACTCTACACTCTATACCCTACACTCTATACCCTACACTATACACTCTATACCCTACACTCTACACTTTATTCCCTACTCTCTATACCATACACTCTATACCCTACACTCTACAACCTGCACTCTATACCCTACACTCTATACCCTACACCTTACACTCTATACCCTACACTCTATACCCTACACTCTATACCCTACACTCTTTACCCTACACTCTATAGCCTACACTCTATAGCCTACACTCTACACTCTACTCTATACCCTACACTCTATACCCTACACTCTACACTCTATACCCTACACTCTATACCCTACACTCTATACCCTACACTCTACACCCTACACTCTACACCCTACACTCTAATCCCTACACTCTAATCCCTACACCCTACACTCTATACCCTACACTCTATACCCTACACTCTATACCCTACACCCTGCACTCTACACTCTATACCCTACACTCTACACCCTACACTCTACACCCTACACTCTACACTCTATAGCCTACACTCTACACCCTGCACACTGTACCCTACACTCTACACTCTTTACCCTACACTCTATACCCTACATTCTATACCCTACACTCTATACCCTACACTCTAATCCCTACACTCTACAATCTATACCCTACACTCTATACCATACACTCTATACCCTACACTCTACACCCTACACTCTACACCCTACACTCTAATCCCTACACTCTAATCCCTACACCCTACACTCTATACCCTACACTCTATACCCTACACTCTATACCCTACACTCTATACCCTACACTCTATACCCTACACCCTACACTCTACAGCCTACACTCTACACCCTACACTCTATACCCTACACTCTACACCCTGCACTCTGTACCCTACACTCTACACTCTTTACCCTACACTCTATACCCTTCACTCTATACCCTACACTCTATACCCTACCCTCTATACCCTACACTCTATACCCTACACTCTACACCATACACTCTACACCATACACTCTACACCATACACTCTATAGCATACACTCTATACCCTACACGATACACTCTATACCCTACACTCTATACCCTACACCCTATACCCTACACTCTATACCCTACACTCTATACCCTACACTCTATACCCTACACTCTATACCCTACACTCTAAACTCTATACCCTACACTCTACACTCTATACCCTACACTCTATAACATACACTCTATACCCTACACTCTATACCCTACACTCTATACCCTACACTCTATACCATACACTCTACACCCTACACTCTTATCCCTACACCCTACACTCTATACCCTACACTCTATACCCTACACTCTATACCCTACACTCTATACTCTACACCCTACACTCTACACCCTACACTCTATACCCTACACTCTACACCCTACACTCTACACTCTATACCCTACACTCTACACCCTGTACTCTGTACCCTACACTCTACACTCTTTACCCTACACTCTATACCCTACACTCTATACCCTACACTCTATACCCTACACTCTATACCCTACACTCTATACCATACACTCTACACTCTATACCCTACACTTTATACCATACACTCTACACCATACACTCTATAGCATACACTCTATACCCTACACTCTACACTCTATACCCTACACTCTATACCCTACACTATACACTCTATACCCTACACTCTACACTTTATACCCTACTCTCTATACCCTACACTCTATACCCTACACTCTACAACCTGCACTCTATACCCTACACTCTATACCCTACACCCTACACTCTATACCCTACACTCTATACCCTACACTCTATACCCTACACTCTATACCCTACACTCTATACCCTACACTCTACACCCTACACTCTACACCCTACACTCTATACCCTACACTCTTTACCCTACACTCTATACCCTACACTCTATACGCTACACTCTACACCCTACACTCTAAACCCTACACTCTACACCCTACATTCTGTACCCTACACTCGACACTCTTTACCCTACACTCTATACCCTACACTCTATACCCTACACCCTATACCCTACACTCTATACCCTACACTCTATACCCTACACTCTATACCCTACACTCTATACCCTACACTCTAAACTCTATACCCTACACTCTACACTCTATACCCTATACTCTATAACATACACTCTATACCCTACACTCTATACCCTACACTCTATACCCTACACTCTATACCATACACTCTACACCCTACACTCTAATCCCTACACCCTACACTCTATACCCTACACTCTATACCCTACACTCTATACCCTACACTCTATACCCTACACCCTACACTCTACACCCTACACTCTATACCCTACACTCTACACCCTACACTCTACACTCTATACCCTACACTCTACACCCTGCACTCTGTACCCTACACTCTACACTCTTTACCCTACACTCTATACCCTACACTCTATACCCTACACTCTATACCCTACACTCTATACCATACACTCTATACCCTACACTCTATACTCTATACCTTACACTCTATACCCTACACTCTATACCCTACACTCTAAACTCTATACCCTACACTCTATAACATACACTCTATACCCTACACTCTATACCCTACACTCTATACCATACACTCTATACCCTACACTCTACACCCTACACTCTATAGCTTACTCTCTATACCCTACACTCTATACCCTACACTCTAATCCCTACACTCTACACTCTATACCCTACACTCTATACCATACACTCTATACCCTACACTCTATACCCTACACTCTATACCATACACTCTATACCCTACACTCTATACCCTACACTCTACACCCTACACTCTACACCTTACACTCTATACCCTACACTCTATACCCTACACTCTAAACTCTATACCCTACACTCTACACTCTACACCCTACACTCTATAACATACACTCTATACCCTACACTCTATACCCTACACTCTATACCCTACACTCTATACCATACACTCTATACCATACACTCTACACTCTATACCCTACACTCTATACCATACACTCTACACCATACACTCTATAGCATACACTCTATACCCTACACTCTACACTCTATACCCTACACTCTATACCCTACACTCTATACCCTACACTCTACAACCTGCACTCTATACCCTACACTCTATACCCTACACTCTACAACCTGCACTCTATACCCTACACTCTATACCCTACACCCTACACTCTATACCCTACACTCTATACCCTACACTCTATACCCTACACTCTATACTCTATACCCTACACTCTATAGCCTACACTCTACACTCTACTCTATACCCTACACTCTATACCCTACACTCTATACCCTACACTCTACACCCTACACTCTACACCCTACACTCTAATCCCTACACTCTAATCCCTACACTCTAATCCCTACACCCTACACTCTATACCCTACACTCTATACCCTACACTCTATACCCTACACTATATACCCTACACTCTATACCCTACACCCTACACTCTACACCCTACACTCTACACTCTATACCCTAAACTCTGCACCCTACACCCTACACTCTATACCCTACACTCTACACCCTGCACTCTGTACCCTACACTCTACACTCTTTACCCTACACTCTATACCCTACACTCTATACCCTACACTCTAATCCCTACACTCTACACCCTACACTCTATACCCTACACTCTATACCCTACACTCTATACCCTACACTCTACACCCTACAATCTAATTCCTACACTCTAATCCCTACACCCTATACCCTACACTCTATACCCTACACTCTATACCCTACACTCTATACCCTACACTCTATACCCTACACCCTACACTCTACACCCTACACTCTACACTCTATACCCTACACTCTACACCCTACACTCTACACCCTACACTCTACACTCTATACTCTACACCCTGCACTCTGTACCCTACACTCTACACTCTTTACCCTACACTCTATACCCTACACTCTATACCCTACACTCTATACCCTACACTCTAAACTCTATACCCTACACTCTACACTCTATACCCTACACTCTATAACATACACTCTATACCCTACACTCTATACCCTACACTCTATACCATACACTCTACACCCTACACTCTACACCATACACTCTACACCATACACTCTATAGCATACACTCTATACCCTACACTATACACTCTATACCCTACACTCTATACCCTACACTCTATACCCTACACTATACACTCTATACCCTACACTCTACACTTTATACCCTACACTCTATACCCTACACTCTATACCCTACACTCTATACCCTACACTCTATACCCTACACTCTATACCCTACACTCTTCAACCTGCACTCTACAACCTGCAATCTATACCCTACACTCTATACCCTACACTCTACACTCTATACCCTACACTCTATACCCTACACTCTATACCCTACACTCTATACCCTACACTCTACACTCTATACCCTACACTCTATAGCCTACACTCTACACCCTACACTCTATACCCTGCACTCTATACCCTACACTCTACACTCTATACCCTACACTCTACTCCCTACACTCTACACCCTACAGTCTATACCTTACACTCTACACTCTATACCTTACACTCTACACTCTATTCCCTACACTCTATACCCTACACTCTATACCCTACATTCTATACCCTACACTCTACACTCTATACCCTACACTCTATACCCTACACTCCATACCGTACACTCTATACCCTACACTATACACTCTATACCCTACACTCTATACGCCACACTCTATACCCTACAGTCTATACCCTACACTCTATACCCTACACTCTACACTCTATACCATACACTCTACACTCTACACTCTATACCCTACACTCTATACCCTACACTCTATACCCTACACCCTACACTCTATACCCTACACTCTGTACCCTACACTCTACACCCTACACTCTACACCCTACACTCTATACCCTATACCCTACACTCTACCCTACACTCTATACCCTACACTCTATACCCTACACTATACACTCTATACCCTACACTCTATACCCTGCACTCTACACCCTGCACTCTACACCCAACACTCTAAACCCTACACTCTACACTCTATACCCTACACTCTATACCCTACACTCTACACTCTATACCCTACACTCTATAGCCTACACTCTATACCCTACAGTATATACCCTACACTCTATACCCTACACTCTACACCTTACACTCTACACTCTATTCCCTACACTCTATACCCTACACTCTATACCCTACACTCTATACCCTACACTCTACACTCTATACCCTACACCCTACACTCTATACCCTACACTCTACACTCTATATCTTACACTCTATACCCTGCACTCTACACCCTACACTCTACACCCAACACTCTATAACCTACACTCTACACCCTACACTCTATACCCTACACTCTATAACCTACACTCTACACTCTATACCATACACTCTACATTCTACACTCTATACCCTACACTCTATACCCTACACTCTAATCCCTACACTCTACACTTTATACCCTACACTCTATACCATACACTCTATACCGTACACTCTATACCATACACTCTATACCATACACTCTATACCCTACACTCTATACCCTACACTCTACACCCTATACCTTACACTCTATACCCTACACTCTATACCCTACACTCTAAACTCTATACCCTACACTCTACACTCTATACCCTACACTCTACAACATACACTCTATACCCTACACTCTATACCCTACACTCTATACCCTACACTCTATACCATACACTCTATACCATACACTCTACACTCTATACCCTACACTCTATACCATACACTCTACACCATACACTCTATAGCATACACTATATACCTTACACTCTACACTCTATACCCTACACTCTATACCCTACACTATACACTCTATACCCTACACTCTACACTTTATACCCTACTCTCTATACCCTACACTCTATACCCTACACTCTACAACCTGCACTCTATACCCTACACTCTATACCCTACACCTTACACTCTATACCCTACACTCTATACCCTACACTCTATACCCTACACTCTATACCCTACACCCTACACTCTATACCCTACACTCTATACCCTACACTCTATACCCTACACTCTATACCCTACACTCTATACCCTACACTCTACACCCTACACTCTACACCCTACACTCTATACCCTACACTCTATACCCTACACTCTATACCCTACACTCTATATGCTACACTCTACACCCTACACTCTACACCCTACACTCTACACCCTACACTCTGTACCCTACACTCGACACTCTTTACCCTACACTCTATACCCTACACTCTATACCCTACACCCTATACCCTACACTCTATACCCTACACTCTATACCCTACACTCTATACCCTACACTCTAAACTCTATACCCTACACTCTACACTCTATACCCTACACTCTATAACATACACTCTATACCCTACACTCTATACCCTACACTCTATACCCTATACTCTATACCATACACTCTACACCCTACACTCTAATCCCTACACCCTACACTCTATACCCTACACTCTATACCCTACACTCTATACCCTACACTCTATACCCTACACCCTACACTCTACACCCTACACTCTATACCCTACACTCTACACCCTACACTCTACACTCTATACCCTACACTCTACACCCTGCACTCTGTACCCTACACTCTACACTCTTTACCCTACACTCTATACCCTACACTCTATACCCTACACTCTATACCCTACACTCTATACCCTACACTCTATACCCTACACTCTATACTCTATACCTTACACTCTATACCCTACACTCTATACCCTACACTCTAAACTCTATACCCTACACTCTACACTCTATACCCTACACTCTATAACATACACTCTATACCCTACACTCTATACCCTACACTCTATACCATACACTCTATACCCTACACTCTACACCCTACACTCTATAGCTTACACTCTATACCCTACACTCTATACCTTACACTCTAATCCCTATACCCTACACTCTATACCATACACTCTATACCCTACACTCTATACCCTACACTCTATACCATACACTCTATACCCTACACTCTATACCCTACACTCTACACCCTACACTCTACACCTTACACTCTATACCCTACACTCTATACCCTACACTCTAAACTCTATACCCTACACTCTACACCCTACACTCTATAACATACACTCTATACCCTACACTCTATACCCTACACTCTATACCCTACACTCTATACCATACACTCTATACCATACACTCTACACTCTATACCCTACACTCTATACCATACACTCTACACCATACACTCTATAGCATACACTCTATACCCTACACTCTACACTCTATACCCTACACTCTATACCCTACACTCTATACCCTACACTATACACTCTATACCCTACACTCTACACTTTATACCCTACTCTCTGTACCCTACACTCTATACCCTACACTCTACAACCTGCACTCTATACCCTACACTCTATACCCTACACCCTACACTCTATACCCTACACTCTATACACTACACTCTATACCCTACACTCTATACCCTACACTCTATACTCTATACCCTACACTCTATACCCTACACTCTACACTCTACTCTATACCCTACACTCTATACCCTACACTCTAATCCCTACACTCTAATCCCTACACTCTACACTCTATACCCTACACTCTATACCCTACACTCTATACCCTACACTCTACACCCTACACTCTACACCCTACACTCTAATCCCTACACTCTAATCCCTACACTCTAATCCCTACACCCTACACTCTATACCCTACACTCTATACCCTACACTCTATACCCTACACTCTATACCCTACACTCTATACCCTACACCCTACACTCTACACCCTACACTCTACACTCTATACCCTACACTCTGCACCCTACACCCTACACTCTATACCCTACACTCTACACCCTGCACTCTGTACCCTACACTCTACACTCTTTACCCTACACTCTATACCCTACACTCTATACCCTACACTCTAATCCCTACACTCTACACCCTACACCCTACACTCTATATCCTACACTCTATACCCTACACTCTACACCCTACAATCTAATTCCTACACTCTAATCCCTACACTCTAATCCCTACACCCTATACCCTACACTCTATACCCTACACTCTATACCCTACACTCTACACCCTACAATCTAATTCCTACACTCTAATCCCTACACTCTAATCCCTACACCCTATACCCTACACTCTATACCCTACACCCTACACTCTACACCCTACACTCTACACTCTATACCCTACACTCTACACCCTACACTCTACACCCTACACTCTACACTCTATACTCTACACCCTGCACTCTGTACCCTACACTCTACACTCTTTACCCTACACTCTATACCCTACACTCTATACCCTACACTCTATATCCTACACTCTAAACTCTATACCCTACACTCTACACTCTATACCCTACACTCTATAACATACACTCTATACCCTACACTCTATACCCTACACTCTATACCATACACTCTACACCCTACACTCTACACCATACACTCTACACCATACACTCTATAGCATACACTCTATACCCTACACTATACACTCTATACCCTACACTCTATACCCTACACTCTATACCCTACACTATACACTCTATACCCTACACTCTACACTTTATACCCTACACTCTATACCCTACACTCTATACCCTACACTCTATACCCTACACTCTATACCCTACACTCTTCAACCTGCACTCTACAACCTGCAATCTATACCCTACACTCTATACCCTACACTCTACACTCTATACCCTACACTCTATACCCTACACTCTATACCCTACACTCTATACCCTACACTCTACACTCTATACCCTACACTCTATAGCCTACACTCTACACCCTACACTCTCTACCCTGCACTCTATACCCTACACTCTACACTCTATACCCTACACTCTACTCCCTACACTCTACACCCTACAGTCTATACCTTACACTCTACACTCTATACCTTACACTCTACACTCTATTCCCTACACTCTATACCCTACACTCTATACCCTACATTCTATACCCTACACTCTACACTCTATACCCTACACTCTATACCCTACACTCCATACCGTACACTCTATACCCTACACTCTACACTCTATACCCTACACTCTATACGCCACACTCTATACCCTACAGTCTATACCCTACACTCTATACCCTACACTCTACACTCTATACCATACACTCTACACTCTACACTCTATACCCTACACTCTATACCCTACACTCTATACCCTACACTCTATACCCTACACTCTATACCCTACACTCTACACCCTACACTCTACACCCTACACTCTATACCCTATACCCTACACTCTATACCCTACACTCTATACCCTACACTCTATACCCTACACTCTATACCCTACACTATACACTCTATACCCTACACTCTATACCCTGCACTCTACACCCTGCACTCTACACCCAACACTCTAAACCCTACACTCTACACTCTATACCCTACACTCTATACCCTACACTCTACACTCTATACCCTACACTCTATAGCCTACACTCTATACCCTACAGTATATACCCTACACTCTATACCCTACACTCTACACCTTACACTCTACACTCTATTCCCTACACTCTATACCCTACACTCTATACCCTACACTCTATACCCTACACTCTACACTCTATACCCTACACCCTACACTCTATACCCTACACTCTACACTCTATATCTTACACTCTATACCCTGCACTCTACACCCTGCACTCTACACCCAACACTCTATAACCTACACTCTACACCCTACACTCTACACTCTATACCCTACACTCTATACCCTACACTCTATACCCTACACTCTATACCCTACACTTTACACTCTATACCCTACACTCTATACCCTACACTCTATACCCTACACTCTACACTCTATACCCTACACTCTACACTCTACTCTATACCCTACACTCTATACCCTACACTCTACACTCTATACCCTACACTCTATACCCTACACTCTATACCCTACACTCTACACCCTACACTCTACACCCTACACTCTAATCCCTACACTCTAATCCCTACACCCTACACTCTATACCCTACACTCTATACCCTACACTCTATACCCTGCACTCTACACTCTATACCCTACACTCTACACCCTACACTCTACACCCTACACTCTACACTCTATAGCCTACACTCTACACCCTGCACACTGTACCCTACACTCTACACTCTTTACCCTACACTCTATACCCTACATTCTATACCCTACACTCTATACCCTACACTCTAATCCCTACACTCTACAATCTATACCCTACACTCTATACCCTACACTCTATACCCTACACTCTACACCCTACACTCTACACCCTACACTCTAATCCCTACACTCTAATCCCTACACCCTACACTCTATACCCTACACTCTATACCCTACACTCTATACCCTACACTCTATACCCTACACTCTATACCCTACACCCTACACTCTACAGCCTACACTCTACACCCTACACTCTATACCCTACACTCTACACCCTGCACTCTGTACCCTACACTCTACACTCTTTACCCTACACTCTATACCCTTCACTCTATACCCTACACTCTATACCCTACACTCTATACACTACACTCTAAACTCTATACCCTACACTCTACACTCTATACCATACACTCTATAACATACACTCTATACCCTACACTCTATACCCTACACTCTTTACCCTACACTCTACACCATACACTCTACACCATACACTCTACACCATACACTCTATAGCATACACTCTATACCCTACACGATACACTCTATACCCTACACTCTATACCCTACACCCTATACCCTACACTCTATACCCTACACTCTATACCCTACACTCTATACCCTACACTCTAAACTCTATACCCTACACTCTACACTCTATACCCTACACTCTATAACATACACTCTATACCCTACACTCTATACCCTACACTCTATACCCTACACTCTATACCATACACTCTACACCCTACACTCTAATCCCTACACCCTACACTCTATACCCTACACTCTATACCCTACACTCTATACCCTACACTCTATACCCTACACCCTACACTCTACACCCTACACTCTATACCCTACACTCTACACCCTACACTCTACACTCTATACCCTACACTCTACACCCTGCACTCTGTACCCTACACTCTACACTCTTTACCCTACACTCTATACCCTACACTCTATACCCTACACTCTATACCCTACACTCTATACCCTACACTCTATACTCTATACCTTACACTCTATACCCTACACTCTATACCCTACACTCTAAACTCTATACCCTACACTCTACACTCTATACCCTACACTCTATAACATACACTCTATACCCTACACTCTATACCATACACTCTATACCCTACACTCTACACCCTACACTCTATAGCCTACACTCTATACCCTACACTCTATACCCTACACTCTAATCCCTACACTTTACACTCTATACCCTACACTCTATACCATACACTCTATACCCTACACTCTATACCCTACACTCTATACCATACACTCTATACCCTACACTCTATACCCTACACTCTACACCCTACACTCTACACCTTACACTCTATACCCTACACTCTATACCCTACACTCTAAACTATATACCCTACACTCTACACTCTACACCCTACACTCTATAACATACACTCTATACCCTACACTCTATACCCTACACTCTATACCCTACACTCTATACCATACACTCTATACCATACACTCTACACTCTATACCCTACACTCTATACCATACACTCTACACCATACACTCTACAGCATACACTCTATACCCTACACTCTACACTCTATACCCTACACTCTATACCCTACACTCTATACCCTACACTATACACTCTATACCCTACACTCTACACTTTATACCCTACTCTCTATACCCTACACTCTATACCCTACACTCTACAACCTGCACTCTATACCCTACACTCTATACCCTACACCCTACACTCTATACCCTACACTCTATACCCTACACTCTATACCCTACACTCTATACCCTACACTCTATACTCTATACCCTACACTCTATAGCCTACACTCTACACTCTACTCTATACCCTACACTCTATACCCTACACTCTAATCCCTACACTCTAATCCCTACACTCTACACTCTATACCCTACACTCTATACCCTACACTCTATACCCTACACCCTACACTCTACACCCTACACTCTACACTCTATACCCTACACTCTGCACCCTACACCCTACACTCTATACCCTACACTCTACACCCTGCACTCTGTACCCTACACTCTACACTCTTTACCCTACACTCTATACCCTACACTCTATACCCTACACTCTAATCCCTACACTCTACACCCTACACTCTATACCCTACACTCTATACCCTACACTCTATACCCTACACTCTACACCCTACAATCTAATTCCTACACTCTAATCCCTACACTCTAATCCCTACACCCTATACCCTACACTCTATACCCTACACTCTATACCCTGCACTCTATACCCTACACTCTATACCCTACACCCTACACTCTACACCCTACACTCTACACCCTACACTCTACACTCTATACTCTACACCCTGCACTCTGTACCCTACACTCTACACTCTTTACCCTACACTCTATACCCTACACTCTATACCCTACACTCTATACCCTAAACTCTAAACTCTATACCCTACACTCTACACTCTATACCCTACACTCTATAACATACACTCTATACCCTACACTCTATACCCTACACTCTATACCATACACTCTACACCCTACACTCTATACCATACACTCTACACCATACACTCTATAGCATACACTCTATACCCTACACTATACACTCTATACCCTACACTCTATACCCTACACTATACACTCTATACCCTACACTCTACACTTTATACCCTACACTCTATACCCTACACTCTATACCCTACACTCTATACCCTACACTCTATACCCTACACTCTTCAACCTGCACTCTACAACCTGCAATCTATACCCTACACTCTATACCCTACACTCTACACTCTATACCCTACACTCTATACCATACACTCTATACCCTACACTCTATACCCTACACTCTACACTCTATACCCTACACTCTATAGCCTACACTCTACACCCTACACTCTATACCCTGCACTCTATACCCTACACTCTACACTCTATACCCTACACTCTACTTCCTACACTCTACACCCTACAGTCTATACCCTACACTCTACACTCTATACCTTACACTCTACACTCTATTCCCTACACTCTATACCCTACATTCTATACCCTACACTCTACACTCTATACCCTACACTCTATACCCTACACTCTACACCCTACACTCTATACCCTACACTCCATACCGTACACTCTATACCCTACACTCTACACTCTATACCCTACACTCTATACGCCACACTCTATACCCTACAGTCTATACCCTACACTCTATACCCTACACTCTACACTCTATACCATACACTCTACACTCTACACTCTATACCCTACACTCTATACCCTACACTCTATACCCTACACCCTACACTCTATACCCTACACTCTATACCCTACACTCTACACCCTACACTCTACACCCTACACTCTATACCATATACCCTACACTCTATACCCTACACTCTATACCCTACACTCTATACCCTACACTCTATACCCTACACTATACACTCTATACCCTACACTCTATACCCTGCACTCTACACCCTGCACTCTACACCCAACACTCTAAACCCTACACTCTACACTCTATACCCTACACTCTATACCCTACACTCTACACTCTATACCCTACACTCTATAGCCTACACTCTATACCCTACAGTATATACACTACACTCTATACCCTACACTCTACACCTTACACTCTACACTCTATTCCCTACACTCTATACCCTACACTCTATACCCTACACTCTATACCCTACACTCTACACTCTATACCCTACACCCTACACTCTATACCCTACACTCTACACTCTATATCTTACACTCTATACCCTGCACTCTACACCCTGCACTCTACACCCAACACTCTATACCCTACACTCTACACCCTACACTCTATACCCTACACTCTATAACCTACACTCTACACTCTATACCATACACTCTACACTCTACACTCTATACCCTACACTCTATACCCTACACTCTAATCCCCACACTCTACACTCTATACCCTACACTCTATACCATACACTCTATATCCTACACTCTATACCATACACTCTATACCATGCACTCTATACCCTACACTCTATACCCTACACTCTACACCCTATACCTTACACTCTATACCCTACACTCTATACCCTACACTCTAAACTCTATACCCTACACTCTACACTCTATACCCTACACTCTATAACATACACTCTATACCCTACACTCTATACCCTACACTCTATACCCTACACTCTATACCATACACTCTACACTCTATACCCTACACTCTATACCATACACTCTACACCATACACTCTATAGCATACACTATATACCCTACACTCTACACTCTATACCCTACACTCTATACCCTACTTTATACACTCTATACCCTACACTCTACACTTTATACCCTACTCTCTATACCCTACACTCTATACCCTACACTCTACAACCTGCACTCTATACCCTACACTCTATACCCTACACCTTACACTCTATACCCTACACTCTATACCCTACACTCTATACCCTACACTCTATACCCTGCACTCTATAGCCTACACTCTATAGCCTACACTCTACACTCTACTCTATACCCTACACTCTATACCCTACACTCTACACTCTATACCCTACACTCTATACCCTACACTCTATACCCTACACTCTACACCCTACACTCTACACCCTACACTCTAATCCCTACACTCTAATCCCTACACCCTACACTCTATACCCTACACTCTATACCCTACACTCTATACCCAACACCCTACACTCTACACTCTATACCCTACACTCTACACCCTACACTCTACACCCTACACTCTACACTCTATACCCTACACTCTACACCCTGCACTCTGTACCCTACACTCTACACTCTTTACCCTACACTCTATACCCTACATTCTATACCCTACACTCTATACCCTACACTCTAATCCCTACACTCTACACTCTATACCCTACACTCTATACCCTACACTCTATACCCTACACTCTACACCCTACACTCTACACCCTACACTCTAATCCCTACACTCTAATCCCTACACCCTACACTCTATACCCTACACTCTATACCCTACACTCTATACCCTACACTCTATACCCTACACCCTACACTCTACAGCCTACACACTACACCCTACACTCTATACCCTACACTCTACACCCTGCACTCTGTACCCTACACTCTACACTCTTTACCCTACACTCTATACCCTTCACTCTATACCCTACACTCTATACCCTACACTCTATACACTACACTCTAAACTCTATACCCTACACTCTACACTCTATACCCTACACTCTATAACATACACTCTATACCCTACACTCTATACCCTACACTCTATGCCCTACACTCTATACCCTACACTCTACACCATACACTCTACACCATACACTCTACACCATACACTCTATAGCATACACTCTATACCCTACACGATACACTCTATACCCTACACTATACCCTACACTCTATACCCTACACTCTACACCCTACACTCTATACCCTACACTCTACAACCTGCACTCTATACCCTACACTCTACACCCTACACTCTATACCCTACACTCTATACCCTACACTCTACACTCTATACCCTACACTCTATAGCCTACACTCTACACTCTATACTCTACACTCTATACCCTGCACTCTATACCCTACACTCTACACTCTATACCCTACACTCTACTCCCTACACTCTACACCCTACAGTCTATACCCTACACTATACACTCTATACCTTACACTCTACACTCTATTCCCTACACTCTATACCCTACACTCTATACCCTACATTCTATACCCTACACTCTACACTCTATACCCTACACTCTATACCCTACACTCTATACCGTACACTCTATACCCTACACTCTACACTCTATACCCTACACTCTATACGCCACACTCTATACCCTACAGTCTATACCCTACACTCTATACCCTACACTCTACACTCTATACCATACACTCTACACTCTATACCCTACACTCTATACCCTACACTCTATACCCTACACTCTATACCCTACACCCTACACTCTATACCCTACACTCTATACCCTACACTCTACACCCTACACTCTACACCCTACACTCTATACCCTGTACCCTACACTCTATACCCAACACTCTATACCCTACACTCTATACCCTACACTCTATACCCTACACTCTACACTCTATACCCTACACTCTATAGCCTACACTCTATACCCTACAGTATATACCCTACACTCTATACCCTACACTCTACACCTTACACCCTACACTCTATTCTCTACACTCTATACCCTACACTCTATACCCTACACTCTATACCCTACACTCTACACTCTATACCCTACACCCTACACTCTATACCCTACACTCTACACCCTATACGCCACACTCTATACCCTACACCCTACACTCTATACCCTACACTCTACACTCTATACCCTACACTCTACACCCTACACTCTATACCCTACACTCTATACCCTACACCCTACACTCTACACTCTATACCCTACACTCTACACTCTACTCCCTACACTATACACTCTATACCCTACACTCTACACTCTATACCCTACACTCTACTCCCTACACTCTATACCCTACACTCTACACCCTACACTCTACACACTACACTCTATACCCTACACTCTATACCCTACACTCTATACCCTACACTCTACACCCTACACTCTACACCCTACACTCTACACCCTACACTCTATACCCTACACTCTATACCCTACACTCTATACCCTACACTCTATACGCTACACTCTACACCCTACACTCTACACCCTACACTCTACACCCTACACTCTGTACCCTACACTCAATACCCTACACTGTACACTCTTTACCCTACACTCTATACCCTACACTCTTTACCCTACACCCTATACCCTACACTCTATACCCTACACTCTATACCCTACACTCTATACCCTACACTCTAAACTCTATACCCTACACTCTACACTCTATACCCTACACTCTATAACATACACTCTATACCCTACACTCTATACCCTACACTCTATACCCTACACTCTATACCATACACTTTACACCCTACACTCTATACCATACACTCTACACCATACACTCTATAGCATACACTCTATACCCTACACTCTATACCCTACACTCTATACCCTACACTCTATACCCTACACTCTACACTCTGTACCCTACACTCTATACCATACACTCTATACCCTACACTCTATACCTTACACTATACACCCTACACTCTAATCCCTACACTCTACACTCTATACCCTACACTCTATACCCTACACTCTATACCCTACACTCTACACCCTACACTCTACACCCTACACTCTACACCCTACACCCTACACACTATACCCTATACTCTACACCCTACACTCTATACCATACACTCTACACTTTATACCCTACACTCTATAACATACACTCTATACCCTACACTCTATACCCTACACTCCATACCCTACACTCTATACCATACACTCTATACCATACACTCTATACCCTACACTCTATACCATACACTCTACACCATACACTCTATAGCATACACTCTATACCCTACACTCTATACCCTACACTCTATACCCTACACTCTATACACTACACTCTAAACTCTATACCCTACACTCTACACTCTATACCCTACACTCTATAACATACACTCTATACCCTACACTCTATACCCTACACTCTATGCCCTACACTCTATACCCTACACTCTACACCATACACTCTACACCATACACTCTACACCATACACTCTATAGCATACACTCTATACCCTACACGATACACTCTATACCCTACACTATACCCTACACTCTATACCCTACACTCTACACCCTACACTCTATACCCTACACTCTACAACCTGCACTCTATACCCTACACTCTACACCCTACACTCTATACCCTACACTCTATACCCTACACTCTATACCCTACACTCTACACTCTATACCCTACACTCTATAGCCTACACTCTACACTCTATACTCTACACTCTATACCCTGGACTCTATACCCTACACTCTACACTCTATACCCTACACTCTACTCCCTACACTCTACACCCTACAGTCTATACCCTACACTATACACTCTATACCTTACACTCTACACTCTATTCCCTACACTCTATACCCTACACTCTATACCCTACATTCTATACCCTACACTCTACACTCTATACCCTACACTCTATACCCTACACTCTATACCGTACACTCTATACCCTACACTCTACACTCTATACCCTACACTCTATACGCCACACTCTATACCCTACAGTCTATACCCTACACTCTATACCCTACACTCTACACTCTATACCATACACTCTACACTCTATACCCTACACTCTATACCCTACACTCTATACCCTACACTCTATACCCTACACCCTACACTCTATACCCTACACTCTATACCCTACACTCTACACCCTACACTCTACACCCTACACTCTATACCCTGTACCCTACACTCTATACCCAACACTCTATACCCTACACTCTATACCCTACACTCTATACCCTACACTCTACACTCTATACCCTACACTCTATAGCCTACACTCTATACCCTACAGTATATACCCTACACTCTATACCCTACACTCTACACCTTACACCCTACACTCTATTCTCTACACTCTATACCCTACACTCTATACCCTACACTCTATACCCTACACTCTACACTCTATACCCTACACCCTACACTCTATACCCTACACTCTACACCCTATACGCCACACAATATACCCTACACCCTACACTCTATACCCTACACTCTACACTCTATACCCTACACTCTACACCCTACACTCTATACCCTACACTCTATACCCTACACCCTACACTCTACACTCTATACCCTACACTCTACACTCTACTCCCTACACTATACACTCTATACCCTACACTCTACACTCTATACCCTACACTCTACTCCCTACACTCTATACCCTACACTCTACACCCTACACTCTACACCCTACACTCTATACCCTACACTCTATACCCTACACTCTATACCCTACACTCTACACCCTACACTCTACACCCTACACTCTACACCCTACACTCTATACCCTACACTCTATACCCTACACTCTATACCCTACACTCTATACGCTACACTCTACACCCTACACCCTACACCCTACACTCTACACCCTACACTCTGTACCCTACACTCAATACCCTACACTGTACACTCTTTACCCTACACTCTATACCCTACACTCTTTACCCTACACCCTATACCCTACACTCTATACCCTACACTCTATACCCTACACTCTATACCCTACACTCTAAACTCTATACCCTACACTCTACACTCTATACCCTACACTCTATAACATACACTCTATACCCTACACTCTATACCCTACACTCTATACCCTACACTCTATACCATACACTTTACACCCTACACTCTATACCATACACTCTACACCATACACTCTATAGCATACACTCTATACCCTACACTCTATACCCTACACTCTATACCCTACACTCTATACCCTACACTCTACACTCTGTACCCTACACTCTATACCATACACTCTATACCCTACACTCTATACCTTACACTATACACCCTACACTCTAATCCCTACACTCTACACTCTATACCCTACACTCTATACCCTACACTCTATACCCTACACTCTACACCCTACACTCTACACCCTACACTCTACACCCTACACCCTACACACTATACCCTATACTCTACACCCTACACTCTATACCATACACTCTACACTTTATACCCTACACTCTATAACATACACTCTATACCCTACACTCTATACCCTACACTCCATACCCTACACTCTATACCATACACTCTATACCATACACTCTATACCCTACACTCTATACCATACACTCTACACCATACACTCTATAGCATACACTCTATACCCTACACTCTACACTCTATACCCTACACTCTACACTTTATACCCTACTCTCTATACCCTGCACTCTATACCCTACACTCTACAACCTGCACTCTATACCCTACACTCTATACCCTACACCCTACACTCTATACCCTACACTCTGTACCCTACACTCTATACCCTACACTATACACTCTATACCCTACACTCTATAACATACACTATATACCCTACACTCTATACCCTACACTCTATACCCTACACTCTATACCATACACTCTATACCCTACACTCTATACCATACACTCTACACCCTACACTCTATACCATACACTCTACACCATACACTCTATAGCATACACTATATACCCTACACTATACACTCTATACCCTACACTCTATACCCTACACTATACACTCTATACCCTACACTCTACACTTTATACCCTACACTCTATACCCTACACTCTATACCCTACACTCTATACCCTACACTCTATACCCTACACTCTACAACCTGCACTCTACAACCTGCAATCTATACCCTACACTCTATACCCTACACTCTATACCCTACACTCTATACCCTACACTCTACACTCTATACTCTACACTCTATACCCTACACTCTATACTCTACACTCTACACTCTATAACCTACACTCTATAGCCTACACTCTACACCCTACACTCTATACCCTGCACTCTATACCATACAGTCTACACTCTATACCCTACACTCTACTCCCTACACTCTACACCCTACACTCTATACCCTACACTCTACAACCTGCACTCTACAACCTGCAATCTATACCCTACACTCTATACCCTACACTCTATACCCTACACTCTATACCCTTAACTCTATACCCTACACTCTACACTCTATACCCTACACTCTATACCCTACACTCTATACCCTACACTCTATACCCTACACTCTACACTCTATAACCTACACTCTATAGCCTACACTCTACACCCTACACTCTATACCCTGCACTCTATACCCTACACTCTACACTCTATACCCTACACTCTATACCCTACACTCTACACCCTACACCCTATACCCTACACTCTATACCCTACACTCTATACCCTACACTCTATACCCTACACTATACACTCTATACCCTACACTCTACACTTTATACCCTACACTCTATTCCCTACACTCTATACCCTGCACTCTATACCCTGCACTCTACACCCAACACTATAAACCCTACACTCTACACCCTACACTCTATACCCTACACTCTATACCCTACACTCTACACTCTATACCCTACACTCTATAGCCTACACTCTATACCCTACAGTATATACCCTACACTCTATACCCTACACTCTACACCTTACACTCTACACTCTATTCCCTACACTCTATACCCTACACTCTATACCCTACACTCTATACCCTACACTCTATACCCTACACCCTACACTCTATACCCTACACTCTATATCCTACACTCTATGCCCTGCACTCTACACCCTGCACTCTACACCCAACACTCTATACCCTACACTCTACACCCTACACTCTATACCCTACACTCTATAACCTACACTCTACACTCTATACCCTACACTCTATAGCCTACACTCTATACCCTACACTCTAATCCCTACACTCTACACTCTATACCCTACACTCTATACCATACACTCTACACCATAAACTCTATAGCATACACTCTACACTCTATACCCTACACTCTATACCCTACACTCTATACCCTACACTATACACTCTATACCCTACACTCTACACTTTATACCCTACTCTCTATACCCTACACTCTATACCCTACACTCTACAACCTGCACTCTATACCCTACACTCTATACCCTACACCCTACACTCTATACCCTACACTCTATACCCTACACTCTATACCCTACACTCTACACTCTATACCCTACACTCTATAGCCTACACTCTACACTCTACTCTATACCCTACACTCTATACCCTACACTCTAATCCCTACACTCTACACTCCATACCCTACACTCTATACCCTACACTCTATACCCTACACTCTACACCCTACACTCTACACCCTACACTCTAATCCCTACACTCTAATCCCTACACTCTAATCCCTACACCCTACACTCTATACCCTACACTCTATACCCTACACTCTATACCCTACACTCTATACCCTACACCCTACACTCTACACCCTACACTCTACACTCTATACCCTACACTCTACACCCTACACTCTACACTCTATACCCTACACTCTACACCCTGCACTCTGTACCCTACACTCTACACTCTTTACCCTACACTCTATACCCTACACTCTATACCCTACACTCTAATCCCTACACTCTACACTCTATACCCTACACTCTATACCCTAGACTCTATACCCTACACTCTATACCCTACACTCTACACCCTACACTCTAATCCCTACACTCTAATCCCTACACTCTAATCCCTACACCCTAATCCCTACACCCTACACTCTATACCCTACACTCTATACCCGACACTCTATACCCTACACCCTACACTCTATACCCTACACTCTACACCCTACACTCTACACTCTATACCCTACACTCTACACCCTGCACTCTGTACCCTACACTCTATACCCTACACTCTATACCCTACACTCTATACCCTACACTCTAAACTCTATACCCTACACTCTATACCCTACACTCTATAACATACACTCTATACCCTACACTCTATACCCTACACTCTATACCATACACTCTACACCATACACTCTACACCATACACTCTACACCATACACTCTATAGCATACACTCTATACCCTACACTATACACTCTATACCCTACACTCTATACCATACACTCTATACCCTACACTATACACTCTATACCCTACACTCTACACTTTATACCCTACACTCTATACCCTACACTCTACAACCTGCACTCTATACCCTACACTCTACACTCTATACCCTACACTCTATACCCTACACTCTATACCCTACACTCTATACCCTACACTCTATACCCTACACTCTACACTCTATTCCCTACACTCTATACCCTACACTCTACTCCCTACACTCTACACCCTACAGTCTATACCCTACACTCTACACTCTATACCTTACACTCTACACTCTATTCCCTACACTCTATACCCTACACTCTATAGCATACACTCTATACCCTACACTCTACACTCTATACCCTACACTCTATACCCTACACTCTATACCCTACACTATACTCTCTATACCCTACACTCTACACTTTATACCCTACTCTCTATACCCTACACTCTATACCCTACACTCTACAACCTGCACTCTATACCCTACACTCTATACCCTACACCCTACACTCTATACCCTACACTCTATACCCTACACTCTATACCCTACACTCTACACTCTATACCCTACAGTCTATACCCTACACTCTATACCCTACACTCTACACCCTACACTCTACACCCTACACTCTAATCCCTACACTCTAATCCCTACACTCTAATCCCTACATCCTACACTCTATACCCTACAATCTATACCCTACACTCTATACCCTACACTCTATACCCTACACTCTATAAACTACACCCTACACTCTACACCCTACACTCTATACCCTACACTCTACACCCTACACCCTACACTCTACACTCTATACCCTACACCCTACACCCTGCACTCTGTACTCTACACTCTACACTCTTTACCCTACACTCTATACCCTACACTCTATACCCTACACTCTATACCCTACACTCTAATCCCTACACTCTACACTCTATACCCTACACTCTATACCCTACACTCTATACCCTACACTCTATACCCTACACTCTACACCCTACACTCTACACCCTACACTCTAATCCCTACACTCTAATCCATACACTCTAATCCCTACACCCTACACTCTATACCCTACACTCTATACCCTACACTCTATACCCTACACTCTATACCCTACACCCTACACCCTACACTCTACACTCTATACCCTACACTCTACACCCTACACTCTACACACTACACTCTATACCCTACACTCTACACCCTGCACTCTGTACCCTACACTCTACACTCTTTACCCTACACTCTATACCCTACACTCTATACCCTACACTCTATACCCTACACTCTATACCCTACACTCTAAACTCTATACCCTACACTCTACACTCTTTACCCTACACTCTATAACATACACTCTATACCCTACACTCTACACCCTACACTCTATACCCTACACTCTATACCCTACACTCTATACCATACACTCTACACCATACACTCTATAGCATACACTCTATACCCTACACTCTACACTCTATACCCTACACTCTACACTTTATACCCTACTCTCTATACCCTGCACTCTATACCCTACACTCTACAACCTGCACTCTATACCCTACACTCTATACCCTACACCCTACACTCTATACCCTACACTCTGTACCCTACACTCTATACCCTACACTATACACTCTATACCCTACACTCTATAACATACACCATATACCCTACACTCTATACCCTACACTCTATACCCTACACTCTATACCATACACTCTATACCCTACACTCTATACCATACACTCTACACCCTACACTCTATACCATACACTCTACACCATACACTCTATAGCATACACTCTATACCCTACACTATACACTCTATACCCTACACTCTATACCCTACACTATACACTCTATACCCTACACTCTACACTTTATACCCTACACTCTATACCCTACACTCTATACCCTACACTCTATACCCTACACTCTATACCCTACACTCTACAACCTGCACTCTACAACCTGCAATCTATACCCTACACTCTATACCCTACACTCTATACCCTACACTCTATACCCTACACTCTACACTCTATACCCTACACTCTATACCCTACACTCTATACTCTACACTCTACACTCTATAACCTACACTCTATAGCCTACACTCTACACCCTACACTCTATACCCTGCACTCTATACCATACAGTCTACACTCTATACCCTACACTCTACTCCCTACACTCTACACCCTACACTCTATACCCTACACTCTACACCCTACACTCTATACCCTACACTCTATACCCTACACTCTACAACCTGCACTCTACAACCTGCAATCTATACCCTACACTCTATACCCTACACTCTATACCCTACACTCTATACCCTTAACTCTATACCCTACACTCTACACTCTATACCCTACACTCTATACCCTACACTCTATACCCTACACTCTATACCCTACACTCTACACTCTATAACCTACACTCTATAGCCTACACTCTACACCCTACACTCTATACCCTGCACTCTATACCCTACACTCTACACTCTATACCCTACACTCTATACCCTACACTCTACACCCTACACCCTATACCCTACACTCTATACCCTACACTCTATACCCTACACTCTATACCCTACACTATACACTCTATACCCTACACTCTACACTTTATACCCTACACTCTATTCCCTACACTCTATACCCTACACTCTACACTCTATACCCTACACTCTATAGCCTACACTCTATACCCTACAGTATATACCCTACACTCTATACCCTACACTCTACACCTTACACTCTACACTCTATTCCCTACACTCTATAGCCTACACTCTATACCCTACACTCTATACCCTACACTCTACACTCTATACCCTACACCCTACACTCTATACCCTACACTCTATATCCTACACTCTATGCCCTGCACTCTACACCCTGCACTCTACACCCAACACTCTATACCCTACACTCTACACCCTACACTCTATACCCTACACTCTATAACCTACACTCTACACTCTATACCCTACACTCTATAGCCTACACTCTATACCCTACACTCTAATCCCTACACTCTACACTCTATACCCTACACTCTATACCATACACTCTACACCATAAACTCTATAGCATACACTCTACACTCTATACCCTACACTCTATACCCTACACTCTATACCCTACACTATACACTCTATACCCTACACTCTACACTTTATACCCTACTCTCTATACCCTACACTCTATAGCCTACACTCTACAACCTGCACTCTATACCCTACACTCTATACCCTACACCCTACACTCTATACCCTACACTCTATACCCTACACTCTATACCCTACACTCTACACTCTATACCCTACACTCTATAGCCTACACTCTACACTCTACTCTATACCCTACACTCTATACCCTACACTCTAATCCCTACACTCTACACTCCATACCCTACACTCTATACCCTACACTCTATACCCTACACTCTACACCCTACACTCTACACCCTACACTCCAATCCCTACACTCTAATCCCTACACTCTAATCCCTACACCCTACACTCTATACCCTACACTCTATACCCTACACTCTATACCCTACACTCTATACCCTACACCCTACACTCTACACCCTACACTCTACACTCTATACCCTACACTCTACACCCTACACTCTACACTCTATACCCTACACTCTACACCCTGCACTCTGTACCCTACACTCTACACTCTTTACCCTACACTCTATACCCTACACTCTATACCCTACACTCTAATCCCTACACTCTACACTCTATACCCTACACTCTATACCCTAGACTCTATACCCTACACTCTATACCCTACACTCTACACCCTACACTCTAATCCCTACACTCTAATCCCTACACTCTAATCCCTACACCCTAATCCCTACACCCTACACTCTATACCCTACACTCTATACCCGACACTCTATACCCTACACCCTACACTCTATACCCTACACTCTACACCCTACACTCTACACTCTATACCCTACACTCTACACCCTGCACTCTGTACCCTACACTCTATACCCTACACTCTATACCCTACACTCTATACCCTACACTCTAAACTCTATACCCTACACTCTATACCCTACACTCTATAACATACACTCTATACCCTACACTCTATACCCTACACTCTATACCATACACTCTACACCATACACTCTACACCATACACTCTACACCATACACTCTATAGCATACACTCTATACCCTACACTATACACTCTATACCCTACACTCTATACCATACACTCTATACCCTACACTATACACTCTATACCCTACACTCTACACTTTATACCCTACACTCTATACCCTACACTCTACAACCTGCACTCTATACCCTACACTCTACACTCTATACCCTACACTCTATACCCTACAGTCTATACCCTACACTCTATACCCTACACTCTATACCCTACACTCTACACTCTATTCCCTACACTCTATACCCTACACTCTACTCCCTACACTCTACACCCTACAGTCTATACCCTACACTCTACACTCTATACCTTACACTCTACACTCTATTCCCTACACTCTATACCCTACACTCTATAGCATACACTCTATACCCTACACTCTACACTCTATACCCTACACTCTATACCCTACACTCTATACCCTACACTATACTCTCTATACCCTACACTCTACACTTTATACCCTACTCTCTATACCCTACACTCTATACCCTACACTCTACAACCTGCACTCTATACCCTACACTCTATACCCTACACCCTACACTCTATACCCTACACTCTATACCCTACACTCTATACCCTACACTCTACACTCTATACCCTACAGTCTATACCCTACACTCTATACCCTACACTCTACACCCTACACTCTACACCCTACACTCTAATCCCTACACTCTAATCCCTACACTCTAATCCCTACATCCTACACTCTATACCCTACAATCTATACCCTACACTCTATACCCTACACTCTATACCCTACACTCTATAAACTACACCCTACACTCTACACCCTACACTCTATACCCTACACTCTACACCCTACACCCTACACTCTACACTCTATACCCTACACCCTACACCCTGCACTCTGTACTCTACACTCTACACTCTTTACCCTACACTCTATACCCTACACTCTATACCCTACACTCTATACCCTACACTCTAATCCCTACACTCTACACTCTATACCCTACACTCTATACCCTACACTCTATACCCTACACTCTATACCCTACACTCTACACCCTACACTCTACACCCTACACTCTAATCCCTACACTCTAATCCATACACTCTAATCCCTACACCCTACACTCTATACCCTACACTCTATACCCTACACTCTATACCCTACACTCTATACCCTACACCCTACACCCTACACTCTACACTCTATACCCTACACTCTACACCCTACACTCTACACACTACACTCTATACCCTACACTCTACACCCTGCACTCTGTACCCTACACTCTACACTCTTTACCCTACACTCTATACCCTACACTCTATACCCTACACTCTATACCCTACACTCTATACCCTACACTCTAAACTCTA
This sequence comes from Ranitomeya imitator, assembly GCF_032444005.1. NCBI lineage: Eukaryota > Metazoa > Chordata > Amphibia > Anura > Dendrobatidae > Ranitomeya > Ranitomeya imitator. The sequence goes on along the minus strand of NC_091285.1, from coordinate 109,374,892 downwards.
TACCCTACACTCTACACTCTTTACCCTACACTCTATAACATACACTCTATACCCTACACTCTACACCCTACACTCTATACCCTACACTCTATACCCTACACTCTATACCATACACTCTACACCATACACTCTATAGCATACACTCTATACCCTACACTCTACACTCTATACCCTACACTCTACACTTTATACCCTACTCTCTATACCCTGCACTCTATACCCTACACTCTACAACCTGCACTCTATACCCTACACTCTATACCCTACACCCTACACTCTATACCCTACACTCTGTACCCTACACTCTATACCCTACACTATACACTCTATACCCTACACTCTATAACATACACTATATACCCTACACTCTATACCCTACACTCTATACCCTACACTCTATACCATACACTCTATACCCTACACTCTATACCATACACTCTACACCCTACACTCTATACCATACACTCTACACCATACACTCTATAGCATACACTCTATACCCTACACTATACACTCTATACCCTACACTCTATACCCTACACTATACACTCTATACCCTACACTCTACACTTTATACCCTACACTCTATACCCTACACTCTATACCCTACACTCTATACCCTACACTCTATACCCTACACTCTACAACCTGCACTCTACAACCTGCAATCTATACCCTACACTCTATACCCTACACTCTATACCGTACACTCTATACCCTACACTCTACACTCTATACCCTACACTCTATACCCTACACTCTATACTCTACACTCTACACTCTATAACCTACACTCTATAGCCTACACTCTACACCCTACACTCTATACCCTGCACTCTATACCATACAGTCTACACTCTATACCCTACACTCTACTCCCTACACTCTACACCCTACACTCTATACCCTACACTCTACACCCTACACTCTATACCCTACACTCTATACCCTACACTCTACAACCTGCACTCTACAACCTGCAATCTATACCCTACACTCTATACCCTACACTCTATACCCTACACTCTATACCCTTAACTCTATACCCTACACTCTACACTCTATACCCTACACTCTATACCCTACACTCTATACCCTACACTCTATACCCTACACTCTACACTCTATAACCTACACTCTATAGCCTACACTCTACACCCTACACTCTATACCCTGCACTCTATACCCTACACTCTACACTCTATACCCTACACTCTATACCCTACACTCTACACCCTACACCCTATACCCTACACTCTATACCCTACACTCTATACCCTACACTCTATACCCTACACTATACACTCTATACCCTACACTCTACACTTTATACCCTACACTCTATTCCCTACACTCTATACCCTACACTCTACACTCTATACCCTACACTCTATAGCCTACACTCTATACCCTACAGTATATACCCTACACTCTATACCCTACACTCTACACCTTACACTCTACACTCTATTCCCTACACTCTATAGCCTACACTCTATACCCTACACTCTATACCCTACACTCTACACTCTATACCCTACACCCTACACTCTATACCCTACACTCTATATCCTACACTCTATGCCCTGCACTCTACACCCTGCACTCTACACCCAACACTCTATACCCTACACTCTACACCCTACACTCTATACCCTACACTCTATAACCTACACTCTACACTCTATACCCTACACTCTATAGCCTACACTCTATACCCTACACTCTAATCCCTACACTCTACACTCTATACCCTACACTCTATACCATACACTCTACACCATAAACTCTATAGCATACACTCTACACTCTATACCCTACACTCTATACCCTACACTCTATACCCTACACTATACACTCTATACCCTACACTCTACACTTTATACCCTACTCTCTATACCCTACACTCTATACCCTACACTCTACAACCTGCACTCTATACCCTACACTCTATACCCTACACCCTACACTCTATACCCTACACTCTATACCCTACACTCTATACCCTACACTCTACACTCTATACCCTACACTCTATAGCCTACACTCTACACTCTACTCTATACCCTACACTCTATACCCTACACTCTAATCCCTACACTCTACACTCCATACCCTACACTCTATACCCTACACTCTATACCCTACACTCTACACCCTACACTCTACACCCTACACTCCAATCCCTACACTCTAATCCCTACACTCTAATCCCTACACCCTACACTCTATACCCTACACTCTATACCCTACACTCTATACCCTACACTCTATACCCTACACCCTACACTCTACACCCTACACTCTACACTCTATACCCTACACTCTACACCCTACACTCTACACTCTATACCCTACACTCTACACCCTGCACTCTGTACCCTACACTCTACACTCTTTACCCTACACTCTATACCCTACACTCTATACCCTACACTCTAATCCCTACACTCTACACTCTATACCCTACACTCTATACCCTAGACTCTATACCCTACACTCTATACCCTACACTCTACACCCTACACTCTAATCCCTACACTCTAATCCCTACACTCTAATCCCTACACCCTAATCCCTACACCCTACACTCTATACCCTACACTCTATACCCGACACTCTATACCCTACACCCTACACTCTATACCCTACACTCTACACCCTACACTCTACACTCTATACCCTACACTCTACACCCTGCACTCTGTACCCTACACTCTATACCCTACACTCTATACCCTACACTCTATACCCTACACTCTAAACTCTATACCCTACACTCTATACCCTACACTCTATAACATACACTCTATACCCTACACTCTATACCCTACACTCTATACCATACACTCTACACCATACACTCTACACCATACACTCTACACCATACACTCTATAGCATACACTCTATACCCTACACTATACACTCTATACCCTACACTCTATACCATACACTCTATACCCTACACTATACACTCTATACCCTACACTCTACACTTTATACCCTACACTCTATACCCTACACTCTACAACCTGCACTCTATACCCTACACTCTACACTCTATACCCTACACTCTATACCCTACAGTCTATACCCTACACTCTATACCCTACACTCTATACCCTACACTCTACACTCTATTCCCTACACTCTATACCCTACACTCTACTCCCTACACTCTACACCCTACAGTCTATACCCTACACTCTACACTCTATACCTTACACTCTACACTCTATTCCCTACACTCTATACCCTACACTCTATAGCATACACTCTATACCCTACACTCTACACTCTATACCCTACACTCTATACCCTACACTCTATACCCTACACTATACACTCTATACCCTACACTCTACACTTTATACCCTACTCTCTATACCCTACACTCTATACCCTACACTCTACAACCTGCACTCTATACCCTACACTCTATACCCTACACCCTACACTCTATACCCTACACTCTATACCCTACACTCTATACCCTACACTCTACACTCTATACCCTACAGTCTATACCCTACACTCTATACCCTACACTCTACACCCTACACTCTACACCCTACACTCTAATCCCTACACTCTAATCCCTACACTCTAATCCCTACATCCTACACTCTATACCCTACAATCTATACCCTACACTCTATACCCTACACTCTATACCCTACACTCTATAAACTACACCCTACACTCTACACCCTACACTCTATACCCTACACTCTACACCCTACACCCTACACTCTACACTCTATACCCTACACCCTACACCCTGCACTCTGTACTCTACACTCTACACTCTTTACCCTACACTCTATACCCTACACTCTATACCCTACACTCTAATCCCTACACTCTACACTCTATACCCTACACTCTATACCCTACACTCTATACCCTACACTCTATACCCTACACTCTACACCCTACACTCTACACCCTACACTCTAATCCCTACACTCTAATCCATACACTCTAATCCCTACACCCTACACTCTATACCCTACACTCTATACCCTACACTCTATACCCTACACTCTATACCCTACACCCTACACCCTACACTCTACACTCTATACCCTACACTCTACACCCTACACTCTACACACTACACTCTATACCCTACACTCTACACCCTGCACTCTGTACCCTACACTCTACACTCTTTACCCTACACTCTATACCCTACACTCTATACCCTACACTCTAATACCCTACACTCTATACCCTACACTCTAAACTCTATACCCTACACTCTACACTCTTTACCCTACACTCTATAACATACACTCTATACCCTACACTCTACACCCTACACTCTATACCCTACACTCTATACCCTACACTCTACTCCCTACACTCTACACCCTACAGTCTATACCCTACACTCTACACTCTATACCTTACACTCTATAACATACACTCTATACCCTACACTCTATACCCTACACTCTATACCCTACACTCTATACCATACACTCTACACCATACACTCTACACCATACACTCTACACCATACACTCTATAGCATACACTCTATACCCTACACTATACACTCTATACCCTACACTCTATACCCTACACTCTATACCCTACACTATACACTCTATACCCTACACTCTACACTTTATACCCTACACTCTACAACCTGCACTCAATACCCTACACTCTACACTCTATACCCTACACTCTATACCCTACACTCTATACCCTACACTCTATACCCTACACTCTATACCCTACACTCTACACTCTGTACCCTACACTCTATACCCTACACTCTATACCCTACACTCTATACCCTACACTCTACTCCCTACACTCTACACCCTACAGTCTATACCCTACACTCTACACTCTATACCTTACACTCTAAACTCTATTCCCTACACTCTATACCCTACACTCTATAGCATACACTCTATACCCTACACTCTACACTCTATACCCTACACTCTATACCCTACACTCTATACCCTACACTATACACTCTATACCCTACACTCTACACTTTATACCCTACTCTCTATACCCTACACTCTATACCCTACACTCTACAACCTGCACTCTATACCCTACACTCTATACCCTACACCCTACACTCTATACCCTACACTCTATACCCTACACTCTATACCCTACACTCTATACCCTACACTCTACACTCTATACCCTACACTCTATAGCCTACACTCTACACTTTACTCTATACCCTACACTCTATACCCTACACTCTATAGCATACACTCTATACCCTACACTCTACACTCTATACCCTACACTCTATACCCTACACTCTATACCCTACACTATACACTGTATACCCTACACTCTACACTTTATACCCTACTCTCTATACCCTACACTCTATACCCTACACTCTATACCCTACACCCTACACCCTGCACTCTGTACCCTACACTCTACACTCTTTACCCTACACATTATACCCTACACTCTATACCATACACTCTATACCCTACACTCTAATCCCTACACTCTACACTCTATACCCTACACTCTATACCCTACACTCTATACCCTACACTCTATACCCTACACTCTACACCCTACACCCTACACTCTAATCCCTACACTCTAATCCCTTCTCTCTAATCCCTACACCCTACACTCTATACCCTACACTCTATACCCTACACTCCATACCCTACACTCTATACCCTACACCCTACACCCTACACCCTACACTCTACACTCTATACCCTACACTCTACACCCTACACTCTACACACTACACTCTATACCCTACACTCTACACCCTGCACTCTGTACCCTACACTCTACACTCTTTACCCTACACTCTATACCCTACACTCTATACCCTACACTCTATACCCTACACTCTATACCCTACACTCTAAACTCTATACCCTACACTCTACACTCTATACCCTACACTCTATAACATACACTCTATACCCTACACTCTATACCCTACACTCTATACCCTACACTCTATTCCCTACACTCTACTCCCTACACTCTACACCCTACAGTCTATACCCTACACTCTACACTCTATACCTTACACTCTATAACATACACTCTATACCCTACACTCTATACCCTACACTCTATACCCTACACTCTATACCATACACTCTACACCCTACACTCTATACCATACACTCTACACCCTACACTCTATACCATACACTCTACACCATACACTCTATAGCATACACTCTATACCCTACACTATACACTCTATACCCTACACTCTATACCCTACACTATACACTCTATACCCTACACTCTACACTTTATACCCTACACTCTATACCCTACACTCTATACCCTACACTCTATACCCTACAATCTACAACCTGCACTCTACAACCTGCAATCTATACCCTACACTCTATACCCTACACTCTACACTCTATACCCTACACTCTATACCCTACACTCTATACCCTACACTCTACACTCTATACCCTACACTCTATAGCCTACACTCTACACTCTATACCCTACACTCTATAGCCTACACTCTACACTCTATACCCTACACTCTACTCCCTACACCCTACAGTCTATACCTTACACTCTACACTCTATTCCCTACACTCTATACCCTACACTCTATACCCTACATTCTATACCCTACACTCTACACTCTATACCCTACACTCTATACCCTACACTCTATACCCTACACTCTACACCCTACACCCTACACTCTATACGCCACACTCTAAACCCTACAGTCTATACCCTACACTCCATACCCTACACTCTATACCATACACTCTACACTCTATACCCTACACTCTATACCCTACACTCTATACCCTACACCCTACACTCTATACCCTACACTCTATACCCTACACTCTACACTCTATACCCTACACTCTATACCCTACACTCTATACCCTACACTCTATACCCTACACTCTACACTCTATAACCTACACTCTATAGCCTACACTCTACACCCTACACTCTATACCCTGCACTCTATACCCTACACTCTACACTCTATACCCTACACTCTACTCCCTACACTCTACACCCTACACTCTACACTCTATACCTTACACTCTACACTCTATTCCATACACGCTATACCCTACACTCTATACCCTACATTCTATACCCTACACTCTACACTCTATACCCTACACTCTATACCCTACACTCTATACCGTACACTCTATACCCTACACTCTACACTCTATACCCTACACTCTATACGCCACACTCTATACCCTACAGTCTACACTCTATACCATACACTCTACACTCTACACTCTATACCCTACACTCTATACCCTACACTCTATACCCTACACCCTACACAATATACCCTACACTCTATACCCTACACTCTACACCCTACACCCTACACCCTACACTCTATACCCTACACTATACACTCTATACCCTACACTCTACACTTTATACCCTACACTCTATAACCTACACTCTATACCCTGCACTCTACACCCTGCACTCTACACCCAACACTCTAAACCCTACACTCTACACCCTACACTCTATACCCTACACTCTATAACCTACACTCTACACTCTATACCCTACACTCTATAGCCTACACTCTATACCCTACACTCTAATCCCTACACTCTACACTCTATACCCTACACTCTATACCATACACTCTACACCATACACTCTATAGCATACACTCTAAACTCTATACCCTACACTCTATACCCTACACTATACACTCTATACCCTACACTCTACACTTTATACCCTACTCTCTATACCCTACACTCTTTACCCTACACTCTACAACCTGCACTCTATACCCTACACTCTATACCCTACACCCTACACTCTATACCCTACACTCTATACCCTACACTCTATAACCTACACTCTACACTATATACCCTACACTCTATAGCCTACACTCTACACTCTACTCTATACCCTACACTCTATACCCTACACTCTAATCCCTACACTCTACACTCTATACCCTACACTCTATACCCTACACTCTACACCCTACACTCTACACCCTACACTCTACACCCTACACTCTAATCCCTACACTCTAATCCCTACACTCTAATCCCTAAACCCTACACTCTATACCCTACACCCTATACCCTACACTCTATACCCTACACTCTATACCCTACACCCTACACTCTACACCCTACACTCTATACCTTACACTCTACCCCCTACACTCTATACCCTACACTCTACACCCTGCACTCTGTACCCTACACTCTACACTCTTTACCCTACACTCTATACCCTACACTCTATACCCTACACTCTAATCTCTACACTCTACACTCTATACCCTACACTCTGTACCCTACACTCTATACCCTACACTCTACACTCTACACCCTACACTCTAATCCCTACACTCTAATCCCTACACTCTAATCCCTACACCCTAATCCCTACACCCTACACTCTATACCCTACACTCTATACCCTACACTCTATACCCTACACCCTACACTCTATACCCTACACTCTATACCCTACACTCTACACTCTATACCCTACACTCTACACCCTGCACTCTGTACCCTACACTCTATACCCTACACTCTATACCCTACACTCTATACCCTACACTCTATACCCTACACTCTAAACTCTATACCCTACACTCTATACCCTACACTTTATAACATACACTCTATACCCTACACTCTATACCCTACACTCTATACCATACACTCTACACCATACACTCTACACCATACACTCTACACCATACACTGTATAGCATACACTCTATACCCTACACTATACACTCTATACCCTACACTCTATACCCTACACTCTATACCCTACACTATACACTCTATACCCTACACTCTACACTTTATAACCTACACTCTATACCCTACACTCTACAACCTGCACTCTATACCCTACACTCTACACTCTATACCCTACACTCTATACCCTACACTCTATACCCTACACTCTATACCCTACACTCTATACCCTACACTCTATACCCTACACTCTACACCCTACAGTCTATACCCTACACTCTACACTCTATACCTTACACTCTACACTCTATTCCCTACACTCTATACCCTACACTCTATAGCATACACTCTATACCCTACACTCTACACTCTATACCCTACACTCTATACCCTACACTCTATACCCTACACTATACACTCCATACCCTACACTCTACACTTTATACCCTACTCTCTATACCCTACACTCTATACCCTACACTCTACAACCTGCACTCTATACCCTACACTCAATACCCTACACCCTACACTCTATACCCTACACTCTATACCCTACACTCTATACCCTACACTCTATACCCTACACTCTATACCCTACACTCTACACTCTATACCCTACACTCTATAGCCTACACTCTACACTTTACTCTATACCCTACACTCTATACCCTACACTCTAATCCCTACACTCTAATCCCTACAGTATACACTCTATACCCTACACTCTATACCCTACACTCTATACCCTACACTCTACACCCTACACTCTACACCCTACACTCTAATCCCTACACTCTAATCCCTACACTCTAATCCCTACACCCTACACTCTATACCCTACAATCTATACCCTACACTCTATACCCTACACTCTATACCCTACACTCTATACCCTACACTCTACACCCTACACCCTACACTCTACACTCTATACCCTACACTCTACACCCTGCACTCTGTACCCTACACTCTACACTCTTTACCCTACACTCTATACCCTACACTCTATACCCTACACTATAATTCCTTCACTCTACACTCTACACCCTACACTCTATACCCTACACTCTACACCCTACACTCTACACCCTACACTCTAATCCCTACACTATAATCCCTACACTCTAATCCCTACACCCTACACTCTATACCCTACACTCTATACCCTACACTCTATACCCTACACCCTACACCCTACACTCTACACTCTATACCCTACACTCTACACCCTACACTCTACACCCTACACTCTATACCCTACACTCTACACCCTGCACTCTGTACCCTACACTCTACACTCTTTACCCTACACTCTATACCCTACACTCTACAACCTGCACTCTATACCCTACACTCTATACCCTACACCCTACACTCTATACCCTACACTCTATACCCTACACTCTATACCCTACACTCTACACTCTATACCCTACACTCTATAGCCTACACTCTACACTTTACTCTATACCCTACACTCTATACCCTACACTCTAATCCCTACACTCTAATCCCTACAGTCTACACTCTATACCCTACACTCTATACCCTACACTCTATACCCTACACTCTACACCCTACACTCTACACCCTACACTCTAATCCCTACACTCTAATCCCTACACTCTAATCCCTACACCCTACACTCTATACCCTACAATCTATACCCTACACTCTATACCCTACACTCTATACCCTACACTCTATACCCTACACTCTACACCCTACACCCTACACTCTACACTCTATACCCTACACTCTACACCCTGCACTCTGTACCCTACACTCTACACTCTTTACCCTACACTCTATACCCTACACTCTATACCCTACACTATAATCCCTACACTCTACACTCTACACCCTACACTCTATACCCTACACTCTACACCCTACACTCTACACCCTACACTCTAATCCCTACACTATAATCCCTACACTCTAATCCCTACACCCTACACTCTATACCCTACACTCTATACCCTACACTCTATACCCTACACTCTATACCCTACACCCTACACCCTACACTCTACACTCTATACCCTACACTCTACACCCTACACTCTACACCCTACACTCTATACCCTACACTCTACACCCTGCACTCTGTACCCTACACTCTACACTCTTTACCCTACACTCTATACCCTACACTCTAAACCCTACACTCTATACCCTACACTCTTTACCCTACACTCTAAACTCTATACCCTACACTCTATAACATACACTCTATACCCTACACTCTACACTCTATACCCTACACTCTATAACATACACTCTATACCCTACACTCTATACCCTACACTCTATACCCTACACTCTATACCCTACACTCTACTTCCTACACTCTACACCCTACAGTCTATACCCTACACTCTACACTCTATACCTTACACTCTATAACATACACTCTATACCCTACACCCTACACTCTATACCCTACACTCTATACCCTACACTCTATACCCTACACTCTATACCCTACACTCTATACCCTACACTCTACACTCTATACCCTACACTCTATACCCTACACTCTATAGCCTACACTCTACACTTTACTCTATACCCTACACTCTATACCCTACACTCTAATCCCTACACTCTAATCCCTACAGTCTACACTCTATACCCTACACTCTATACCCTACACTCTATACCCTACACTCTACACCCAACACTCTACACCCTACACTCTAATCCCTACACTCTAATCCCTACACTCTAATCCCTACACCCTACACTCTATACCCTACAATCTATACCCTACACTCTATACCCTACACTCTATACCCTACACTCTATACCCTACAATCTACACCCTACACCCTACACTCTACACTATATACCCTACACTCTACACCCTGCACTCTGTACCCTACACTCTACACTCTTTACCCTACACTCTATACTCTACACTCTATACCCTACACTCTATACCCTACACTCTAATCCCTACACTCTACACTCTATACCCTACACTCTATACCCTACACTCTATACCCTACACTCTACACCCTACACTCTAATCCCTACACTCTAATCCCTACACTCTAATCCCTACACCCTACACTCTATACCCTACACTCTATACCCTACACTCTATACCCTACACCCTACACCCTACACTCTACACTCTATACCCTACACTCTACACCCTACACTCTATACCCTACACTCTATACCCTACACTCTACACCCTGCACTCTGTACCCTACACTCTACACTCTTTACCCTACACTCTATACCCTACACTCTATACCCTACACTCTATACCATACACTCTACACCATACACTCTACACCATACACTCTACACCATACACTCTACACCATACACTGTATAGCATACACTCTATACCCTACACTATACACTCTATACCCTACACTCTATACCCTACACTCTATACCCTACACTATACACTCTATACCCTACACTCTATACCCTACACTCTATACCCTAGACTCTATACCCTACACTCTATACCCTACACTCTACACCCTACAGTCTATACCCTACACTCTACACTCTATACCTTACACTCTACACTCTATTCCCTACACTCTATACCCTACACTCTATAGCATACACTCTATACCCTACACTCTACACTCTATACCCTACACTCCATACCCTACACTCTATACCCTACACTATACACTCCATACCCTTCACTCTACACTTTATACCCTACTCTCTATACCCTACACTCTATACCCTACACTCTACAACCTGCACTCTATACCCTACACTCTATACCATACACCCTACACTCTATACCCTACACTCTATACCCTACACTCTATACCCTACACTCTATACCCTACACTCTACACTCTATACCCTACACTCTATAGCCTACACTCTACACTTTACTCTATACCCTACACTCTACACCCTACACTCTACACCCTACACTCTAATCCCTACACTCTAATCCCTACACTCTAATCCCTACACCCTACACTCTATACCCTACAATCTATACCCTACACTCTATACCCTACACTCTATACCCTACACTCTAATCCCTACACTCTAATCCCTACAGTCTACACTCTATACCCTACACTCTATACCCTACACTCTATACCCTACACTCTACACCCTACACTCTACACCCTACACTCTAATCCCTACACTCTAATCCCTACACTCTAATCCCTACACCCTACACTCTATACCCTACAATCTATACCCTACACTCTATACCCTACACTCTATACCCTACACTCTATACCCTACACTCTATACCCTACACTCTACACCCTACACCCTACACTCTACACTCTATACCCTACACTCTACACCCTGCACTCTGTACCCTACACTCTACACTCTTTACCCTACACTCTATACCCTACACTCTATACCCTACACTCTATACCCTACACTCTAATCCCTACACTCTACACTCTACACCCTACACTCTATACCCTACACTCTACACCCTACACTCTACACCCTACACTCTAATCCCTACACTATAATCCCTACACTCTAATCCCTACACCCTACACTCTATACCCTACACTCTATACCCTACACTCTATATCCTACACTCTATACCCTACACCCTACACCCTACACTCTACACTCTATACCCTACACTCTACACCCTACACTCTACACCCTACACTCTATATCCTACACTCTACACCCTGCACTCTGTACCCTACACTCTACACTCTTTACCCTACACTCTATACCCTACACTCTATACCCTACACTCTATACCCAACACTCTTTACCCTACACTCTAAACTCTATACCCTACACTCTATAACATACACTCTAAACCCTACACTCTACACTCTATACCCTACACTCTATAACATACACTCTATACCCTACACTCTATAACCTACACTCTATACCCTACACTCTATACCCTACACTCTACTCCCTACACTCTACACCCTACAGTCTATACCCTACACTCTACACTCTATACCTTACACTCTATAACATACACTCTATACCCTACACCCTACACTCTATACCCTACACTCTATACCCTACACTCTATACCCTACACTCTATACCCTACACTCTATACCCTACACTCTACACTCTATACCCTACACTCTATAGCCTACACTCTACACTTTACTCTATACCCTACACTCTATACCCTACACTCTAATCCCTACACTCTAATCCCTACAGTCTACACTCTATACCCTACACTCTATACCCTACACTCTATACCCTACACTCTACACCCAACACTCTACACCCTACACTCTAATCCCTACACTCTAATCCCTACACTCTAATCCCTACACCCTACACTCTATACCCTACAATCTATACCCTACACTCTATACCCTACACTCTATACCCTACACTCTATACCCTACACTCTACACCCTACACCCTACACTCTACACTCTATACCCTACACTCTACACCCTGCACTCTGTAACCTACACTCTAGACTCTTTACCCTACACTCTATACTCTACACTCTATACCCTACACTCTATACCCTACACTCTAATCCCTACACTCTACACTCTATACCCTACACTCTATACCCTACACTCTATACCCTACACTCTACACCCTACACTCTACACCCTACACTCTAATCCCTACACTCTAATCCCTACACTCTAATCCCTACACCCTACACTCTATACCCTACACTCTATACCCTACACTCTATACCCTACACTCTATACCCTACACCCTACACCCTACACTCTACACTCTATACCCTACACTCTACACCCTACACTCTACACCCTACACTCTATACCGTACACTCTACACCCTGCACTCTGTACCCTACACTCTACACTCGTTACCCTACACACTATACCCTACACTCTATACCCTACACTCTATACCCTACACTCTATACCCTACACTCTAAACTCTATACCCTACACTCTATAACATACACTCTATAACCTACACTCTACACTCTATACCCTACACTCTATAACATACACTCTATACCCTACACTCTATACCCTACACTCTATACCCTACACTCTATACCCTACACTCTACTCCCTACACTCTACACCCTACAGTCTATACCCTACACTCTACACTCTATACCTTACACTCTATAACATACACTCTATACCCTACACTCTATACCCTACACTCTATACCCTACACTCTATACCCTACACTCTACACCCTACACTCTATACCATACACTCTACACCCTACACTCTATACCATACACTCTACACCATACACTCTATAGCATACACTATATACCCTACACTATACACTCTATGCCCTACACTCTATACCCTACACTATACACTCCATACCCTACACTCTATACCCTACACTCTATACCCTACACTCTATACCCTACACTCTACAACCTGCACTCTACAACCTGCAATCTATACCCTACAATCTATACCCTACACTCTATATCCTACACTCTATACCCTACACTCTAAACTCTATACCCTACACTCTATACCCTACACTCTATAACATACACTCTATACCCTACACTCTATACCATACACTCTACACCATACACTCTACACCATACACTCTACACCATACACTCTACACCATACACTCTATAGCATACACTCTATACCCTACACGATACACTCTATACCCTACACTCTATACCCTACACTCTATACCCTACACTATACACTCTATACCCTACACTCTACACTCTATACCCTACACTCTACAACCTGCACTCTATACCCTACACTCTACACCCTACACTCTATACCCTACATTCTATACCCTACACTCTACACTCTTTACCCTACACTCTATACCCTACACTCTATACCCTACACTCTAAACTCTATACCCTACACTCTACACTCTATACCCTACACTCTATAACATACACTCTATACCCTACACTCTATAACATACACTCTATACCCTACACTCTACACCCAACTCTCTAATCCCTACACTATATACCCTACACTCTACACTCTATACCTTACACTCTAATCCCTACACTCTACACTCTATACCCTACACTCTATACCCTACACTCTACACCCTACACTCTACACCCTACTCTCTAATCCCTACACTCTAATCCCTACACTCTAATCCCTACACCCTACACTCTATACCCTACACTCTATACCCTACACTCTATACCCTACACCCTACACTCTATAGCCTACACTCTATACCCTACAGTATATACCCTACACTCTATACCCTACACTCTACACCTTACACTCTACACTCTATACCCTACACTCTATACCGTACACTCTATACCCTACACTCTACACTCTATACCCTACACTCTATACGCCACACTCTATACCCTACAGTCTACACTCTATACCATACACTCTACACTCTACACTCTATACCCTACACTCTACACCCTACACTCTATACCGTACACTCTACACTCTATACCCTACACTCTATAGCCTACACTCTACACTCTACACCCTACACTCTATACCCTACACTCTACACCCTACACTCTATACCCTACACTCTACACTCTATACCCTACACTCTATAGCCTACACTCTACACCCTACACTCTATACCCTGCACTCTATTCCCTACAATCTACACTCTATACCCTACACTCTACTCCCTACACCCTACAGTCTATACCCTACACTCTACACTCTATACCTTACACTCTACACTCTATTCCCTACACTCTATACCCTACACTCTATACCCTACATTCTATACCCTACACTCTACACTCTATACCCTACACTCTATACCCTACACTATATACCCTACACTCTACACTCTATACCCTACACTCTATACGCCACACTCTATACCCTACAGTCTATACCCTACACTCTATACCCTACACTCTACACCCTACACTCTATACCCTACACTCTACACTCTATACCCTACACTCTATAGCCTACACTCTACACTCTACACTCTATACCCTACACTCTATACCCTACACTCTATACCCTACACTCTATACCCTACACTCTACACTCTATACCCTACACTCTATAGCCTACACTCTACACCCTACACTCTATACCCTGCACTCTATACCCTACACTCTACACTCTATACCCTACACTCTACTCCCTACACCCTACAGTCTATACTCTACACTCTACACTCTATACCTTTCACTCTACACTCTATTCCCTACACTCTATACCCTACACTCTATACCCTACATTCTATACCCTACACTCTACACTCTATACCCTACACTCTATACCCTACACTCTATACCCTACACTCTACACTCTATACCCTACACTCTATATGCCACACTCTATACCCTACAGTCTATACCCTACACTCTATACCCTACACTCTATACCATACACTCTACACTCTACACTCTATACCCTACACTCTATACCCTACACTCTATACCCTACACTCTACACTCTATACCCTACACTCTATACCCTACACTCTACACTCTACACCCTACACTCTACACCCTACACTCTATACCCTATACCCTACACTTTATACCCTACACTCTATACCCTACACTCTATACCCTACACTCTATACCCTACACTATACACTCTATACCCTACACTCTACACTTTATACCCTACACTCTATACCCTACACTCTATACCCTGCACTCTACACCCTGCACTCTACACCCAACACTCTAAACCCTACACTCTACACTCTATACCCTACACTCTATACCCTACACTCTACACTCTATACCCTACACTCTATAGCCTACACTCTATACCCTACAGTTTATACCCTACACTCTATACCCTACACTCTACACCTTACACTCTACACTCTATTCCCTACACTCTATACACTACACTCTATACCCTACACTCTACACCCAACACTCTATACCCTACACTCTACACCCTACACTCTATACCCTACACTCTATAGCCTACACTCTATACCCTACACTCTAATCCCTACACTCTACACTCTATACCCTACACTCTATACCATACACTCTATACTCTACACTCTATACCCTACACTCTATACCCTGCACTCTACACCCTGCACTCTACACCCAACACTCTAAACCCTACACTCTACACTCTATACCCTACACTCTATACCCTACACTCTACACCCTACACTCTATAGCCTACACTCTATACCCTACAGTTTATACCCTACACTCTATACCCTACACCCTACACTCTATACCCTACATCCTACACTCTATACCCTACACTCTACACCCTACACTCTACACACTACACTCTATACCCTACACTCTACACCCTGCACTCTGTACCCTACACTCTACACTCTTTACCCTCCACTCTATACCCTACACTCTATACCCTACACTCTATACCCTACACTCTACTCCCTAAACTCTACACCCTACAGTCTATACCCTACACTCTACACTCTATACCTTACACTCTATAACATACACTCTATACCCTACACTCTATACCCTACACTCTATACCATACACTCTACACCCTACACTCTATACCATACACTCTACACCCTACACTCTATACCATACACTCTACACCATACACTCTATAGCATACACTCTATACCCTACACTATACACTCTATACCCTACACTCTATACCCTACACTATACACTCTATACCCTACACTCTACACTTTATACCCTACACTCTATACCCTACACTTTATACCCTACACTCTATACCCTACACTCTACAACCTGCACTCTACAACCTGCAATCTATACCCTACACTCTATACCCTACACTCTACACTCTATACCCTACACTCTATACCCTACACTCTATACCCTACACTCTACACTCTATACCCTACACTCTATAGCCTACACTCTACACTCTATACCCTACACTCTATAGCCTACACTCTACACTCTATACCCTACACTCTACTCCCTACACCCTACAGTCTATACCTTACACTCTACACTCTATACCTTACACTCTACACTCTATTCCCTACACTCTATACCCTACACTCTATACCCTACATTCTATACCCTACACTCTACACTCTATACCCTACACTCTATACCCTACACTCTATACCCTACACTCTACACCCTACACCCTACACTCTATACGCCACACTCTATACCCTACAGTCTATACCCTACACTCTATACCCTACACTCTATACCCTACACCCTACACTCTATACCCTACACTCTATACCCTACACTCTACACTCTATACCCTACACTCTATACCCTACACTCTATACCCTACACTCTACACCCTACACTCTACACTCTATAACCTACACTCTATAGCCTACACTCTACACCCTACACTCTATACCCTGCACTCTATACCCTACACTCTACACTCTATACCCTACACTCTACTCCCTAAACTCTACACCCTACACTCTACACTCTATACCTTACACTCTACACTCTATTCCCTACACTCTATACCCTACACTCTATACCCTATATTCTATACCCTACACTCTACACTCTATACCCTACACTCTATACCCTACACTCTATACCGTACACTCTATACCCTACACTCTACACTCTATACCCTACACTCTATACGCCACACTCTATACCCTACAGTCTACACTCTATACCATACACTCTACACTCTACACTCTACACTCTATACCCTACACTCTATACCCTACACTCTATACCCTACACCCTACACAATATACCCTACACTCTATACCCTACACTCTACACCCTACACCCTACACCCTACACTCTATACCCTACACTATACACTCTATACCCTACACTCTACACTTTATACCCTACACTCTATACCCTACACTCTATACCCTGCACTTTACACCCTGCACTCTACACCCAACACTCTAAACCCTACACTCTACACCCTACACTCTATACCCTACACTCTATACCCTACACTCTACACTCTATACCCTACACTCTATAGCCTACACTCTATACCCTACAGTATATACCCTACACTCTATACCCTACACTCTACACCTTACACTCTACACTCTATTCCCTACACTCTATACCCTACACTCTATACCCTACACTCTATACCCTACACTCTACACTCTATACCCTACACCCTACACTCTATACCCTACACTCTATATCCTACACTCTATACCCTGCACTCTATACCTTGCACTCTACAAACAACACTCTATACCCTACACTCTACACCCTACACTCTATACCCTACACTCTATAACCTACACTCTACACTCTATACCCTACACTCTATAGCCTACACTCTATACCCTACACTCTAATCCCTACACTCTACACTCTATACCCTACACTCTATACCATACACTCTACACCATACACTCTATAGCATACACTCTACACTCTATACCCTACACTCTATACCCTACACTCTATACCCTACACTATACACTCTATACCCTACACTCTACACTCTATACCCTACACTCTACAACCTGCACTCTATACCCTACACTCTACACCCTACACTCTATACCCTACATTCTATACCCTACACTCTACACTCTTTACCCTACACTCTATACCCTACACTCTATACCCTACACTCTAAACTCTATACCCTACACTCTACACTCTATACCCTACACTCTATAACATACACTCTATACCCTACACTCTATAACATACACTCTATACCCTACACTCTACACCCAACTCTCTAATCCCTACACTATATACCCTACACTCTACACTCTATACCTTACACTCTAATCCCTACACTCTACACTCTATACCCTACACTCTATACCCTACACTCTACACCCTACACTCTACACCCTACTCTCTAATCCCTACACTCTAATCCCTACACTCTAATCCCTACACCCTACACTCTATACCCTACACTCTATACCCTACACTCTATACCCTACACCCTACACTCTATAGCCTACACTCTATACCCTACAGTATATACCCTACACTCTATACCCTACACTCTACACCTTACACTCTACACTCTATACCCTACACTCTATACCGTACACTCTATACCCTACACTCTACACTCTATACCCTACACTCTATACGCCACACTCTATACCCTACAGTCTACACTCTATACCATACACTCTACACTCTACACTCTATACCCTACACTCTACACCCTACACTCTATACCGTACACTCTACACTCTATACCCTACACTCTATAGCCTACACTCTACACTCTACACCCTACACTCTATACCCTACACTCTACACCCTACACTCTATACCCTACACTCTACACTCTATACCCTACACTCTATAGCCTACACTCTACACCCTACACTCTATACCCTGCACTCTATTCCCTACAATCTACACTCTATACCCTACACTCTACTCCCTACACCCTACAGTCTATACCCTACACTCTACACTCTATACCTTACACTCTACACTCTATTCCCTACACTCTATACCCTACACTCTATACCCTACATTCTATACCCTACACTCTACACTCTATACCCTACACTCTATACCCTACACTATATACCCTACACTCTACACTCTATACCCTACACTCTATACGCCACACTCTATACCCTACAGTCTATACCCTACACTCTATACCCTACACTCTACACCCTACACTCTATACCCTACACTCTACACTCTATACCCTACACTCTATAGCCTACACTCTACACTCTACACTCTATACCCTACACTCTATACCCTACACTCTATACCCTACACTCTATACCCTACACTCTACACTCTATACCCTACACTCTATAGCCTACACTCTACACCCTACACTCTATACCCTGCACTCTATACCCTACACTCTACACTCTATACCCTACACTCTACTCCCTACACCCTACAGTCTATACTCTACACTCTACACTCTATACCTTTCACTCTACACTCTATTCCCTACACTCTATACCCTACACTCTATACCCTACATTCTATACCCTACACTCTACACTCTATACCCTACACTCTATACCCTACACTCTATACCCTACACTCTACACTCTATACCCTACACTCTATATGCCACACTCTATACCCTACAGTCTATACCCTACACTCTATACCCTACACTCTATACCATACACTCTACACTCTACACTCTATACCCTACACTCTATACCCTACACTCTATACCCTACACTCTACACTCTATACCCTACACTCTATACCCTACACTCTACACTCTACACCCTACACTCTACACCCTACACTCTATACCCTATACCCTACACTTTATACCCTACACTCTATACCCTACACTCTATACCCTACACTCTATACCCTACACTATACACTCTATACCCTACACTCTACACTTTATACCCTACACTCTATACCCTACACTCTATACCCTGCACTCTACACCCTGCACTCTACACCCAACACTCTAAACCCTACACTCTACACTCTATACCCTACACTCTATACCCTACACTCTACACTCTATACCCTACACTCTATAGCCTACACTCTATACCCTACAGTTTATACCCTACACTCTATACCCTACACTCTACACCTTACACTCTACACTCTATTCCCTACACTCTATACACTACACTCTATACCCTACACTCTACACCCAACACTCTATACCCTACACTCTACACCCTACACTCTATACCCTACACTCTATAGCCTACACTCTATACCCTACACTCTAATCCCTACACTCTACACTCTATACCCTACACTCTATACCATACACTCTATACTCTACACTCTATACCCTACACTCTATACCCTGCACTCTACACCCTGCACTCTACACCCAACACTCTAAACCCTACACTCTACACTCTATACCCTACACTCTATACCCTACACTCTACACCCTACACTCTATAGCCTACACTCTATACCCTACAGTTTATACCCTACACTCTATACCCTACACCCTACACTCTATACCCTACACTCTACACTCTATACCCTACACTCTACACCCTACACTCTACACACTACACTCTATACCCTACACTCTACACCCTGCACTCTGTACCCTACACTCTACACTCTTTACCCTCCACTCTATACCCTACACTCTATACCCTACACTCTATACCCTACACTCTACTCCCTAAACTCTACACCCTACAGTCTATACCCTACACTCTACACTCTATACCTTACACTCTATAACATACACTCTATACCCTACACTCTATACCCTACACTCTATACCATACACTCTACACCCTACACTCTATACCATACACTCTACACCCTACACTCTATACCATACACTCTACACCATACACTCTATAGCATACACTCTATACCCTACACTATACACTCTATACCCTACACTCTATACCCTACACTATACACTCTATACCCTACACTCTACACTTTATACCCTACACTCTATACCCTACACTTTATACCCTACACTCTATACCCTACACTCTACAACCTGCACTCTACAACCTGCAATCTATACCCTACACTCTATACCCTACACTCTACACTCTATACCCTACACTCTATACCCTACACTCTATACCCTACACTCTACACTCTATACCCTACACTCTATAGCCTACACTCTACACTCTATACCCTACACTCTATAGCCTACACTCTACACTCTATACCCTACACTCTACTCCCTACACCCTACAGTCTATACCTTACACTCTACACTCTATACCTTACACTCTACACTCTATTCCCTACACTCTATACCCTACACTCTATACCCTACATTCTATACCCTACACTCTACACTCTATACCCTACACTCTATACCCTACACTCTATACCCTACACTCTACACCCTACACCCTACACTCTATACGCCACACTCTATACCCTACAGTCTATACCCTACACTCTATACCCTACACTCTATACCCTACACCCTACACTCTATACCCTACACTCTATACCCTACACTCTACACTCTATACCCTACACTCTATACCCTACACTCTATACCCTACACTCTACACCCTACACTCTACACTCTATAACCTACACTCTATAGCCTACACTCTACACCCTACACTCTATACCCTGCACTCTATACCCTACACTCTACACTCTATACCCTACACTCTACTCCCTAAACTCTACACCCTACACTCTACACTCTATACCTTACACTCTACACTCTATTCCCTACACTCTATACCCTACACTCTATACCCTATATTCTATACCCTACACTCTACACTCTATACCCTACACTCTATACCCTACACTCTATACCGTACACTCTATACCCTACACTCTACACTCTATACCCTACACTCTATACGCCACACTCTATACCCTACAGTCTACACTCTATACCATACACTCTACACTCTACACTCTACACTCTATACCCTACACTCTATACCCTACACTCTATACCCTACACCCTACACAATATACCCTACACTCTATACCCTACACTCTACACCCTACACCCTACACCCTACACTCTATACCCTACACTATACACTCTATACCCTACACTCTACACTTTATACCCTACACTCTATACCCTACACTCTATACCCTGCACTTTACACCCTGCACTCTACACCCAACACTCTAAACCCTACACTCTACACCCTACACTCTATACCCTACACTCTATACCCTACACTCTACACTCTATACCCTACACTCTATAGCCTACACTCTATACCCTACAGTATATACCCTACACTCTATACCCTACACTCTACACCTTACACTCTACACTCTATTCCCTACACTCTATACCCTACACTCTATACCCTACACTCTATACCCTACACTCTACACTCTATACCCTACACCCTACACTCTATACCCTACACTCTATATCCTACACTCTATACCCTGCACTCTATACCTTGCACTCTACAAACAACACTCTATACCCTACACTCTACACCCTACACTCTATACCCTACACTCTATAACCTACACTCTACACTCTATACCCTACACTCTATAGCCTACACTCTATACCCTACACTCTAATCCCTACACTCTACACTCTATACCCTACACTCTATACCATACACTCTACACCATACACTCTATAGCATACACTCTACACTCTATACCCTACACTCTATACCCTACACTATACACTCTATACCCTACACTCTACACTTTATACCCTACTCTCTATACCCTACACTCTATACTCTACACTCTACAACCTGCACTCTATACCCTACACTCTATACCCTACACCCTACACTCTATACCGTACACTCTATACCCTACACTCTATACCCTACACTCTATACCCTACACTCTACACTCTATACCCTACACTCTATAGCCTACACTCTACACTCTACTCTAAACCCTACACTCTATACCCTACACTCTAATCCCTACACTCTACACTCTATACCCTACACTCTATACCCTACACTCTACACCCTACACTCTACACCCTACACTCTAATCCCTACACTCTAATCCCTACACCCTACACCCTATACCCTACACTCTATACCCTACACTCTATACCCTACACCCTACACTCTACACCCTACACTCTATACCTTACACTCTACACCCTACACTCTATACCCTACACTCTACACCCTGCACTCTACACCCAACACTCTAAACCCTACACTCTACACTCTATACCCTACACTCTATACCCTACACTCTACACTCTATACCCTACACTCTATAGCCTACACTCTATACCCTACAGTTTATACCCTACACTCTATACCCTACACCCTACACTCTATACCCTACACTCTTCACTCTATACCCTACACTCTACACCCTACACTCTACACACTACACTCTATACCCTACACTCTACACCCTGCACTCTGTACCCTACACTCTACACTCTTTACCCTACACTCTATACCCTACACTCTATACCCTACACTCTATACCCTACACTCTAAACTCTATACCCTACACTCTACACTCTATACCCTACACTCTATAACATACACTCTATACCCTACACTCTATACCCTACACTCTATACCCTACACTCTATACCCTACACTCTACTCCCTACACTCTACACCCTACAGTCTATACCCTACACTCTACACTCTATACCTTACACTCTATAACATACACTCTATACCCTACACTCTATACCCTACACTCTATACCCTACACTCTATACCATACACTCTACACCCTACACTCTATACCATACACTCTACACCCTACACTCTATACCATACACTCTACACCATACACTCTATAGCATACACTCTATACCCTACACTATACACTCTATACCCTACACTCTATACCCTACACTATACACTCTATACCCTACACTCTACACTTTATACCCTACACTCTATACCCTACACTCTATACCCTACACTCTATACCCTACACTCTACAACCTGCACTCTACAACCTGCAATCTATACCCTACACTCTATACCCTACACTCTATACCCTACACTCTATACCCTACACTCTATACCCTACACTCTACACTCTATACCCTACACTCTATAGCCTACACTCTACACTCTATACCCTACACTCTATAGCCTACACTCTACACTCTATACCCTACACTCTACTCCCTACACCCTACAGTCTATACCTTACACTCTACACTCTATACCTTACACTCTACACTCTATTCCCTACACTCTATACTCTACACTCTATACCCTACATTCTATACCCTACACTCTACACTCTATACCCTACACTCTATACCCTACACTCTATACCCTACACTCTACACCCTACACCCTACACTCTATACGCCACACTCTATACCCTACAGTCTATACCCTACACTCTATACCCTACACTCTATACCATACACTCTACACTCTATACCCTACACTCTATACCCTACACTCTATACCCTACACCCTACACTCTATACCCTACACTCTATACCCTACACTCTACACTCTATACCCTACACTCTATACCCTACACTCTATACCCTACACTCTATACCCTACACTCTACACTCTATAACCTACACTCTATAGCCTACACTCTACACCCTACACTCTATACCCTGCACTCTATACCCTACACTCTACACCCTACACTCTACACTCTATACCTTACACTCTATAACATACACTCTATACCCTACACTCTATACCCTACACTCTATACCCTACACTCTATACCATACACTCTACACCCTACACTCTATACCATACACTCTACACCCTACACTCTATACCATACACTCTACACCATACACTCTATAGCATACACTCTATACCCTACACTATACACTCTATACCCTACACTCTATACCCTACACTATACACTCTATACCCTACACTCTACACTTTATACCCTACACTCTATACCCTACACTCTATACCCTACACTCTATACCCTACACTCTACAACCTGCACTCTACAACCTGCAATCTATACCCTACACTCTATACCCTACACTCTATACCCTACACTCTATACCCTACACTCTATACCCTACACTCTACACTCTATACCCTACACTCTATAGCCTACACTCTACACTCTATACCCTACACTCTATAGCCTACACTCTATACTCTATACCCTACACTCTACTCCCTACACCCTACAGTCTATACCTTACACTCTACACTCTATACCTTACACTCTACACTCTATTCCCTACACTCTATACTCTACACTCTATACCCTACATTCTATACCCTACACTCTACACTCTATACCCTACACTCTATACCCTACACTCTATACCCTACACTCTACACCCTACACCCTACACTCTATACGCCACACTCTATACCCTACAGTCTATACCCTACACTCTATACCATACACTCTACACTCTATACCCTACACTCTATACCATACACTCTATACCCTACACCCTACACTCTATACCCTACACTCTATACCCTACACTCTACACTCTATACCCTACACTCTATACCCTACACTCTATACCCTACACTCTATACCCTACACTCTACACTCTATAACCTACACTCTATAGCCTACACTCTACACCCTACACTCTATACCCTGCACTCTATACCCTACACTCTACACTCTATACCCTACACTCTACACTCTATACCTTACACTCTATAACATACACTCTATACCCTACACTCTATACCCTACACTCTATACCCTACACTCTATACCATACACTCTACACCCTACACTCTATACCATACACTCTACACCCTACACTCTATACCATACACTCTACACCATACACTCTATAGCATACACTCTATACCCTACACTATACACTCTATACCCTACACTCTATACCCTACACTATACACTCTATACCCTACACTCTACACTTTATACCCTACACTCTATACCCTACACTCTATACCCTACACTCTATACCCTACACTCTACAACCTGCACTCTACAACCTGCAATCTATACCCTACACTCTATACCCTACACTCTATACCCTACACTCTATACCCTACACTCTATACCCTACACTCTACACTCTATACCCTACACTCTATAGCCTACACTCTACACTCTATACCCTACACTCTATAGCCTACACTCTACACTCTATACCCTACACTCTACTCCCTACACCCTACAGTCTATACCTTACACTCTACACTCTATACCTTACACTCTACACTCTATTCCCTACACTCTATACTCTACACTCTATACCCTACATTCTATACCCTACACTCTACACTCTATACCCTACACTCTATACCCTACACTCTATACCCTACACTCTACACCCTACACCCTACACTCTATACGCCACACTCTATACCCTACAGTCTATACCCTACACTCTATACCCTACACTCTATACCATACACTCTACACTCTATACCCTACACTCTATACCCTACACTCTATACCCTACACCCTACACTCTATACCCTACACTCTATACCCTACACTCTACACTCTATACCCTACACTCTATACCCTACACTCTATACCCTACACTCTATACCCTACACTCTACACTCTATAACCTACACTCTATAGCCTACACTCTACACCCTACACTCTATACCCTGCACTCTATACCCTACACTCTACACTCTATACCCTACACTCTACTCCCTACACTCTACACCCTACACTCTACACTCTATACCTTACACTCTACACTCTATTCCCTACACTCTATACCCTACACTCTATACCCTACATTCTATACCCTACACTCTACACTCTATACCCTACACTCTATACCCTACACTCTATACCGTACACTCTATACCCTACACTCTACACTCTATACCCTACACTCTATACGCCACACTCTATACCCTACAGTCTACACTCTATACCATACACTCTACACTCTATACCCTACACTCTATACCCTACACTCTATTCCCTACACCCTACACAATATACCCTACACTCTATACCCTACACTCTACACCCTACACCCTACACCCTACACTCTATACCCTACAATATACACTCTATACCCTACACTCTACACTTTATACTCTACACTCTATACCCTACACTCTATACCCTGCACTTTACACCCTGCACTCTACACCCAACACTCTAAACCCTACACTCTACACCCTACACTCTATACCCTACACTCTATACCCTACACTCTACACTCTATACCCTACACCCTACACTCTATACCCTACACTCTATATCCTACACTCTATACCCTACAGTATATACCCTACACTCTATACCCTACACTCTACACCTTACACTCTACACTCTATTCCCTACACTCTATACCCTACACTCTATACCCTACACTCTATACCCTACACTCTACACTCTATACCCTACACCCTACACTCTATACCCTACACTCTATATCCTACACTCTATACCCTGCACTCTATACCCTGCACTCTACACCCAACACTCTATACCCTACACTCTACACCCTACACTCTATACCCTACACTCTATAACCTACACTCTACACTCTATACCCTACACTCTATAGCCTACACTCTATACCCTACACTCTAATCCCTACACTCTACACTCTATACCCTACACTCTATACCATACACTCTACACCATACACTCTATAGCATACACTCTACACTCTATACCCTACACTCTATACCCTACACTATACACTCTATACCCTACACTCTACACTTTATACCCTACTCTCTATACCCTACACTCTATACTCTACACTCTACAACCTGCACTCTATACCCTATACTCTATACCCTACACCCTACACTCTATACCGTACACTCTATACCCTACACTCTATACCCTACACTCTATACCCTACACTCTACACTCTATACCCTACACTCTATAGCCTACACTCTACACTCTACTCTAAACCCTACACTCTATACCCTACACTCTAATCCCTACACTCTACACTCTATACCCTACACTCTATACCCTACACTCTATACCCTACACTCTACACCCTACACTCTACACCCTACACTCTAATCCCTACACTCTAATCCCTACACTCTAATCCCTACACCCTACACTCTATACCCTACACCCTATACCCTACACTCTATACCCTACACTCTATACCCTACACCCTACACTCTACACCCTACACTCTATACCTTACACTCTACACCCTACACTCTATACCCTACACTCTACACCCTGCACTCTGTACCCTACACTCTACACTCTTTACCCTACACTCTATACCCTACACTCTATACCCTACACTCTAATCTCTACACTCTACACTCTATACCCTACACTCTGTACCCTACACTCTATACCCTACACTCTACACTCTACACCCTACACTCTAATCCCTACACTCTAATCCCTACACTCTAATCCCTACACCCTAATCCCTACACCCTACACTCTATACCCTACACTCTATACCCTACACTCTATACCCTACACCCTACACTCTATACCCTACACTCTACACCCTACACTCTACACTCTATACCCTACACTCTACACCCTGCACTCTGTACCCTACACTCTATACCCTACACTCTATACCCTACACTCTATACCCTACACTCTAAACTCTATACCCTGCACTCTATACCCTACACTCTATAACATACACTCTATACCCTACACTCTATACCCTACACTCTATACCATACACTCTACACCATACACTCTACACCATACACTCTACACCATACACTCTACACCATACACTCTATAGCATACACTCTATACCCTATACTATACGCTCTATACCCTACACTCTATACCCTACACTCTATACCCTACACTATACACTCTATACCCTACACTCTACACTTTATACCCTACACTCTATACCCTACACTCTACAACCTGCACTCTATACCCTACACTCTACACTCTATACCCTACACTCTATACCCTACACTCTATACCCTACACTCTATACCCTACACTCTACACCCTACAGTCTATACCCTACACTCTACACTCTATACCTTACACTCTACACTCTATTCCCTACACTCTATACCCTACACTCTATAGCATACACTCTATACCCTACACTCTACACTCTATACCCTACACTCTATACCCTACACTCTATACCCTACACTATACACTCCATACCCTACACTCTACACTTTATACCCTACTCTCTATACCCTACACTCTATACCCTACACTCTACAACCTGCACTCTATACCCTACACTCTATACCCTACACCCTACACTCTATACCCTACACTCTATACCCTACACTCTATACCCTACACTCTATACCCTACACTCTACACTCTATACCCTACACTCTATAGCCTACACTCTACACTTTACTCTATACCCTACACTCTATACCCTACACTCTAATCCCTACACTCTAATCCCTACAGTCTACACTCTATACCCTACACTCTATACCCTACACTCTATACCCTACACTCTACACCCTACACTCTACATCCTACACTCTAATCCCTACACTCTAATCCCTACACTCTAATCCCTACACCCTACACTCTATACCCTACAATCTATACCCTACACTCTATACCCTACACTCTATACCCTACACTCTATACCCTACACCCTACACCCTACACTCTACACTCTACACTCTATACCCTACACTCTACACCCTGCACTCTGTACCCTACACTCTACACTCGTTACCCTACACTCTATACCCTACACTGTATACCCTACACTCTATACCCTACACTCTAATCCCTACACTCTACACTCTATACCCTACACTCTATACCCTACACTCTACACCCTACACTCTACACCCTACACTCTAATCCCTACACTATAATCCCTACACTCTAATCCCTACACCCTACACTCTATACCCTACACTCTATACCCTACACTCTATACCCTACACCCTACACCCTACACTCTACACTCTATACCCTACACTCTACACCCTACACTCTACACCCTACACTCTAATCCCTACACTCTAATCCCTACACTCTAATCCCTACACCCTACACTCTATACCCTACACTCTATACCCTACACTCTATACCCTACACTCTATACCCTACACCCTACACCCTACACTCTACACTCTATACCCTACACTCTACACCCTACACTCTACACCCTACACTATATACCCTACACTCTACACCCTGCACTCTGTACCCTACACTCTACACTCTTTACCCTACACTCTATACCCTACACTCTATACCCTACACTCTATACCCTACACTCTAAACTCTATACCCTACACTCTATAACATACACTCTATACCCTACACTCTACACTCTATACCCTACAGTCTATAACATACACTCTATACCCTACACTCTATACCCTACACTCTATACCCTACACTATATACCCTACACTCTACTCCCTACACTCTACACCCTACAGTCTATACCCTACACTCTACACTCTATACCTTACACTCTATAACATACACTCTATACCCTACACTCTATACCCTACACTCTATACCCTACACTCTATACCCTACACTCTACACCCTACACTCTATACCATACACTCTACACCCTACACTCTATACCATACACTCTACACCATACACTCTATAGCATACACTATATACCCTACACTATACATTCTATGCCCTACACTCTATACCCTACACTATACACTCTATACCCTACACTCTACACTTTATACCCTACACTCTATTCCCTACACTCTATACCCTACACTCTATACCCTACACTCTACAACCTGCACTCTACAACCTGCAATCTATACCCTACACTCTATACCCTACACTCTATATCCTACACTCTATACCCTACACTCTAAACTCTATACCCTACACTCTATACCCTACACTCTATAACATACACTCTATACCCTACACTCTATACCATACACTCTACACCATACACTCTACACCATACACTCTACACCATACACTCTACACCATACACTCTATAGCATACACTCTATACCCTACACGATACACTCTATACCCTACACTCTTTACCCTACACTCTATACCCTACACTCTATACCCTACACTATACACTCTATACCCTACACTTTACAACCTGCACTCTATACCCTACACTCTACACCCTACACTCTATACCCTACATTCTATACCCTACACTCTACACTCTTTACCCTACACTCTATACCCTACACTCTATACCCTACACTCTAAACTCTATACCCTACACTCTACACTCTATACCCTACACTCTATAACATACACTCTATACCCTACACTCTATAACATACACTCTATACCCTACACTCTACACCCAACTCTCTAATCCCTACACTATATACCCTACACTCTACACTCTATACCTTACACTCTAATCCCTACACTCTACACTCTATACCCTACACTCTATACCCTACACTCTACATCCTACACTCTACACCCTACTCTCTAAACCCTACACTCTAATCCCTACACTCTAATCCCTACACCCTACACTCTATACCCTACACTCTATACCCTACACTCTATACCCTACACCCTACACTCTATAGCCTACACTCTATACCCTACAGTATATACCCTACACTCTATACCCTACACTCTACACCTTACACTCTACACTCTATACCCTACACTCTATACCCTACACTCTATACCGTACACTCTATACCCTACACTCTACACTCTATACCCTACACTCTATACGCCACACTCTATACCCTACAGTCTACACTCTATACCATACACTCTACACTCTACACTCTATACCCTACACTCTACACCCTACACTCTATACCCTACACTCTACACTCTGTACCCTACACTCTATAGTCTACACTCTACACTCTATACCCTACACTCTATACCCTACACTCTATACCCTACACTCTATACCCTACACTCTACACTCTATACCCTACACTCTATAGCCTACACTCTACACCCTACACTCTATACCCTGCACTCTATACCCTGCACTCTATACCCTACACTCTACACTCTATACCCTACACTCTACTCCCTACACCCTACAGTCTATACTCTACACTCTACACTCTATACCTTACACTCTACACTCTATTCCCTACACTCTATACCCTACACTCTATACCCTACACTCTATACCCTACACCCTACACTCTATAGCCTACACTCTATACCCTACAGTATATACCCTACACTCTATACCCTACACTCTACACCTTACACTCTACACTCTATACCCTACACTCTATACCCTACACTCTATACCGCACACTCTATACCCTACACTCTACACCCAACTCTCTAATCCCTACACTATATACCCTACACTCTACACTCTATACCTTACACTCTAATCCCTACACTCTACACTCTATACCCTACACTCTATACCCTACACTCTACATCCTACACTCTACACCCTACTCTCTAAACCCTACACTCTAATCCCTACACTCTAATCCCTACACCCTACACTCTATACCCTACACTCTATACCCTACACTCTATACCCTACACCCTACACTCTATAGCCTACACTCTATACCCTACAGTATATACCCTACACTCTATACCCTACACTCTACACCTTACACTCTACACTCTATACCCTACACTCTATACCCTACACTCTATACCGTACACTCTATACCCTACACTCTACACTCTATACCCTACACTCTATACGCCACACTCTATACCCTACAGTCTACACTCTATACCATACACTCTACACTCTACACTCTATACCCTACACTCTACACCCTACACTCTATACCCTACACTCTACACTCTATACCCTACACTCTATAGTCTACACTCTACACTCTATACCCTACACTCTATACCCTACACTCTATACCCTACACTCTATACCCTACACTCTACACTCTATACCCTACACTCTATAGCCTACACTCTACACCCTACACTCTATACCCTGCACTCTATACCCTGCACTCTATACCCTACACTCTACACTCTATACCCTACACTCTACTCCCTACACCCTACAGTCTATACTCTACACTCTACACTCTATACCTTACACTCTACACTCTATTCCCTACACTCTATACCCTTCACTCTATACCCTACATTCTATACCCTACACTCTACACTCTATACCCTACACTCTATACCCTACACTCTATACCCTACACTCTACACTCTATACCCTACACTCTATACGCCACACTCTATACCCTACAGTCTATACCCTACACTCTATACCCTACACTCTACACCCTACACTCTATACCCTACACTCTACACTCTATACCCTACACTCTATAGCCTACACTCTACACTCTACATTCTATACCCTACACTCTATACCCTACACTCTATACCCTACACTCTATACCCTACACTCTACACTCTATACCCTACACTCTATAGCCTACACTCTACACCCTACACTCTATACCCTACACTCTACACTCTATACCCTACACTCTACTCCCTACACCCTACAGTCTATACCCTACACTCTACACTCTATACCTTACACTCTACACTCTATTCCCTACACTCTATACCCTACACTCTATACCCTACATTCTATACCCTACACTCTACACTCTATACCCTACACTCTATACCCTACACTCTATACCCTACACTCTACACCCAACTCTCTAATCCCTACACTATATACCCTACACTCTACACTCTATACCTTACACTCTAATCCCTACACTCTACACTCTATACCCTACACTCTATACCCTACACTCTACACCCTACACTCTACACCCTACTCTCTAAACCCTAAACTCTAATCCCTTCACTCTAATCCCTACACCCTACACTCTATACCCTACACTCTATACCCTACACTCTATACCCTACACCCTACACTCTATAGCCTACACTCTATACCCTACAGTATATACCCTACACTCTATACCCTACACTCTACACCTTACACTCTACACTCTATACCCTACACTCTATACCCTACACTCTATACCGTACACTCTATACCCTACACTCTACACTCTATACCCTACACTCTATACGCCACACTCTATACCCTACAGTCTACACTCTATACCATACACTCTACACTATACACTCTATACCCTACACTCTGCACCCTACACTCTATACCCTACACTCTACACTCTATACCCTACACTCTATAGTCTACACTCTACACTCTACACTCTATACCCTACACTCTATACCCTACACTCTATACCCTACACTCTATACCCTACACTCTACACTCTATACCCTACACTCTATAGCCTACACTCTACACCCTACACTCTATACCCTGCACTCTATACCCTACACTCTACACTCTATACCCTACACTCTACTCCCTACACCCTACAGTCTATACTCTACACTCTACACTCTATACCTTACACTCTACACTCTATTCCCTACACTCTATACCCTACACTCTATACCCTACATTCTATACCCTACACTCTACACTCTATACCCTACACTCTATACCCTACACTCTATACCCTACACTCTACACTCTATACCCTACACTCTATACGCCACACTCTATACCCTACAGTCTATACCCTACACTCTATACCCTACACTCTACACCCTACACTCTATACCCTACACTCTACACTCTATACCCTACACTCTATAGCCTACACTCTACACTCTACATTCTATACCCTACACTCTATACCCTACACTCTGTACCCTACACTCTATACCCTACACTATACACTCTATACCCTACACTCTATAGCCTACACTCTACACCCTACACTCTATACCCTACACCCTACACTCTATACCCTACACTCTACTCCCTACACCCTACAGTCTATACCCTACACTCTACACTCTATACCTTACACTCTACACTCTATTCCCTACACTCTATACCCTACACTCTATACCCTACATTCTATACCCTACACTCTACACTCTATACCCTACACTCTATACCCTACACTCTATACCCTACACTCTACACTCTATACCCTACACTCTATACGCCACACTCTATACCCTACAGTCTATACCCTACACTCTATACCCTACACTCTATACCATACACTCTACACTCTACACTCTATACCCTACACTCTATACCCTACACTCTATACCCTACACCCTACACTCTATACCCTACACTCTATACCCTACACTCTACACTCTACACCCTACACTCTACACCCTACACTCTATACCCTATACCCTACACTTTATACCCTACACTCTATACCCTACACTCTATACCCTACACTCTATACCCTACACTATACACTCTATACCCTACACTCTACACTTTATACCCTACACTCTATACCCTACACTCTATACCCTGCACTCTACACCCTGCACTCTACACCCAACACTCTAAACCCTACACTCTACACTCTATACCCTACGCTCTATACCCTACACTCTACACTCTATACCCTACACTCTATAGCCTACACTCTATACCCTACAGTTTATACCCTACACTCTATACCCTACACTCTACACCTTACACTCTACACTCTATTCCCTACACTCTATACCCTACACTCTATACCCTACACTCTACACCCAACACTCTATACCCTACACTCTACACCCTACACTCTATACCCTACACTCTATAGCCTACACTCTATACCCTACACTCTAATCCCTACACTCTACACTCTATACCCTACACTCTATACCCTGCACTCTACACCCTGCACTCTACACCCAACACTCTAAACCCTACACTCTACACTCTATACCCTACACTCTATACCCTACACTCTACACTCTATACCCTACACTCTATAGCCTACACTCTATACCCTACATTTTATACCCTACACTCTATACCCTACACCCTACACTCTATACCCTACACTCTACACTCTATATCTTACACTCTATACCCTGCACTCTACACCCTGCACTCTACACCCAACACTCTATAACCTACACTCTACACCCTACACTCTATACCCTACACTCTATAGCCTACACTCTATACCCTACACTCTAATCCCTACACTCTACACTCTATACCCTACACTCTATACCATATACTCTATACCCTACACTCTATACCATACACTCTATACCATAC
Source organism: Ranitomeya imitator (assembly GCF_032444005.1). Lineage (NCBI taxonomy): Eukaryota > Metazoa > Chordata > Amphibia > Anura > Dendrobatidae > Ranitomeya > Ranitomeya imitator. The sequence goes on along the minus strand of NC_091285.1, from coordinate 109,336,895 downwards.
ACTTTATACCCTACACTCTATACCCTACACTCTACACCCTACACTCTATACCTTACACTCTATACCCTACACTCTATACTCTACACTCTAAACTCTATACCCTACACTCTACACTCTATACCCTACACTCTATAACATACACTCTATACCCTACACTCTATACCCTACACTCTATACCATACACTCTACACTCTAAACCCTACACTCTATACCATACACTCTACACCATACACTCTATAGCATACACTCTATACCCTACACTCTACACTCTATACCCTACACTCTATACCCTACACTCTATACCCTACACTATACGCTCTATACCCTACACTCTACACTTTATACCCTACTCTCTATACCCTACACTCTATACCCTACACTCTACAACCTGCACTCTATACCCTACACTCTACACTCTATACCCTACACTCTATACCCTACACTCTATACTCTACACTCTATACCTTACACTCTATAACCTACACTCTACACCCTACAGTCTATACCCTACACTCTACACTCTATACCTTACACTCTACACTCTATTCCCTACACTCTATAGCATACACTCTATACCCTACACTCTACACTCTATACCCTACACTCTATACCCTACACTATACACTCTATACCCTACACTCTACACTTTATACCCTACTCTCTATACCCTACACTCTATACCCTACACTCTACAACCTGCACTCTATACCCTACACTCTATACCCTACACTCTACACTCTATACCCTACACTCTATACCCTACACTCTATACCGTACACTCTATACCCTACACTCTATACCCTACACTCTACACTCTATACCCTACACTCTATAGCCTACACTCTACACTTTACTCTATACCCTACACTCTATACCCTACACTCTAATCCCTACACTCTAATCCCTACAGTCTACACTCTATACCCTACACTCTATACCCTACACTCTAATCCCTACACTCTACACTCTATACCCTACACTCTATACCCTACACTCTATACCCTACACTCTACACCCTACACTCTACACCCTACACTCTAATCCCTACACTCTAATCCCTACACTCTAATCCCTACACCCTACACTCTATACCCTACACTCTATACCCTACACTCTATACCCTACACCCTACACCCTACACTCTATACCCTACACTCTACACCCTACACTCTACACCCTACACTCTACACCCTACACTCTACACCCTGCACTCTGTACCCTACACTCTACACTCTTTACCCTACACTCTATACCCTACACTCTATACCCTACACTCTATACCCTACACTCTACCCTACACTCTATACCCTACACCCTACGCTCTATACGCTACACTCTATAACCTACACTCTATACCCTACACTCTATACCCTACACTCTATACCCTACACTCTATACCCTACACTCTACACTCTATACCATACACTCTATACCATACAATCTATACACTACACTCTATACCCTAAACTCTACACTCTATACCCTACACTCTATAACATACACTCTATACACTACACTCTATATCTTACACTCTATACCCTACACTTTGCACTCTACACCCTACACTCTACACTCTACATTCTATACCCTACACTCTATACTCCACACTCTATACCCTACACTCTATACCCTACACTCTATACCCTACACTCTACACTATATACTCTACACTCTATAGCCTACACTCTATACCCTACACTCTATACCCTACACTCTATACCCTACACTCTATACCCTACACTCTATACCCTACACCCTACACCCTACACTCTATACCCTACACTCTACACCCTACACTCTACACCCTACACTCTATACCCTACACTCTACACCCTGCACTCTTTACCCTACACTCTACACTCTTTACCCTACACTCTATACCCTACACTCTATACCCTACACTCTATACCCTACACTCTACCCTACACTCTATACCCTACACCCTACGCTCTATACGCTACACTCTATAACCTACACTCTATACCCTACACTCTATACCCTACACTCTATACCCTACACTCTATACCCTACACTCTACACTCTATACCATACACTCTATACCATACAATCTATACACTACACTCTATACCCTAAACTCTACACTCTATACCCTACACTCTATAACATACACTCTATACACTACACTCTATATCTTACACTCTATACCCTACACTTTGCACTCTACACCCTACACTCTACACTCTAGATTCTATACCCTACACTCTATACTCCACACTCTATACCCTACACTCTATACCCTACACTCTATACCCTACACTCTACACTATATACTCTACACTCTATAGCCTACACTCTATACCCTACACTCTATACCCTACACTCTATACCCTACACTCTATACCCTACACTCTACCCTACACTCTATACCCTACACCCTACGCTCTATACGCTACACTCTATAACCTACACTCTATACCCTACACTCTATACCCTACACTCTATACCCTACACTCTATACCCTACACTCTACACTCTATACCATACACTCTATACCATACAATATATACACTACACTCTATACCCTAAACTCTACACTCTATACCCTACACTCTATAACATACACTCTATACACTACATTCTATATCTTACACTCTATACCCTACACTTTGCACACTACACCCTACATTCTACACTCTACATTCTATACCCTACACTCTATACTCCACACTCTATACCCTACACTCTATACCCTACACTCTATACCCTACACTCTACACTATATACTCTACACTCTATAGCCTACACTCTATACCCTACACTCTATACCCTACACTCTATACCCTACACTCTATACCCTACACCCTATACCATACACTCTATACCCTACACTCTACAACCTGCACTCTATACCCTACACTCTACACTCTATACCCTACACTCTACACCCTGCACTCTGTACCCTACACTCTACACTCTTTACCCTACACTCTATACCCTACACTCTATACCCTACACTCTATACCCTATACTCTATACCCTACACTCTACACTTTATACCCTACACTCTATACCATACACTCTATACCCTACACTCTACACTTTATGCCCTACACTCTATACCATACACTCTATACCCTACACTATACACTCTATACCCTACACTCTACACTGTATACCATACACTCTATGCCCCACACTCTCTACCCTAAACTCTACACTCTATACCCTGCACTCTACACCCTACACTCTATACCCTACACTCTATACCCTACACTCTATACCCTACACTCTATACCCTACACTCTACACTCTATACCCTACACTCTATACCATACACTCTACACCCTACACTCTACACCCTACACTCTACACCCTACACTCTATACCCTACACTATACACTCTATACCCTACACTCTACACTCTACACTGTATACCATACACTCTATGCCCCACACTCTATACCCTAAACTCTACACTCTATACCCTACACTCTACACCCTAAGCTCTATACCCTACACTCTATACCCTACACTCTACACTCTATACCCTACACTCTATACCCTACACTCTATACCATACACTCTACACCCTACACTCTACACCCTACAATCTATACCCTACACTCTATACCCTACACTCTATACCCTACACTCTATACCCTACACTCTACACCCTACACTCTACACCCTACACTCTAATCCCTACACTCTAATCCCTACACTCTAATCCCTACACCCTACACTCTATACCCTACACTCTATACCCTACACTCTATACCCTACACTCTATACCCTACACCCTACACCCTACACTCTACACTCTATACCCTACACTCTACACCCTACACTCTACACCCTACACTCTATACCCTACACTCTACACCCTGCACTGTGTACCCTACACTGTACACTCTTTACCCTACACTCTATACCCTACACTCTATACCCTACACTCTATACCCTACACTCTACCCTACACTCTATACCCTACACCCTACGCTCTATACGCTACACTCTATAACCTACACTCCATACCCTACACTCTATACCCTACACTCTATACCCTACACTCTACACCCTACACTCTATACCCTACACTCTATACCCTACACTCTATACCCTACACTCTACACTCTATACCATACACTCTATACCATACAATCTATACACTACACTCTATACCCTAAACTCTACACTCTATACCCTACACTCTATAACATACACTCTATACACTACACTCTATATCTTACACTCTATACCCTACACTTTGCACTCTACACCCTACACTCTACACTCTACATTCTATACCCTACACTCTATACTCCACACTCTATACCCTACACTCTATACCCTACACTCTATACCCTACACTCTACACTATGTACTCTACACTCTATAGCCTACACTCTATACCCTACACTCTATACCCTACACTCTATACCCTACACTCTATACCCTACACTCTATACCCTACACCCTATACCATACACTCTATACCCTACACTCTACAACCTGCACTCTATACCCTACACTCTATACCCTACACCCTTCACTTTATACCCTACACTCTATACCCTACACTCTATACCCTACACTCTACACCCTACACTCTACACTCTACACTCTATACCCTACACTCTACACCCTGCACTCTGTAACCTACACTCTACACTCTTTACCCTACACTCTATACCCTACACTCTATACCCTACACTCTATACCCTATACTCTATACCCTACACTCTACACTTTATACCCTACACTCTATACCATACACTCTATACCCTACACTATACACTCTATACCCTACACTCTACACTGTATACCATACACTCTATGCCCCACACTCTCTACCCTAAACTCTACACTCTATACCCTGCACTCAACACCCTACACTCTATACCCTACACTCTATACCCTACACTCTATACCCTACACTCTATACCCTACACTCTACACTCTATACCCTACACTCTATACCATACACTCTACACCCTACACTCTACACCCTACACTCTACACCCTACACTCTACACCCTACACTCTATACCCTACACTCTATACCCTACACTATACACTCTATACCCTACACTCTACACTCTACACTGCATACCATACACTGTATGCCCCACACTCTATGCCCTAAACTCTACACTCTATATCCTACACTCTACACCCTAAGCTCTATACCCTACACTCTATACCCTACACTCTACACTCTATACCCTACACTCTATACCCTACACTCTATACCATACACTCTACACCCTACACTCTACACCCTACACTCTATACCCTACACTCTATACCCTACACTCTACACTTTATACCCTACACTCTATACCCTACACTCTATACCCTGCACTCTACACCCTGCACTCTACACCCTGCACTCTACACCCAACACTCTATTCCCTACACTCTACACCCTACACTCTATACCCTACACTCTATAGCCTACACTCTATACCCTACACTCTATACCCTACACTCTATACCCTACACTCTACACTCTATACCCTACACTCTATACCATACACTCTATACCCTACACTCTATACTATACACTCTATACCATACACTCTATACCCTACACTCTATACCCTACACTCTATACACTACACTCTATACCATACACTCTATACCCTACACTCTATACCCTACACTCTATACCCTACACTCTACACCCTACACTCTATACCCTACACTCTATACCCTACACTCTATACCCTACACTCTAAACTCTATACCCTACACTCTACACTCTACACTCTATATCCTACACTCTATAACATGCACTCTATACCCTACACTCTATACCCTACACTCTATACCCTACACTCTATACCCTACACTCTACACTCTATACCCTACACTCTATACCATACACTCTACACCATACACTCTATAGCATACACTCTATACCCTACAATCTACACTCTATACCCTACACTCTATACCCTACACTCTATACCCTACACTCTACACTTTATACCCTATTCTCTATACCCTACACTCTATACCCTACACTCTACAACGTGCATTCTATACCCTACACTCTATACCCTACACCCTACACTCTATACCCTACACTCTATACCCTACACTCTATACCCTACACTCTATACCCTACACTCTACACTCTATACCCTGCACTCTATAACATACACTCTATACACTACACTCTATACCTTACACTCTATACCCTACACTTTACATTCTACACCCTACACTCTACACTCTATTCCCTACACTCTATACCCTACACTCTATACCCTACACTCTATACCCTACACTCTATACCCCACACTCTATGCCCTAAACTCTACACTCTATATCCTACACTCTACACCCTAAGCTCTATACCCTACACTCTATACCCTACACTCTACACTCTATACCCTACACTCTATACCCTACACTCTATACCATACACTCTACACCCTACACTCTACACCCTACACTCTATACCCTACACTCTATACCCTACACTCTACACTTTATACCCTACACTCTATACCCTACACTCTATACCCTGCACTCTACACCCTGCACTCTACACCCTGCACTCTACACCCAACACTCTATTCCCTACACTCTACACCCTACACTCTATACCCTACACTCTATAGCCTACACTCTATACCCTACACTCTATACCCTACACTCTATACCCTACACTCTACACTCTATACCCTACACTCTATACCATACACTCTATACCCTACACTCTATACTATACACTCTATACCATACACTCTATACCCTACACTCTATACCCTACACTCTATACACTACACTCTATACCATACACTCTATACCCTACACTCTATACCCTACACTCTATACCCTACACTCTACACCCTACACTCTATACCCTACACTCTATACCCTACACTCTATACCCTACACTCTAAACTCTATACCCTACACTCTACACTCTACACTCTATATCCTACACTCTATAACATGCACTCTATACCCTACACTCTATACCCTACACTCTATACCCTACACTCTATACCCTACACTCTACACTCTATACCCTACACTCTATACCATACACTCTACACCATACACTCTATAGCATACACTCTATACCCTACAATCTACACTCTATACCCTACACTCTATACCCTACACTCTATACCCTACACTCTACACTTTATACCCTATTCTCTATACCCTACACTCTATACCCTACACTCTACAACGTGCATTCTATACCCTACACTCTATACCCTACACCCTACACTCTATACCCTACACTCTATACCCTACACTCTATACCCTACACTCTATACCCTACACTCTACACTCTATACCCTGCACTCTATAACATACACTCTATACACTACACTCTATACCTTACACTCTATACCCTACACTTTACATTCTACACCCTACACTCTACACTCTATTCCCTACACTCTATACCCTACACTCTATACCCTACACTCTATACCCTACACTCTATACCCTACACTCTATACCCTACACTCTAATCCCTACACTCTAATCCCTACACTCTACACTCTATACCCTACACTCTATACCCTACACTCTATACCCTACACTCTACACCCTACACTCTACACCCTACACTCTAATCCCTACACTCTAATCCCTACACCCTACACTCTATAACCTACACTCTATACCCTACACTCTATACCCTACACTCTACACCCTACACTCTACACCCTACACTCTATACCCTACACTCTATACCCTACACTCTATACCCTACACCCTACACTCTACACCCTACAATCTACACCCTACACTCTACACCCTACACTCTACACTCTATACCCTACACTCTACACCCTGCACTCTGTACCCTACACTCTACACTCTTTACCCTACACTCTATACCCTACACTCTATACCCTACACTCTATACCCTACACGCTACACTATATACCTTACACTCTATACCCTACACTCCATACCCTACACTCTAAACTCTATACCCTACACTCTACACTCTATACCCTACACTCTATAACATACACTCTATACCCTACACTCTATACCCTACACTCTATACCCTACACTCTATACCATACACTCTACACCCTACACTCTATGCCATACACTCTACACCATACACTCTATAGCATACACTCTATACCCTACACTATACACTCTATACCCTACACTCTATACCCTACACTATACACTCTATACCCTACACTCTACACTTTATACCCTACACTCTATACCCTACACTCTATACCCTACACTCTACAACCTGCACTCTATACCCTACACTCTATACCCTACACTCTACACTCTATACCCTACACTCTATACCATACACTCTACACCATACACTCTATAGCATACACTCTATACCCTACAATCTACACTCTATACCCTACACTCTATACCCTACACTCTATACCCTACACTCTACACTTTATACCCTATTCTCTATACCCTACACTCTATACCCTACACTCTACAACGTGCATTCTATACCCTACACTCTATACCCTACACCCTACACTCTATACCCTACACTCTATACCCTACACTCTATACCCTACACTCTATACCCTACACTCTACACTCTATACCCTGCACTCTATAACATACACTCTATACACTACACTCTATACCTTACACTCTATACCCTACACTTTACATTCTACACCCTACACTCTACACTCTATTCCCTACACTCTATACCCTACACTCTATACCCTACACTCTATACCCTACACTCTATACCCTACACTCTATACCCTACACTCTACACCCTACACTCTACACCCTACACTCTATACCCTACACTCTACACCCTGCACTGTGTACCCTACACTGTACACTCTTTACCCTACACTCTATACCCTACACTCTATACCCTACACTCTATACCCTACACTCTACCCTACACTCTATACCCTACACCCTACGCTCTATACGCTACACTCTATAACCTACACTCCATACCCTACACTCTATACCCTACACTCTATACCCTACACTCTACACCCTACACTCTATACCCTACACTCTATACCCTACACTCTATACCCTACACTCTACACTCTATACCATACACTCTATACCATACAATCTATACACTACACTCTATACCCTAAACTCTACACTCTATACCCTACACTCTATAACATACACTCTATACACTACACTCTATATCTTACACTCTATACCCTACACTTTGCACTCTACACCCTACACTCTACACTCTACATTCTATACCCTACACTCTATACTCCACACTCTATACCCTACACTCTATACCCTACACTCTATACCCTACACTCTACACTATGTACTCTACACTCTATAGCCTACACTCTATACCCTACACTCTATACCCTACACTCTATACCCTACACTCTATACCCTACACTCTATACCCTACACCCTATACCATACACTCTATACCCTACACTCTACAACCTGCACTCTATACCCTACACTCTATACCCTACACCCTTCACTTTATACCCTACACTCTATACCCTACACTCTATACCCTACACTCTACACCCTACACTCTACACTCTACACTCTATACCCTACACTCTACACCCTGCACTCTGTAACCTACACTCTACACTCTTTACCCTACACTCTATACCCTACACTCTATACCCTACACTCTATACCCTATACTCTATACCCTACACTCTACACTTTATACCCTACACTCTATACCATACACTCTATACCCTACACTATACACTCTATACCCTACACTCTACACTGTATACCATACACTCTATGCCCCACACTCTCTACCCTAAACTCTACACTCTATACCCTGCACTCAACACCCTACACTCTATACCCTACACTCTATACCCTACACTCTATACCCTACACTCTATACCCTACACTCTACACTCTATACCCTACACTCTATACCATACACTCTACACCCTACACTCTACACCCTACACTCTACACCCTACACTCTACACCCTACACTCTATACCCTACACTCTATACCCTACACTATACACTCTATACCCTACACTCTACACTCTACACTGCATACCATACACTGTATGCCCCACACTCTATGCCCTAAACTCTACACTCTATATCCTACACTCTACACCCTAAGCTCTATACCCTACACTCTATACCCTACACTCTACACTCTATACCCTACACTCTATACCCTACACTCTATACCATACACTCTACACCCTACACTCTACACCCTACACTCTATACCCTACACTCTATACCCTACACTCTACACTTTATACCCTACACTCTATACCCTACACTCTATACCCTGCACTCTACACCCTGCACTCTACACCCTGCACTCTACACCCAACACTCTATTCCCTACACTCTACACCCTACACTCTATACCCTACACTCTATAGCCTACACTCTATACCCTACACTCTATACCCTACACTCTATACCCTACACTCTACACTCTATACCCTACACTCTATACCATACACTCTATACCCTACACTCTATACTATACACTCTATACCATACACTCTATACCCTACACTCTATACCCTACACTCTATACACTACACTCTATACCATACACTCTATACCCTACACTCTATACCCTACACTCTATACCCTACACTCTACACCCTACACTCTATACCCTACACTCTATACCCTACACTCTATACCCTACACTCTAAACTCTATACCCTACACTCTACACTCTACACTCTATATCCTACACTCTATAACATGCACTCTATACCCTACACTCTATACCCTACACTCTATACCCTACACTCTATACCCTACACTCTACACTCTATACCCTACACTCTATACCATACACTCTACACCATACACTCTATAGCATACACTCTATACCCTACAATCTACACTCTATACCCTACACTCTATACCCTACACTCTATACCCTACACTCTACACTTTATACCCTATTCTCTATACCCTACACTCTATACCCTACACTCTACAACGTGCATTCTATACCCTACACTCTATACCCTACACCCTACACTCTATACCCTACACTCTATACCCTACACTCTATACCCTACACTCTATACCCTACACTCTACACTCTATACCCTGCACTCTATAACATACACTCTATACACTACACTCTATACCTTACACTCTATACCCTACACTTTACATTCTACACCCTACACTCTACACTCTATTCCCTACACTCTATACCCTACACTCTATACCCTACACTCTATACCCTACACTCTATACCCTACACTCTATACCCTACACTCTAATCCCTACACTCTAATCCCTACACTCTACACTCTATACCCTACACTCTATACCCTACACTCTATACCCTACACTCTACACCCTACACTCTACACCCTACACTCTAATCCCTACACTCTAATCCCTACACCCTACACTCTATAACCTACACTCTATACCCTACACTCTATACCCTACACTCTACACCCTACACTCTACACCCTACACTCTATACCCTACACTCTATACCCTACACTCTATACCCTACACCCTACACTCTACACCCTACAATCTACACCCTACACTCTACACCCTACACTCTACACTCTATACCCTACACTCTACACCCTGCACTCTGTACCCTACACTCTACACTCTTTACCCTACACTCTATACCCTACACTCTATACCCTACACTCTATACCCTACACGCTACACTATATACCTTACACTCTATACCCTACACTCCATACCCTACACTCTAAACTCTATACCCTACACTCTACACTCTATACCCTACACTCTATAACATACACTCTATACCCTACACTCTATACCCTACACTCTATACCCTACACTCTATACCATACACTCTACACCCTACACTCTATGCCATACACTCTACACCATACACTCTATAGCATACACTCTATACCCTACACTATACACTCTATACCCTACACTCTATACCCTACACTATACACTCTATACCCTACACTCTACACTTTATACCCTACACTCTATACCCTACACTCTATACCCTACACTCTACAACCTGCACTCTATACCCTACACTCTATACCCTACACTCTACACTCTATACCCTACACTCTATACCATACACTCTACACCATACACTCTATAGCATACACTCTATACCCTACAATCTACACTCTATACCCTACACTCTATACCCTACACTCTATACCCTACACTCTACACTTTATACCCTATTCTCTATACCCTACACTCTATACCCTACACTCTACAACGTGCATTCTATACCCTACACTCTATACCCTACACCCTACACTCTATACCCTACACTCTATACCCTACACTCTATACCCTACACTCTATACCCTACACTCTACACTCTATACCCTGCACTCTATAACATACACTCTATACACTACACTCTATACCTTACACTCTATACCCTACACTTTACATTCTACACCCTACACTCTACACTCTATTCCCTACACTCTATACCCTACACTCTATACCCTACACTCTATACCCTACACTCTATACCCTACACTCTATACCCTACACTCTAATCCCTACACTCTAATCCCTACACTCTACACTCTATACCCTACACTCTATACCCTACACTCTACACCCTACACTCTACACCCTACACTCTAATCCCTACACTCTAATCCCTACACCCTACACTCTATAACCTACACTCTATACCCTACACTCTATACCCTACACTCTACACCCTACACTCTACACCCTACACTCTATACCCTACACTCTATACCCTACACTCTATACCCTACACCCTACACTCTACACCCTACACTCTACACCCTACACTCTACACCCTACACTCTACACTCTATACCCTACACTCTACACCCTGCACTCTGTACCCTACACTCTACACTCTTTACCCTACACTCTATACCCTACACTCTATACCCTACACTCTATACCCTACACGCTACACTATATACCTTACACTCTATACCCTACACTCCATACCCTACACTCTAAACTCTATACCCTACACTCTACACTCTATACCCTACACTCTATAACATACACTCTATACCCTACACTCTATACCCTACACTCTATACCCTACACTCTATACCATACACTCTACACCCTACACTCTATGCCATACACTCTACACCATACACTCTATAGCATACACTCTATACCCTACACTATACACTCTATACCCTACACTCTATACCCTACACTATACACTCTATACCCTACACTCTACACTTTATACCCTACACTCTATACCCTACACTCTATACCCTACACTCTACAACCTGCACTCTATACCCTACACTCTATACCCTACACTCTACACTCTATACCCTACACTCTATACCCTACACTCTATACCCTACACTCTACACTGTATACCATACACTCTATGCCCCACACTCTATACCCTAAACTCTACACTCTATACCCTACACTCTACACCCTAAGCTCTATACCATACACTCTATACCCTACACTCTACACTCTGTACCCTACACTCTATACCCTACACTCTATAACCTACACTCTATACCTTACACTCTATACCCTACACTCTATACCCTACACTCTATACCCTACACTCTATACCATACACTCTACACTCTATACCCTACACTCTATACCCTACACTCTATACCCTACACTCTATACCCTACACTCTACACTCTATACCATACACTCTATACCATACACTCTATACACTACACTCTATACCCTAAACTCTACACTCTATACCCTACACTCTATAACATACACTCTATACACTACACTCTATACCTTACACTCTATACCCTACACTTTGCACTCTACACCCTACACTCTACACTCTACATTCTATACCCTACACTCTATACCCTACACTCTATACCCTACACTCTACACTCTATACCCTACACCCTACACTCTATACCCTACACTCTACACTCTATATCTTACACTCTATACCCTGCACTCTACACCCTGCACTCTACACCCAACACTCTATAACCTACACTCTACACCCTACACTCTATACCCTACACTCTATAGCCTACACTCTATACCCTACACTCTAATCCCTACACTCTACACTCTATACCCTACACTCTATACCATATACTCTATACCCTACACTCTATACCATACACTCTATACCATACACTTTATACCCTACACTCTATACCCTACACTCTACACCCTACACTCTATACCTTACACTCTATACCCTACACTCTATACTCTACACTCTAAACTCTATACCCTACACTCTACACTCTATACCCTACACTCTATAACATACACTCTATACCCTACACTCTATACCCTACACTCTATACCATACACTCTACACTCTAAACCCTACACTCTATACCATACACTCTACACCATACACTCTATAGCATACACTCTATACCCTACACTCTACACTCTATACCCTACACTCTATACCCTACACTCTATACCCTACACTATACGCTCTATACCCTACACTCTACACTTTATACCCTACTCTCTATACCCTACACTCTATACCCTACACTCTACAACCTGCACTCTATACCCTACACTCTACACTCTATACCCTACACTCTATACCCTACACTCTATACTCTACACTCTATACCTTACACTCTATAACCTACACTCTACACCCTACAGTCTATACCCTACACTCTACACTCTATACCTTACACTCTACACTCTATTCCCTACACTCTATAGCATACACTCTATACCCTACACTCTACACTCTATACCCTACACTCTATACCCTACACTATACACTCTATACCCTACACTCTACACTTTATACCCTACTCTCTATACCCTACACTCTATACCCTACACTCTACAACCTGCACTCTATACCCTACACTCTATACCCTACACTCTACACTCTATACCCTACACTCTATACCCTACACTCTATACCGTACACTCTATACCCTACACTCTATACCCTACACTCTACACTCTATACCCTACACTCTATAGCCTACACTCTACACTTTACTCTATACCCTACACTCTATACCCTACACTCTAATCCCTACACTCTAATCCCTACAGTCTACACTCTATACCCTACACTCTATACCCTACACTCTAATCCCTACACTCTACACTCTATACCCTACACTCTATACCCTACACTCTATACCCTACACTCTACACCCTACACTCTACACCCTACACTCTAATCCCTACACTCTAATCCCTACACTCTAATCCCTACACCCTACACTCTATACCCTACACTCTATACCCTACACTCTATACCCTACACCCTACACCCTACACTCTATACCCTACACTCTACACCCTACACTCTACACCCTACACTCTACACCCTACACTCTACACCCTGCACTCTGTACCCTACACTCTACACTCTTTACCCTACACTCTATACCCTACACTCTATACCCTACACTCTATACCCTACACTCTACCCTACACTCTATACCCTACACCCTACGCTCTATACGCTACACTCTATAACCTACACTCTATACCCTACACTCTATACCCTACACTCTATACCCTACACTCTATACCCTACACTCTACACTCTATACCATACACTCTATACCATACAATCTATACACTACACTCTATACCCTAAACTCTACACTCTATACCCTACACTCTATAACATACACTCTATACACTACACTCTATATCTTACACTCTATATCCTACACTTTGCACTCTACACCCTACACTCTACACTCTACATTCTATACCCTACACTCTATACTCCACACTCTATACCCTACACTCTATACCCTACACTCTATACCCTACACTCTACACTATATACTCTACACTCTATAGCCTACACTCTATACCCTACACTCTATACCCTACACTCTATACCCTACACTCTATACCCTACACTCTATACCCTACACCCTACACCCTACACTCTATACCCTACACTCTACACCCTACACTCTACACCCTACACTCTATACCCTACACTCTACACCCTGCACTCTGTACCCTACACTCTACACTCTTTACCCTACACTCTATACCCTACACTCTATACCCTACACTCTATACCCTACACTCTACCCTACACTCTATACCCTACACCCTACGCTCTATACGCTACACTCTATAACCTACACTCTATACCCTACACTCTATACCCTACACTCTATACCCTACACTCTATACCCTACACTCTACACTCTAAACCATTCACTCTATACCATACAATCTATACACTACACTCTATACCCTAAACTCTACACTCTATACCCTACACTCTATAACATACACTCTATACACTACACTCTATATCTTACACTCTATACCCTACACTTTGCACTCTACACCCTACACTCTACACTCTACATTCTATACCCTACACTCTATACTCCACACTCTATACCCTACACTCTATACCCTACACTCTATACCCTACACTCTACACTATATACTCTACACTCTATAGCCTACACTCTATACCCTACACTCTATACCCTACACTCTATACCCTACACTCTATACCCTACACTCTACCCTACACTCTATACCCTACACCCTACGCTCTATACGCTACACTCTATAACCTACACTCTATACCCTACACTCTATACCCTACACTCTATACCCTACACTCTATACCCTACACTCTACACTCTATACCATACACTCTATACCATACAATATATACACTACACTCTATACCCTAAACTCTACACTCTATACCCTACACTCTATAACATACACTCTATACACTACACTCTATATCTTACACTCTATACCCTACACTTTGCACACTACACCCTACATTCTACACTCTACATTCTATACCCTACACTCTATACTCCACACTCTATACCCTACACTCTATACCCTACACTCTATACCCTACACTCTACACTATATACTCTACACTCTATAGCCTACACTCTATACCCTACACTCTATACCCTACACTCTATACCCTACACTCTATACCCTACACCCTATACCATACACTCTATACCCTACACTCTACAACCTGCACTCTATACCCTACACTCTACACTCTATACCCTACACTCTACACCCTGCACTCTGTACCCTACACTCTACACTCTTTACCCTACACTCTATACCCTACACTCTATACCCTACACTCTATACCCTATACTCTATACCCTACACTCTACACTTTATACCCTACACTCTATACCATACACTCTATACCCTACACTCTACACTTTATGCCCTACACTCTATACCATACACTCTATACCCTACACTATACACTCTATACCCTACACTCTACACTGTATACCATACACTCTATGCCCCACACTCTCTACCCTAAACTCTACACTCTATACCCTGCACTCTACACCCTACACTCTATACCCTACACTCTATACCCTACACTCTATACCCTACACTCTATACCCTACACTCTACACTCTATACCCTACACTCTATACCATACACTCTACACCCTACACTCTACACCCTACACTCTACACCCTACACTCTATACCCTACACTATACACTCTATACCCTACACTCTACACTCTACACTGTATACCATACACTCTATGCCCCACACTCTATACCCTAAACTCTACACTCTATATCCTACACTCTACACCCTAAGCTCTATACCCTACACTCTATACCCTACACTCTACACTCTATACCCTACACTCTATACCCTACACTCTATACCATACACTCTACACCCTACACTCTACACCCTACAATCTATACCCTACACTCTATACCCTACACTCTATACCCTACACTCTATACCCTACACTCTACACCCTACACTCTACACCCTACACTCTAATCCCTACACTCTAATCCCTACACTCTAATCCCTACACCCTACACTCTATACCCTACACTCTATACCCTACACTCTATACCCTACACCCTACACTCTACACTCTATACCCTACACTCTACACCCTACACTCTACACCCTACACTCTATACCCTACACTCTACACCCTGCACTGTGTACCCTACACTGTACACTCTTTACCCTACACTCTATACCCTACACTCTATACCCTACACTCTATACCCTACACTCTACCCTACACTCTATACCCTACACCCTACGCTCTATACGCTACACTCTATAACCTACACTCCATACCCTACACTCTATACCCTACACTCTATACCCTACACTCTACACCCTACACTCTATACCCTACACTCTATACCCTACACTCTATACCCTACACTCTACACTCTATACCATACACTCTATACCATACAATCTATACACTACACTCTATACCCTAAACTCTACACTCTATACCCTACACTCTATAACATACACTCTATACACTACACTCTATATCTTACACTCTATACCCTACACTTTGCACTCTACACCCTACACTCTACACTCTACATTCTATACCCTACACTCTATACTCCACACTCTATACCCTACACTCTATACCCTACACTCTATACCCTACACTCTACACTATGTACTCTACACTCTATAGCCTACACTCTATACCCTACACTCTATACCCTACACTCTATACCCTACACTCTATACCCTACACTCTATACCCTACACCCTATACCATACACTCTATACCCTACACTCTACAACCTGCACTCTATACCCTACACTCTATACCCTACACCCTTCACTTTATACCCTACACTCTATACCCTACACTCTATACCCTACACTCTACACCCTACACTCTACACTCTACACTCTATACCCTACACTCTACACCCTGCACTCTGTAACCTACACTCTACACTCTTTACCCTACACTCTATACCCTACACTCTATACCCTACACTCTATACCCTATACTCTATACCCTACACTCTACACTTTATACCCTACACTCTATACCATACACTCTATACCCTACACTATACACTCTATACCCTACACTCTACACTGTATACCATACACTCTATGCCCCACACTCTCTACCCTAAACTCTACACTCTATACCCTGCACTCTACACCCTACACTCTATACCCTACACTCTATACCCTACACTCTATACCCTACACTCTATACCCTACACTCTACACTCTATACCCTACACTCTATACCATACACTCTACACCCTACACTCTACACCCTACACTCTACACCCTACACTCTACACCCTACACTCTATACCCTACACTCTATACCCTACACTATACACTCTATACCCTACACTCTACACTCTACACTGCATACCATACACTGTATGCCCCACACTCTATGCCCTAAACTCTACACTCTATATCCTACACTCTACACCCTAAGCTCTATACCCTACACTCTATACCCTACACTCTATACCCTACACTCTATACCATACACTCTACACCCTACACTCTACACCCTACACTCTATACCCTACACTCTATACCCTACACTCTACACTTTATACCCTACACTCTATACCCTACACTCTATACCCTGCACTCTACACCCTGCACTCTACACCCTGCACTCTACACCCAACACTCTATTCCCTACACTCTACACCCTACACTCTATACCCTACACTCTATAGCCTACACTCTATACCCTACACTCTATACCCTACACTCTATACCCTACACTCTACACTCTATACCCTACACTCTATACCATACACTCTATACCCTACACTCTATACTATACACTCTATACCATACACTCTATACCCTACACTCTATACCCTACACTCTATACACTACACTCTATACCATACACTCTATACCCTACACTCTATACCCTACACTCTATACCCTACACTCTACACCCTACACTCTATACCCTACACTCTATACCCTACACTCTATACCCTACACTCTAAACTCTATACCCTACACTCTACACTCTACACTCTATATCCTACACTCTATAACATGCACTCTATACCCTACACTCTATACCCTACACTCTATACCCTACACTCTATACCCTACACTCTACACTCTATACCCTACACTCTATACCATACACTCTACACCATACACTCTATAGCATACACTCTATACCCTACAATCTACACTCTATACCCTACACTCTATACCCTACACTCTATACCCTACACTCTACACTTTATACCCTATTCTCTATACCCTACACTCTATACCCTACACTCTACAACGTGCATTCTATACCCTACACTCTATACCCTACACCCTACACTCTATACCCTACACTCTATACCCTACACTCTATACCCTACACTCTATACCCTACACTCTACACTCTATACCCTGCACTCTATAACATACACTCTATACACTACACTCTATACCTTACACTCTATACCCTACACTTTACATTCTACACCCTACACTCTACACTCTATTCCCTACACTCTATACCCTACACTCTATACCCTACACTCTATACCCTACACTCTATACCCTACACTCTATACCCTACACTCTAATCCCTACACTCTAATCCCTACACTCTACACTCTATACCCTACACTCTATACCCTACACTCTATACCCTACACTCTACACCCTACACTCTACACCCTACACTCTAATCCCTACACTCTAATCCCTACACCCTACACTCTATAACCTACACTCTATACCCTACACTCTATACCCTACACTCTACACCCTACACTCTACACCCTACACTCTATACCCTACACTCTATACCCTACACTCTATACCCTACACCCTACACTCTACACCCTACACTCTACACCCTACACTCTATACCCTACACTCTATACCCTACACGCTACACTATATACCTTACACTCTATACCCTACACTCCATACCCTACACTCTAAACTCTATACCCTACACTCTACACTCTATACCCTACACTCTATAACATACACTCTATACCCTACACTCTATACCCTACACTCTATACCCTACACTCTATACCATACACTCTACACCCTACACTCTATGCCATACACTCTACACCATACACTCTATAGCATACACTCTATACCCTACACTATACACTCTATACCCTACACTCTATACCCTACACTATACACTCTATACCCTACACTCTACACTTTATACCCTACACTCTATACCCTACACTCTATACCCTACACTCTACAACCTGCACTCTATACCCTACACTCTATACCCTACACTCTACACTCTATACCCTACACTCTATACCATACACTCTACACCATACACTCTATAGCATACACTCTATACCCTACAATCTACACTCTATACCCTACACTCTATACCCTACACTCTATACCCTACACTCTACACTTTATACCCTATTCTCTATACCCTACACTCTATACCCTACACTCTACAACGTGCATTCTATACCCTACACTCTATACCCTACACCCTACACTCTATACCCTACACTCTATACCCTACACTCTATACCCTACACTCTATACCCTACACTCTACACTCTATACCCTGCACTCTATAACATACACTCTATACACTACACTCTATACCTTACACTCTATACCCTACACTTTACATTCTACACCCTACACTCTACACTCTATTCCCTACACTCTATACCCTACACTCTATACCCTACACTCTATACCCTACACTCTATACCCTACACTCTATACCCTACACTCTAATCCCTACACTCTAATCCCTACACTCTACACTCTATACCCTACACTCTATACCCTACACTCTATACCCTACACTCTACACCCTACACTCTACACCCTACACTCTAATCCCTACACTCTAATCCCTACACCCTACACTCTATAACCTACACTCTATACCCTACACTCTATACCCTACACTCTACACCCTACACTCTACACCCTACACTCTATACCCTACACTCTATACCCTACACTCTATACCCTACACCCTACACTCTACACCCTACACTCTACACCCTACACTCTACACCCTACACTCTACACTCTATACCCTACACTCTACACCCTGCACTCTGTACCCTACACTCTACACTCTTTACCCTACACTCTATACCCTACACTCTATACCCTACACTCTATACCCTACACGCTACACTATATACCTTACACTCTATACCCTACACTCCATACCCTACACTCTAAACTCTATACCCTACACTCTACACTCTATACCCTACACTCTATAACATACACTCTATACCCTACAATCTATACCCTACACTCTATACCCTACACTCTATACCATACACTCTACACCCTACACTCTATGCCATACACTCTACACCATACACTCTATAGCATACACTCTATACCCTACACTATACACTCTATACCCTACACTCTATACCCTACACTATACACTCTATACCCTACACTCTACACTTTATACCCTACACTCTATACCCTACACTCTATACCCTACACTCTACAACCTGCACTCTATACCCTACACTCTATACCCTACACTCTACACTCTATACCCTACACTCTATACCCTACACTCTATACCCTACACTCTACACTGTATACCATACACTCTATGCCCCACACTCTATACCCTAAACTCTACACTCTATACCCTACACTCTACACCCTAAGCTCTATACCATACACTCTATACCCTACACTCTACACTCTGTACCCTACACTCTATACCCTACACTCTATAACCTACACTCTATACCTTACACTCTATACCCTACAC
Source organism: Ranitomeya imitator (assembly GCF_032444005.1). Taxonomy (NCBI): domain Eukaryota; kingdom Metazoa; phylum Chordata; class Amphibia; order Anura; family Dendrobatidae; genus Ranitomeya; species Ranitomeya imitator. The sequence continues at coordinate 109,314,389 of NC_091285.1, read as the reverse complement.
TCTATACCCTACACTCTATACCCTACACTCTATACCATACACTCTACACTCTATACCCTACACTCTATACCCTACACTCTATACCCTACACTCTATACCCTACACTCTACACTCTATACCATACACTCTATACCATACACTCTATACACTACACTCTATACCCTAAACTCTACACTCTATACCCTACACTCTATAACATACACTCTATACACTACACTCTATACCTTACACTCTATACCCTACACTTTGCACTCTACACCCTACACTCTACACTCTACATTCTATACCCTACACTCTATACCCTACACTCTCTACTCCACACTCTATACCCTACACTCTATACCCTACACTCTATACCCTACACTCTACACCCTACACTCTACACTCTATAGCCTACACTCTATACCCTACACTCTATACCCTACACTCTATACCCTACACTCTATACACTACACTCTACACTTTATACCCTACATTCTATACCATACACTCTATACCCTACACTCTACAACCTGCACTCTATACCCTACACTCTATACCCTACTCTACACTCTATACCCTACACTCTATGCCCTACACTCTTTACCCTACACTCTACACTCTATACCCTACACTCTACACTTTATACCCTACACTCTATACCATACACTCTATACCCTACACTCCATACCCTACACTCTACACTTTATACCCCACACTCTATACCATACACTCTATACCCTACACTCTACACCTTACACTCTATACCATACATTCTATCCCCTACACTCTACACTCTATACCCTACACTCTACACTCTACTCTATACACTACACTCTATAACCTACACTCTACACTCTATACCCTACACTCTACACTCTACACCCTACACTCTATACCCTACACTCTATACCCTACACTCTATACCCTACACTCTAATCCCTACACTCTATACCCTACACTCTATACCATACACTCTACACCCTACACCCTACACTCTACACCCTACACTCTATACCCTATACCCTACACTCTATACCCTACACTCTATACCCTACACTCTATACCCTACACTATACACTCTATACTCTACACTCTACGCTTTATACCCTACACTCTATACCCTACACTCTATACCCTACACTCTACACCCTACACTCTAATCCCTACACTCTTATCCCTACACCCTACACTCTATACCCTACACTCTATACCCTACACTCTATACCCTACACTCTACACCCTACACTCTACACTCTACACTCTATACCCTACACTCTATTCCCTACACTCTATACCCTACACTCTATACCCTACACTCTATACCCTACACTCTATACCCTACACTCTAATCCCTACACTCTAATCCCTACACTCTACACTCTATACCCTACACTCTATACCCTACACTCTATACCCTACACTCTACACCCTACACTCTACACCCTACACTCTAATCCCTACACTCTAATCCCTACACCCTACACTCTATAACCTACACTCTATACCCTACACTCTATACCCTACACTCTACACCCTACACTCTACACCCTACACTCTATACCCTACACTCTATACCCTACACTCTATACCCTACACCCTACACTCTACACCCTACACTCTACACCCTACACTCTACACCCTACACTCTACACTCTATACCCTACACTCTACACCCTGCACTCTGTACCCTACACTCTACACTCTTTACCCTACACTCTATACCCTACACTCTATACCCTACACTCTATACCCTACACGCTACACTATATACCTTACACTCTATACCCTACACTCCATACCCTACACTCTAAACTCTATACCCTACACTCTACACTCTATACCCTACACTCTATAACATACACTCTATACCCTACAATCTATACCCTACACTCTATACCCTACACTCTATACCATACACTCTACACCCTACACTCTATGCCATACACTCTACACCATACACTCTATAGCATACACTCTATACCCTACACTATACACTCTATACCCTACACTCTATACCCTACACTATACACTCTATACCCTACACTCTACACTTTATACCCTACACTCTATACCCTACACTCTATACCCTACACTCTACAACCTGCACTCTATACCCTACACTCTATACCCTACACTCTACACTCTATACCCTACACTCTATACCCTACACTCTATACCCTACACTCTACACTGTATACCATACACTCTATGCCCCACACTCTATACCCTAAACTCTACACTCTATACCCTACACTCTACACCCTAAGCTCTATACCATACACTCTATACCCTACACTCTACACTCTGTACCCTACACTCTATACCCTACACTCTATAACCTACACTCTATACCTTACACTCTATACCCTACACTCTATACCCTACACTCTATACCCTACACTCTATACCATACACTCTACACTCTATACCCTACACTCTATACCCTACACTCTATACCCTACACTCTATACCCTACACTCTACACTCTATACCATACACTCTATACCATACACTCTATACACTACACTCTATACCCTAAACTCTACACTCTATACCCTACACTCTATAACATACACTCTATACACTACACTCTATACCTTACACTCTATACCCTACACTTTGCACTCTACACCCTACACTCTACACTCTACATTCTATACCCTACACTCTATACCCTACACTCTCTACTCCACACTCTATACCCTACACTCTATACCCTACACTCTATACCCTACACTCTACACCCTACACTCTACACTCTATAGCCTACACTCTATACCCTACACTCTATACCCTACACTCTATACCCTACACTCTATACACTACACTCTACACTTTATACCCTACATTCTATACCATACACTCTATACCCTACACTCTACAACCTGCACTCTATACCCTACACTCTATACCCTACTCTACACTCTATACCCTACACTCTATGCCCTACACTCTTTACCCTACACTCTACACTCTATACCCTACACTCTACACTTTATACCCTACACTCTATACCATACACTCTATACCCTACACTCCATACCCTACACTCTACACTTTATACCCCACACTCTATACCATACACTCTATACCCTACACTCTACACCTTACACTCTATACCATACATTCTATCCCCTACACTCTACACTCTATACCCTACACTCTACACTCTACTCTATACACTACACTCTATAACCTACACTCTACACTCTATACCCTACACTCTACACTCTACACCCTACACTCTATACCCTACACTCTATACCCTACACTCTATACCCTACACTCTAATCCCTACACTCTATACCCTACACTCTATACCATACACTCTACACCCTACACCCTACACTCTACACCCTACACTCTATACCCTATACCCTACACTCTATACCCTACACTCTATACCCTACACTCTATACCCTACACTATACACTCTATACTCTACATTCTACGCTTTATACCCTACACTCTATACCCTACACTCTATACCCTACACTCTACACCCTACACTCTAATCCCTACACTCTTATCCCTACACCCTACACTCTATACCCTACACTCTATACCCTACACTCTATACCCTACACTCTACACCCTACACTCTACACTCTACACTCTATACCCTACACTCTATACCCTACACTCTATACCTCACACCCTACACTCTACACCCTACACTCTATACCCTACACTCTACACCCTACACTCTATACCCTACACTCTACACCCTGCACTCTGTACCCTACACTCTACACTCTTTACCCTACACTCTATACCCTACACTCTATACCCTACACTCTATACACTACACTCTACACTTTATACCCTACACTCCATACCATACACTCTATACCCTACACTCTACAACCTGCACTCTATACTCTACACTCTATACCCTACACTCTGCACTCTATACCCTACACTCTATACCCTACACTCTTTACCCTACACTCTACACTCTATACCCTACACTCTATACCCTACACTCTACACTTTATACCCTACACTCTATACCATACACTCTATACCCTACACTCCATACCCTAAACTCTACACTTTATACCCCACACTCTATACCATACACTCTATACCCTACACTCTACACCTTACACTCTATACCCTACATTCTATCCGCTACACTCTACACTCTATACCCTACACTCTACACTCTACTCTATACCCTACACTCTATACCAAACACTCTACACTCTATACCCTACACTCTACACTCTACACCCTACACTCTATACCCTACACTCTATACCCTACACTCTATACCCTACACTCTAATCCCTACACTCTATACCCTACACTTTATACCATACACTCTACACCCTACACCCTACACTCTACACCCTACACTCTATACCCTATACCCTAGACTCTATACCCTACACTCTATACCCTACACTCTATACCCTACACTATACACTCTATACCCTACACTCTACGCTTTATACCCTACACTCTATACCCTACACTCTATACCCTATACTCTATACCCTACACACTACACCCTACACTCTACACCCTACACTCTAATCCCTACACTCTAATCCCTACACCCTACACTCTATACCCTACACTCTATACCCTACACTCTATACCCTACAATCTACACCCTACACTCTACACTCTACACTCTATACCCTACACTCTATACCCTACACTCTATACCCTACACCCTACACTCTACACCCTACACTCTATACCCTACACTCTATACCCTACACTCTATACCCTACACTCTACACTCTATACCTTACACTCTATACCCTACACTCTATACCCTACACTCTAAACTCTATACCCTACACTCTACACTCTATACCCTACACTCTATAACGTACACTCTATACCCTACACTCTATACCCTACACTCTATACCCTACACTCTACACCCTACACTCTATAGCCTACACTCTATACCCTACACTCCAATCCCTACACTCTACACTCTATACCCTACACTCTATACCCTACACTCTATACCCTACACCCTACACTCTACACCCTACACTCTACACTCTATACCCTACACTCTACACCCTACACCCTACACTCTATACCCTACACTCTACACCCTGCACTCTGTACCCTACACTCTACACTCTTTACCCTACACTCTATACCCTACACTCTACAACCTGCACTCTATACCCTACACTCTATACCCTACACTCTATACCCTACACTCTATACCCTACACTCTACACCCTACACTCTAATCCCTACACTCTAATCCCTACACTCTAATCCCTACACCCTATACCCTACACTCTATACCCTACACTCTATACCCTACACTCTATACCCTACACCCTACACTCTACACCCTACACTCTACACTCTATACCCTACACTCTACACCCTACACTCTACACCCTACACTCTACACTCTATACCCTACACTCTACACCCTGCACTCTGTACCCTACACTCTACACTCTTTACCCTACACTCTATACACTACACTCTATACCCTACACTCTATACCCTACACTCTAAACTCTATACCCTACACTCTACACTCTATACCCTACACTCTATAACATACACTCTATACCCTACACTCTATACCCTACACTCTACACCCTACACTCTATACCATACACTCTACACCCTACACTCTATACCATACACTCTACACCATACACTCTATAGCATACACTCTATACCCTACACTATACACTCTATACCCTACACTCTATACCCTACACTCTATACCCTACACTATACACTCTATACCCTACACTCTACACTTTATACCCTACACTCTATACCCTACACTCTATACCCTACACTCTATACCCTACACTCTATACCCTACACTCTACAACCTGCACTCTACAACCTGCAATCTATACCCTACACTCTATACCCTACACTCTACACTTTATACCCTACACTCTATACCCTACACTCTATACCCTACACTCTATACCCTACACTCTATACCCTACACTCTACAACCTGCACTCTACAACCTGCAATCTATACCCTACACTCTATAGCCTACACTCTACACCCTACACTCTATACCCTGCACTCTATACCCTACACTCTACACTCTATACCCTACACTCTACTCCCTACACTCTACACCCTACCGTCTATACCCTACACTCTACACTCTATACCTTACACTCTACACTCTATTCCCTACACTCTATACCCTACACTCTATACCCTACATTCTATACCCTACACTCTACACTCTATACCCTACACTCTATACCCTACACTCCATACCGTACACTCTATACCCTACACTCTACACTCTATACCCTACACTCTTTACGCCACACTCTATACCCTACAGTCTATACCCTACACTCTATACCCTACACTCTACACTCTATACCATACACTCTACACTCTATACCCTACACTCTATCCCCTACACTCTATACCCTACACCCTACACTCTATACCCTACACTCTATACCCTACACTCAACACCCTACACTCTACACCCTACACCCTACACTCTATACCCTATACCCTACACTCTATACCCTACACTCTATACCCTACACTCTATACCCTACACTATACACTCTATACCCTACACTCTACACTTTATACCCTACACTCTATACCCTACACTCTATACCCTGCACTCTACACCCTGCACTCTACACCCAACACTCTAAACCCTACACTCTATACCCTATACTCTATACCCTACACTTTACACTCTATACCCTACACTCTATAGCCTACACTCTATACCCTACAGTATATACCCTACACTCTATACCCTACACTCTACACCTTACACTCTACACTCTATTCCCTACACTCTATACCCTACACTCTATACCCTACACTCTATACCCTACACTCTACACTCTATACCCTACACCCTACACTCTATACCCTACACTCTACACTCTATATCCTACACTCTATACCCTGCACTCTACACCCTGCACTCTACACCCAACACTCTATACCCTACACTCTACACCCTACACTCTATACCCTACACTCGATAACTTACACTCTACACTCTATACCATACACTCTACACCCTACACTCTAATCCCTACACTCTACACTCTATACCCTACACTCTATACCATACACTCTATACCCTACACTCTATATCATACACTCTATACCATACACTCTATACCCTACACTCTATACCCTACACTCTACACCCTACACTCTATACCTTACACTCTATACCCTACACTCTATACCCTACACTGTAAACTCTATACCCTACACTCTACACTCTATACCCTACACTCTATAACATACACTCTATACCCTACACTCTATACCCTACACTCTATACCCTACACTCTATACCCTACACTCTATACCATACACTCTATACCATACACTCTTCACTCTATACCCTACACTCTATACCATACACTCTACACCATACACGCTATAGCATACACTCTATACCCTACACTCTACACTCTATACCCTACACTCTACACTTTATACCCTACTCTCTATACCCTACACTCTATACCCTACACTCTACAACCTGCACTCTATACCCTACACTCTATACCCTACACCTTACACTCTATACCCTACACTATATACCCTACACTCTATATCCTACACTCTATACCCTACACTCCATAGTCTACACTCTATAGCCTACACTCTACACTCTACTCTATACCCTACACTCTATACCCTGCACTCTAATCCCTACACTCTACACTCTATACCCTACACTCTATACCCTACACTCTATACCCTACACTCTACACCCTACACTCTACACCCTACACTCTAATCCCTACACTCTAATCCCTACACTCTAATCCCTACACCCTACACTCTATACCCTACACTCTATACCCTACACTCTATACCCTACACCCTACACTCTACACCCTACACTCTACACCCTACACTCTACACCCTACACTCTACACCCTGCACTCTGTACCCTACACTCTACACTCTTTACCCTACACTCTATACCCTACATTCTATACCCTACACTCTGTACCCTACACTCTATTCCCTACACCCTACACTCTATACCCTACACTCTATACCCTACACTCTATACCCTACACTTTACACTATATACTCTACACTCTATAGCCTACACTCTATACCCTACACTCTATACCCTACATTCTATACCCTACACTCTATACCCTACACTCTATACCCTACACTTTATACCCTACACCCTATACCATACACTCTATACCCTACACTCTACAACCTGCACTCTATACCCTACACTCTATACCCTACACCCTACACTTTATACCCTACACTCTATACCCTACACTCTATACCCTACACTCTATACCCTACACTCTACACCCTACACTCTACACTCTACACTCTATACCCTACACTCTACACCCTGCACTCTGTACCCTACACTCTACACTCTTTACCCTACAATCTATACCCTACACTCTATACCATACACTCTATACCCTACACTCTATACCCTACACTCTACACTTTATACCCTACACTCTATACCATACACTCTATACCCTACACTCTACACTTTATACCCTACACTCTTTACCATACACTCTATACCCTACACTCTATACCCTACACTATACACTCTATACCCTACACTCTACACTGTATACCATACACTCTATGCCCCACACTCTCTACCCTAAACTCTACATTCTATACCCTACACTCTACACCATACACTCTATACCCTACACTCTAAACCCTACACTCTATACCCTACACTCTATACCCTACACTCTACACTCTATACCCTACACTCTATACCCTACACTCTATACCCTACACTCTATACCCTACACTCTACACCCTACACTCTACACCCTACACTCTACACCCTACACTTTACACCCTACACTCTATACCCTACACTCCATACCCTAAACTCTACACTTTATACCCCACACTCTATACCATACACTCTATACCCTACACTCTACACCTTACACTCTATACCCTACATTCTATCCGCTACACTCTACACTCTATACCCTACACTCTACACTCTACTCTATACCCTACACTCTATACCCTACACTCTACACTCTATACCCTACACTCTACACTCTACACCCTACACTCTATACCCTACACTCTATACCCTACACTCTATACCCTACACTCTAATCCCTACACTCTATACCCTACACTTTATACCATACACTCTACAACCTACACCCTACACCCTACACCCTACACTCTATACCCTATACCCTAGACTCTATACCCTACACTCTATACCCTACACTCTATACCCTACACTATACACTCTATACCCTACACTCTACGCTTTATACCCTACACTCTATACCCTATACTCTATACCCTACACACTACACCCTACACTCTACACCCTACACTCTAATCCCTACACTCTATACCCTACAATCTACACCCTACACTCTACACTCTACACTCTATACCCTACACTCTATACCCTACACTCTATACCCTACACCCTACACTCTACACCCTACACTCTATACCCTACACTCTATACCCTACACTCTATACCCTACACTCTACACTCTATACCTTACACTCTATACCCTACACTCTATACCCTACACTCTAAACTCTATACCCTACACTCTACACTCTATACCCTACACTCTATAACGTACACTCTATACCCTACACTCTATACCCTACACTCTATACCCTACACTCTACACCCTACACTCTATAGCCTACACTCTATACCCTACACTCCAATCCCTACACTCTACACTCTATACCCTACACTCTATACCCTACACTCTATACCCTACACCCTACACTCTACACCCTACACTCTACACTCTATACCCTACACTCTACACCCTACACCCTACACTCTATACCCTACACTCTACACCCTGCACTCTGTACCCTACACTCTACACTCTTTACCCTACACTCTATACCCTACACTCTACAACCTGCACTCTATACCCTACACTCTATACCCTACACTCTATACCCTACACTCTACACCCTACACTCTAATCCCTACACTCTAATCCCTACACTCTAATCCCTACACCCTATACCCTACACTCTATACCCTACACTCTATACCCTACACTCTATACCCTACACCCTACACTCTACACCCTACACTCTACACTCTATACCCTACACTCTACACCCTACACTCTACACCCTACACTCTACACTCTATACCCTACACTCTACACCCTGCACTCTGTACCCTACACTCTACACTCTTTACCCTACACTCTATACACTACACTCTATACCCTACACTCTATACCCTACACTCTAAACTCTATACCCTACACTCTACACTCTATACCCTACACTCTATAACATACACTCTATACCCTACACTCTATACCCTACACTCTACACCCTACACTCTATACCATACACTCTACACCCTACACTCTATACCATACACTCTACACCATACACTCTATAGCATACACTCTATACCCTACACTATACACTCTATACCCTACACTCTATACCCTACACTCTATACCCTACACTATACACTCTATACCCTACACTCTACACTTTATACCCTACACTCTATACCCTACACTCTATACCCTACACTCTATACCCTACACTCTACAACCTGCACTCTACAACCTGCAATCTATACCCCACACTCTATACCCTACACTCTACACTCTATACCCTACACTCTATACCCTACACTCTATACCCTACACTCTATAGCCTACACTCTATACCCTACAGTATATACCCTACACTCTATACCCTACACTCTACACCTTACACTCTACACTCTATTCCCTACACTCTATACCCTACACTCTATACCCTACACTCTATACCCTACACTCTACACTCTATACCCTACACCCTACACTCTATACCCTACACTCTACACTCTATATCCTACACTCTATACCCTGCACTCTACACCCTGCACTCTACACCCAACACTCTATACCCTACACTCTACACCCTACACTCTATACCCTACACTCGATAACTTACACTCTACACTCTATACCATACACTCTACACCCTACACTCTAATCCCTACACTCTACACTCTATACCCTACACTCTATACCATACACTCTATACCCTACACTCTATACCATACACTCTATACCATACACTCTATACCCTACACTCTATACCCTACACTCTACACCCTACACTCTATACCTTACACTCTATACCCTACACTCTATACCCTACACTGTAAACTCTATACCCTACACTCTACACTCTATACCCTACACTCTATAACATACACTCTATACCCTACACTCTATACCCTACACTCTATACCCTACACTCTATACCCTACACTCTATACCATACACTCTATACCATACACTCTTCACTCTATACCCTACACTCTATACCATACACTCTACACCATACACGCTATAGCATACACTCTATACCCTACACTCTACACTCTATACCCTACACTCTACACTTTATACCCTACTCTCTATACCCTACACTCTATACCCTACACTCTACAACCTGCACTCTATACCCTACACTCTATACCCTACACCTTACACTCTATACCCTACACTATATACCCTACACTCTATATCCTACACTCTATACCCTACACTCCATAGTCTACACTCTATAGCCTACACTCTACACTCTACTCTATACCCTACACTCTATACCCTGCACTCTAATCCCTACACTCTACACTCTATACCCTACACTCTATACCCTACACTCTATACCCTACACTCTACACCCTACACTCTACACCCTACACTCTAATCCCTACACTCTAATCCCTACACTCTAATCCCTACACCCTACACTCTATACCCTACACTCTATACCCTACACTCTATACCCTACACCCTACACTCTACACCCTACACTCTACACCCTACACTCTACACCCTACACTCTACACCCTGCACTCTGTACCCTACACTCTACACTCTTTACCCTACACTCTATACCCTACATTCTATACCCTACACTCTGTACCCTACACTCTATTCCCTACATTCTACACTCTATACCCTACACTCTATACCCTACACTCTATACCCTACACTTTACACTATATACTCTACACTCTATAGCCTACACTCTATACCCTACACTCTATACCCTACATTCTATACCCTACACTCTATACCCTACACTCTATACCCTACACTTTATACCCTACACCCTATACCATACACTCTATACCCTACACTCTACAACCTGCACTCTATACCCTACACTCTATACCCTACACCCTACACTTTATACCCTACACTCTATACCCTACACTCTATACCCTACACTCTATACCCTACACTCTACACCCTACACTCTACACTCTACACTCTATACCCTACACTCTACACCCTGCACTCTGTACCCTACACTCTACACTCTTTACCCTACAATCTATACCCTACACTCTATACCATACACTCTATACCCTACACTCTATACCCTACACTCTACACTTTATACCCTACACTCTATACCATACACTCTATACCCTACACTCTACACTTTATACCCTACACTCTATACCATACACTCTATACCCTACACTCTATACCCTACACTATACACTCTATACCCTACACTCTACACTGTATACCATACACTCTATGCCCCACACTCTCTACCCTAAACTCTACATTCTATACCCTACACTCTACACCATACACTCTATACCCTACACTCTAAACCCTACACTCTATACCCTACACTCTATACCCTACACTCTACACTCTATACCCTACACTCTATACCCTACACTCTATACCCTACACTCTATACCCTACACTCTACACCCTACACTCTACACCCTACACTCTACACCCTACACTTTACACCCTACACTCTATACCCTACACTCCATACCCTAAACTCTACACTTTATACCCCACACTCTATACCATACACTCTATACCCTACACTCTACACCTTACACTCTATACCCTACATTCTATCCGCTACACTCTACACTCTATACCCTACACTCTACACTCTACTCTATACCCTACACTCTATACCCTACACTCTACACTCTATACCCTACACTCTACACTCTACACCCTACACTCTATACCCTACACTCTATACCCTACACTCTATACCCTACACTCTAATCCCTACACTCTATACCCTACACTTTATACCATACACTCTACAACCTACACCCTACACTCTACACCCTACACTCTATACCCTATACCCTAGACTCTATACCCTACACTCTATACCCTACACTCTATACCCTACACTATACACTCTATACCCTACACTCTACGCTTTATACCCTACACTCTATACCCTATACTCTATACCCTACACACTACACCCTACACTCTACACCCTACACTCTAATCCCTACACTCTATACCCTACAATCTACACCCTACACTCTACACTCTACACTCTATACCCTACACTCTATACCCTACACTCTATACCCTACACCCTACACTCTACACCCTACACTCTATACCCTACACTCTATACCCTACACTCTATACCCTACACTCTACACTCTATACCTTACACTCTATACCCTACACTCTATACCCTACACTCTAAACTCTATACCCTACACTCTACACTCTATACCCTACACTCTATAACGTACACTCTATACCCTACACTCTATACCCTACACTCTATACCCTACACTCTACACCCTACACTCTATAGCCTACACTCTATACCCTACACTCCAATCCCTACACTCTACACTCTATACCCTACACTCTATACCCTACACTCTATACCCTACACCCTACACTCTACACCCTACACTCTACACTCTATACCCTACACTCTACACCCTACACCCTACACTCTATACCCTACACTCTACACCCTGCACTCTGTACCCTACACTCTACACTCTTTACCCTACACTCTATACCCTACACTCTACAACCTGCACTCTATACCCTACACTCTATACCCTACACTCTATACCCTACACTCTACACCCTACACTCTAATCCCTACACTCTAATCCCTACACTCTAATCCCTACACCCTATACCCTACACTCTATACCCTACACTCTATACCCTACACTCTATACCCTACACCCTACACTCTACACCCTACACTCTACACTCTATACCCTACACTCTACACCCTACACTCTACACCCTACACTCTACACTCTATACCCTACACTCTACACCCTGCACTCTGTACCCTACACTCTACACTCTTTACCCTACACTCTATACACTACACTCTATACCCTACACTCTATACCCTACACTCTAAACTCTATACCCTACACTCTACACTCTATACCCTACACTCTATAACATACACTCTATACCCTACACTCTATACCCTACACTCTACACCCTACACTCTATACCATACACTCTACACCCTACACTCTATACCATACACTCTACACCATACACTCTATAGCATACACTCTATACCCTACACTATACACTCTATACCCTACACTCTATACCCTACACTCTATACCCTACACTATACACTCTATACCCTACACTCTACACTTTATACCCTACACTCTATACCCTACACTCTATACCCTACACTCTATACCCTACACTCTACAACCTGCACTCTACAACCTGCAATCTATACCCCACACTCTATACCCTACACTCTACACTCTATACCCTACACTCTATACCCTACACTCTATACCCTACACTCTATACCCTACACTCTACACTCTATACCCTACACTCTATAGCCTACACTCTACACCCTACACTCTATACCCTGCACTCTATACCCTACACTCTACACTCTATACCCTACACTCTACTCCCTACACTCTACACCCTACCGTCTATACCCTACACTCTACACTCTATACCTTACACTCTACACTCTATTCCCTACACTCTATACCCTACACTCTATACCCTACATTCTATACCCTACACTCTACACTCTATACCCTACACTCTATACCCTACACTCCATACCGTACACTCTATACCCTACACTCTACACTCTATACCCTACACTCTTTACGCCACACTCTATACCCTACAGTCTATACCCTACACTCTATACCCTACACTCTACACTCTATACCATACACTCTACACTCTATACCCTACACTCTATCCCCTACACTCTATACCCTACACCCTACACTCTATACCCTACACTCTATACCCTACACTCAACACCCTACACTCTACACCCTACACCCTACACTCTATACCCTATACCCTACACTCTATACCCTACACTCTATACCCTACACTCTATACCCTACACTCTATACCCTACACTATACACTCTATACCCTACACTCTACACTTTATACCCTACACTCTATACCCTACACTCTATACCCTGCACTCTACACCCTGCACTCTACACCCAACACTCTAAACCCTACACTCTATACCCTATACTCTATACCCTACACTTTACACTCTATACCCTACACTCTATAGCCTACACTCTATACCCTACAGTATATACCCTACACTCTATACCCTACACTCTACACCTTACACTCTACACTCTATTCCCTACACTCTATACCCTACACTCTATACCCTACACTCTATACCCTACACTCTACACTCTATACCCTACACCCTACACTCTATACCCTACACTCTACACTCTATATCCTACACTCTATACCCTGCACTCTACACCCTGCACTCTACACCCAACACTCTATACCCTACACTCTACACCCTACACTCTATACCCTACACTCGATAACTTACACTCTACACTCTATACCATACACTCTACACCCTACACTCTAATCCCTACACTCTACACTCTATACCCTACACTCTATACCATACACTCTATACCCTACACTCTATACCATACACTCTATACCATACACTCTATACCCTACACTCTATACCCTACACTCTACACCCTACACTCTATACCTTACACTCTATACCCTACACTCTATACCCTACACTGTAAACTCTATACCCTACACTCTACACTCTATACCCTACACTCTATAACATACACTCTATACCCTACACTCTATACCCTACACTCTATACCCTACACTCTATACCCTACACTCTATACCATACACTCTATACCATACACTCTACACTCTATACCCTACACTCTATACCATACACTCTACACCATACACGCTATAGCATACACTCTATACCCTACACTCTACACTCTATACCCTACACTCTACACTTTATACCCTACTCTCTATACCCTACAGTCTATACCCTACACTCTACAACCTGCACTCTATACCCAACACTCTATACTCTACACCTTACACTCTATACCCTACACTATATACCCTACACTCTATATCCTACACTCTATACCCTACACTCCATAGTCTACACTCTATAGCCTACACTCTACACTCTACTCTATACCCTACACTCTATACCCTGCACTCTAATCCCTACACTCTACACTCTATACCCTACACTCTATACCCTACACTCTATACCCTACACTCTACACCCTACACTCTACACCCTACACTCTAATCCCTACACTCTAATCCCTACACTCTAATCCCTACACCCTACACTCTATACCCTACACTCTATACCCTACACTCTATACCCTACACCCTACACTCTACACCCTACACTCTACACCCTACACCCTACACTCTACGCTCTATTCCCTACACTCTACACCCTGCACTCTGTACCCTACACTCTACACTCTTTACCCTACACTCTATACCCTACATTCTATACCCTACACTCTGTACCCTACACTCTAATCCCTACACCCTACACTCTATACCCTACACTCTATACCCTACACTCTATACCCTACACTTTACACTATATACTCTACACTCTATAGCCTACACTCTATACCCTACACTCTATACCCTACATTCTATACCCTACACTCTATACCCTACACTCTATACCCTACACTTTATACCCTACACCCTATACCATACACTCTATACCCTACACTCTACAACCTGCACTCTATACCCTACACTCTATACCCTACACCCTACACTTTATACCCTACACTCTATACCCTACACTCTATACCCTACACTCTATACCCTACACTCTACACCCTACACTCTACACTCTACACTCTATACCCTACACTCTACACCCTGCACTCTGTACCCTACACTCTACACTCTTTACCCTACAATCTATACACTACACTCTATACCCTACACTCTACACCCTACACTCTACACTCTACACTCTATACCCTACACTCTACACCCTGCACTCTGTACCCTACACTCTACACTCTTTACCCTACAATCTATACACTACACTCTATACCCTACACTCTACACTTTATACCCTACACTCTATACCATACACTCTATACCCTACACTCTACACTTTATACCCTACACTCTATACCCTACACTATACACTCTATACCCTACACTCTACACTGTATACCATACACTCTATGCCCCACACTCTCTACCCTAAACTCTACATTCTATACCCTACACTCTACACCATACACTCTATACCCTACACTCTATACCCTACACTCTATACCCTACACTCTATACCCTACACTCTACACTCTATACCCTACACTCTATACCCTACACTCTATACCCTACACTCTATACCCTACACTCTACACCCTACACTCTACACCCTACACTCTACACCCTACACTTTACACCCTACACTCTATACCCTACACTCTATACCCTACACTATATACTCTATACCCTACACTCTACACCCTGCACTCTGTACCCTACACTCTATACCCTACACTCTACACTCTGTACCCTACACTCTATACCCTACACTCTATACCCTACACTCTATACCCTACACTCTATACCCTACACTCTATACCCTACACTCTACACTCTATACCCTACACTCTATACCATACACTCTACACCCTACACTCTATACCATACACTCTATACCCTACACTTTACACTCTTTACCCTACACTCTATACCATACACTCTACACTTTATACCCTACACTCTATACCATACACACTATACCCTACACTCTATACCCTACACTCTATACCCTACACTCTATACCCTACACTCTAATCCCTACACTCTAATCCCTAGACTCTAATCCCTACACTCTAATCCCTACACTCTATACCCTACACTCTACACTCTATACCCTACACTCTAATCCCTACACTCTAATCCCTACACTCTACACTCTATACCCTACACTCTATACCCTACACTCTATACCCTACACTCTACACTCTATACCCTACACTCTATACCCTACACTCTACACTCTGTACCCTACACTCTATACCCTACACTCTATAAAATACACTCTATACCCCACTCTACACTCTATACCATACACTCTATACCCTACACTCTATACCATACACTCTATACCCTACACTCTATACCCTACACTCCACACCCTACACTCTATACCTTACACTCTATACCCTACACTCTAAAATCTATACCCTACACTCTATACCCTACACTCTATACCCTATACCCTACACTCTATACACTACACTCTATACCATACACGCTATACTCTATACCCTACACTCTATACCATACACTCTACATCCTACACTCTACACCACTCTACACCCCACACTCTACACCCTACACCCTACACTCTATACCCTACACTCTACACCATACACTCTATACCCTATACCCTATAACCTACAATCTATACCCTACACTCTATACCCTACACTCTATACCCTACACTCTTTACCCTACACTCTATACCCTACACTCTATACCATACACTGTATACCCTACACTCTATACCCTACACTCTACACTCTATATCCTACACTCTATACCCTACACTTTACACTCTACACCCTACACTCTACATTCTATACCCTACACTCTAAACTCTACACTCTATAGCCTACACTCTATACCCTACACTCTATACCCTACACTCTACACTTTATATTCTACACTCTATACCATACACTCTATACCCTACACTCTACACTTTATACCCTACACTCTATACCATACACTCTATACCCTACACTCTATACCCTACACTATACACTCTATACCCTACACTCTACACTGTATACCATACACTCTATGCCCCACACTCTCTACCCTAAACTCTACATTCTATACCCTACACTCTACACCCTAAGCTCTATACCATACACTCTATACCCTACACTCTATACCCTACACTCTATACCCTACACTCTATACCCTACACCCTACGCTCTATACGCTACACTCTATAACCTACACTCTATACCCTACACTCTATACCCTACACTCTACACCCTACACTCTACACCCTATACTCTATACCCTACACTCTATACCCTACACTCTATACCCTACACTCTACACTCTATACCATACACTCTATACCATACAATCTATACACTACACTCTATACCCTAAACTCTACACTCTATACCCTACACTCTATAACATACACTCTATACACTACACTCTATATCTTACACTCTATACCCTACACTTTGCACTCTACACCCTACACTCTACACTCTACATTCTATACCCTACACTCTATACTCCACACTCTATACCCTACACTCTATACCCTACACTCTATACCCTACACTCTACACTATATACTCTACACTCTATAGCCTACACTCTATACTCTACACTCTATACCCTACACTCTATACCCTACACTCTATACCCTACACCCTATACCATACACTCTATACCCTACACTCTACAACCTGCACTTTATACCCTACACTCTATACCCTACACCCTACACTTTATACCCTACACTCTATACCCTACACTCTATACCCTACACTCTATACCCTACACTCTACACCCTACACTCTACACTCTACACTCTATACCCTACACTCTACACCCTGCACTCTGTACCCTACACTTTACACTCTTTACCCTACACTCTATACCCTACACTCTATAACCTACACTCTATACCCTACACTCTATACCCTACACTCTACACGTTATACCCTACACTCTATACCATACACTCTATACCCTACACTCTACACTTTATACCCTACACTCTATACCATACACTCTATACCCTACACTCTATACCCTACACTATACACTCTATACCCTACACTCTACACTGTATACCATACACTCTATGCCCCACACTCTCTACCCTAAACTCTACACTCTATACCCTACACTCTACACCCTACACTCTATACCCTACACTCTATACCCTACACTCTATACCCTACACTCTATACCCTACACTCTACACTCTATACCCTACACTCTATACCATACACTCTACACCCTACACTCTACACCCTACACTCTACACCCTACACTCTACACCCTACACTCTACACCCTACACTCTATACCCTACACTCTATACCCTACACTATACACTCTATACCCTACACTCTACACTCTACACTGTATACCATACACTCTATGCCCCACACTCTATACCCTAAACTCTACACTCTATATCCTACACTCTACACCCTAAGCTCTATACCCTTCACTCTATACCCTACACTCTACACTCTATACCCTACACTCTATACCCTGCACTCTATACCATACACTCTACACCCTACACTCTATACCCTACACTATATACCCTACACTCTACACTTTATACCCTACACTCTATACCCTACACTCTATACCCTGCACTCTACACCCTGCACTCTACACCCTGCACTCTACACCCAACACTCTATACCCTACACTCTACACCCTACACTCTATACCCTACACTCTACACTCTATACCCTACACTCTATACCCTACACTCTATACCCTACACTCTACACTCTATACCCTACACTCTATACCATACACTCTATACCCTACACTCTATACCATACACTCTATACCATACACTCTATACCCTACACTCTATACCCCACACTCTATACCCTACACTCTATACCATACACGCTATACCCTACACTCTATACCCTACACTCTATACCCTACACTCTACACCCTACACTCTATACCCTACACTCTATACCCTACACTCTATACCCTACACTCTAAACTCTATACCCTACACTCTAAACTCTACACTTTATACCCTACACTCTATAACATGCACTCTATACCCTACACTCTATACCCTACACTCTATACCCTACACTCTATACCCTACACTCTACACTCTATACCCTACACTCTATACCATACACTGTACACCATACACTCTATAGCATACACTCTATACCCTACACTCTACACTCTATACCCTACACTCTATACCCTACACTCTATACCCTACACTATACACTCTATACCCTACACTCTACACTTTATACCCTACTCTCTATACCCTACACTCTATACCCTACACTCTACAATGTGCACTCTATACCCTACACTCTATACCCTACACTCTATACCCTACACTCTATACCCTACACTCTATACCCTACACTCTATACCCTACACTCTACACTCTATACCCTACACTCTATGACATACACTCTATACACTACACTCTATACCTTACACTCTATACCCTACACTTTACATTCTACACCCTACACTCTACACTCTATTCCCTACACTCTATACCCTACACTCTATACCCTACACTCTATACCCTACACTCTATACCCTACACTCTATACCCTACATTCTAATCCCTACACTCTAATCCCTACACTCTACACTCTATACCCTACACTCTATACCCTACACTCTATACCCTACACTCTACACCCTACACTCTACACCCTACACTCTATACCCTACACTCTAATCCCTACACCCTACACTCTATAACCTACACTCTATACCCTACACTCTATACCCTACACTCTACACCCTACACTCTACACCCTACACTCTATACCCTACACTCTATACCCTACACTCTATACCCTACACTCTACACGTTATACCCTACACTCTATACCATACACTCTATACCCTACACTCTACACTTTATACCCTACACTCTATACCATACACTCTATACCCTACACTCTATACCCTACACTATACACTCTATACCCTACACTCTACACTGTATACCATACACTCTATGCCCCACACTCTCTACCCTAAACTCTACACTCTATACCCTACACTCTACACCCTACACTCTATACCCTACACTCTATACCCTACACTCTATACCCTACACTCTACACTCTATACCCTACACTCTATACCATACACTCTACACCCTACACTCTACACCCTACACTCTACACCCTACACTCTACACCCTACACTCTACACCCTACACTCTATACCCTACACTATACACTCTATACCCTACACTCTACACTCTACACTGTATACCATACACTCTATGCCCCACACTCTATACCCTAAACTCTACACTCTATATCCTACACTCTACACCCTAAGCTCTATACCCTACACTCTATACCCTACACTCTACACTCTATACCCTACACTCTATACCCTACACTCTATACCATACACTCTACACCCTACACTCTATACCCTACACTCTATACCCTACACTCTACACTTTATACCCTACACTCTATACCCTACACTCTATACCCTGCACTCTACACCCTGCACTCTACACCCTGCACTCTACACCCAACACTCTATACCCTACACTCTACACCCTACACTCTATACCCTACACTCTACACTCTATACCCTACACTCTATAGCCTACACTCTATACCCTACACTCTATACCCTACACTCTATTCCCTACACTCTACACTCTATACCCTACACTCTATACCATACACTCTATACCCTACACTCTATACCATACACTCTATACCATACACTCTATACCCTACACTCTATACCCTACACTCTATACCTTACACTCTATACGATACACTCTATACCCTACACTCTATACCCTACACTCTATACCCTACATTCTACACCCTACACTCTATACCCTACACTCTATACCCTACACTCTATACCCTACACTCTAAACTCTATACCCTACACTCTACACTCTACACTTTATACCCTACACTCTATAACATGCACTCTATACCCTACACTCTATACCCTACACTCTATACCCTACACTCTATACCCTACACTCTACACTCTATACCCTACACGATATACCATACACTCTACACCATACACTCTATAGCATACACTCTATACCCTACACTCTACACTCTATACCCTACACTCTATACCCTACACTCTATACCCTACACTATACACTCTATACCCTACACTCTACACTTTATACCCTACTCTCTATACCCTGCACTCTATACCCTACACTCTACAACGTGCACTCTATACCCTACACTCTATACCCTACACCCTACACTCTATACCCTACACTCTATACCCTACACTCTATACCCTACACTCTATACCCTACACTCTACACTCTATACCCTACACTCTATAACATACACTCTATACACTACACTCTATACCTTACACTCTATACCCTACACTTTACATTCTACACCCTACACTCTACACTCTATTCCCTACACTCTATACCCTACACTCTATACCCTACAATCTATACCCTACACTCTATACCCTACACTCTACACTCTATACCCTACACTCTATACCCTACATTCTAATCCCTACACTCTAATCCCTACACTCTACACTCTATACCCTACACTCTATACCCTACACTCTATACCCTACACTCTACACCCTACACTCTACACCCTACACTCTAATCCCTACACTCTAATCCCTACACCCTACACTCTATAACCTACACTCTATACCCTACACTCTATACCCTACACTCTACACCCTACACTCTACACCCTACACTCTATACCCTACACTCTATACCCTACACTCTATACCCTACACCCTACACTCTATAACCTACACTCTATACCCTACACTCTATACCCTACACTCTACACCCTACACTCTACACCCTACACTCTATACCCTACACTCTATACCCTACACTCTATACCCTACACCCTACACTCTACACCCTACACTCTACACCCTACACTCTACACTCTATACCCTACACTCTACACCCTGCACTCTGTACCCTACACTCTACGCTCTTTACCCTACACTCTATACCCTACACTCTATACCCTACACTCTATACCCTACACTCTACACTATATACCTTACACTCTATACCCTACACTCTATACCCTACACTCTAAACTCTATACCCTACACTCTACACTCTATACCCTACACTCTATAACATACACTCTATACCCTACACTCTATACCCTACACTCTATACCCTACACTCTATACCCTACACTCTATACCATACACTCTACACCCTACACTCTATACCATACACTCTACACCATACACTCTATAGCATATACTCTATACCCTACACTATACACTCTATACCCTACACTCTATACCCTACACTCTATACCCTACACTATACACTCTATACCCTACACTCTACACTTTATACCCTACACTCTATACCCTACACTCTATACCCTACACTCTACAACCTGCACTCTATACCCTACACTCTATACCCTACACTCTACACTCTATACCCTACACTCTATACCCTACACTCTATACCCTACACTCTACACTGTATACCATACACTCTATGCCCCACACTCTATACCCTAAACTCTACATTCTATACCCTATACTCTACACCCTAAGCTCTATACCATACACTCTATACCCTACACTCTACACTCTATACCCTACACTCTATACCCTACACGCTATACCCTACACCCTACGCTCTATAAGCTATACTCTATACCCTACACTCTATACCCTACAGTCTATACCCTACACTCTATACCCTACACTCTATACCCTACACTCTATACCCTACACTCTACACTCTATACCCTACACTCTATACCCTACACTCTATACCCTACACTCTATACCCTACACTCTACACTCTATACCATACACTCTATGCCATACACTCTATACACTACACTCTATACCCTAAACTCTATACTCTATACCCTACACTCTATAACATACACTCTATACACTACACTCTATACCTTACACTCTATACCCTACACTTTGCACTCTACACCCTACACTCTACACTCTACATTCTATACCCTACACTCTATACCCTACACTCTCTACTCCACACTCTATACCCTACACTCTATACCCTACACTCTATACCCTACACTCTACACCCTACACTCTACACTCTATAGCCTACACTCTATACCCTACACTCTATACCCTACACTCTATACCCTACACTCTATACACTACACTCTACACTTTATACCCTACACTCTATACCATACACTCTATACCCTACACTCTACAACCTGCACTCTATACCCTACACTCTATACCCTACACTCTACACTCTATACCCTACACTCTATGCCCTACACTCTTTACCCTACACTCTACACTCTATGCCCTACACTCTTTACCCTACACTCTACACTCTATACCCTACACTCTATACCCTACACTCTACACATTATACCCTACACTCTATACCATACACTCTATACCCTACACTCCATACCCTACACTCTACACTTTATACCCCACACTCTATACCATACACTCTATACCCTACACTCTACACCTTACACTCTATACCCTACATTCTATCCCCTACACTCTACACTCTATACCCTACACTCTACACTCTACTCTATACCCTACACTCTATACCCTACACTCTACACTCTATACCCTACACTCTACACTCTACACACTACACTCTATACCCTACACTCTATACCCTACACTCTATACCCTACACTCTAATCCCTACACTCTTTACCCTACACTCTATACCATACACTCTACACCCTACACTCTACACCCTACACTCTATACCCTATACCCTACACTCTATACCCTACACTCTATACCCTACACTCTATACCCTACACTATACACTCTATACCCTACACTCTACGCTTTATACCCTACACTCTATACCCTACACTCTATACCCTACACTCTACACCCTACACTCTACACCCTACACTCTAATCCCTACACTCTAATCTCTACACCCTACACTCTATACCCTACACTCTATACCCTACACTCTATACCCTACACTCTACACCCTACACTCTACACTCTACACTCTATACCCTACACTCTATACCCTACACTCTATTCCTCACACCCTACACCCTACACTCTATACCCTACACTCTACACCCTACACTCTATACCCTACACTCTACACCCTGCACTCTGTACCCTACACTCTACACTCTTTACCCTACACTCTATACCCTACACTCTATACCCTACACTCTATACACTACACTCTACACTTTATACCCTACACTCTATACCATACACTCTATACCCTACACTCTACAACCTGCACTCTATACCCTACACTCTATACCCTACACTCTACACTCTATACCCTACACTCTATACCCTACACTCTTTACCCTACACTCTACACTCTATACCCTACACTCTATACCCTACACTCTCTACTCCACACTCTATACCCTACACTCTATACCCTACACTCTATACCCTACACTCTACACCCTACACTCTACACTCTATAGCCTACACTCTATACCCTACACTCTATACCCTACACTCTATACCCTACACTCTATACACTACACTCTACACTTTATATCCTACACTCTATACCATACACTCTATACCCTACACTCTACAACCTGCACTCTATACCCTACACTCTATACCCTACACTCTACACTCTATACCCTACACTCTATGCCCTACACTCTTTACCCTACACTCTACACTCTATGCCCTACACTCTTTACCCTACACTCTACACTCTATACCCTACACTCTATACCCTACACTCTACACTTTATACCCTACACTCTATACCATACACTCTATACCCTACACTCCATACCCTACTCTCTACACTTTATACCCCACACTCTATACCATACACTCTATACCCTACACTCTACACCTTACACTCTATACCCTACATTCTATCCCCTACACTCTACACTCTATACCCTACACTCTACACTCTACTCTATACCCTACACTCTATGCCCTACACTCTACACTCTATACCCTACACTCTACACCCTACACTCTATACCCTACACTCTATACCCTACACTCTACACTCTATACCCTACACTCTATACCCTACACTCTATACCCTACACTCTACACTGTATACCATACACTCTATGCCCCACACTCTATACCCTAAACTCTACACTCTATACCCTATACTCTACACCCTAAGCTCTATACCATACACTCTATACCCTACACTCTACACTCTATACCCTACACTCTATACCCTACACGCTATACCCTACACCCTACGCTCTATAAGCTATACTCTATACCCTACACTCTATACCCTACACTCTATACCCTACACTCTATACCCTACACTCTATACCCTACACTCTACACTCTATACCCTACACTCTATACCCTACACTCTATACCCTACACTCTATACCCTACACTCTACACTCTATACCATACACTCTATACCATACACTCTATACACTACACTCTATACCCTAAACTCTATACTCTATACCCTACACTCTATAACATACACTCTATACACTACACTCTATACCTTACACTCTATACCCTACACTTTGCACTCTACACCCTACACTCTACACTCTACATTCTATACCCTACACTCTATACCCTACACTCTCTACTCCACACTCTATACCCTACACTCTATACCCTACACTCTGTACCCTACACTCTACACCCTACACTCTACACTCTATAGCCTACACTCTATACCCTACACTCTATACCCTACACTCTATACCCTACACTCTATACACTACACTCTACACTTTATACCCTACACTCTATACCATACACTCTATATCCTACACTCTACAACCTGCACTCTATACCCTACACTCTACACCCTACACTCTACACTCTATACCCTACACTCTATTCCCTACACTCTTTACCCTACACTCTACACTCTATGCCCTACACTCTTTACCCTACACTCTACACTCTATACCCTACACTCTACACATTATACCCTACACTCTATACCATACACTCTATACCCTACACTCCATACCCTACACTCTACACTTTATACCCCACACTCTATACCATACACTCTATACCCTACACTCTACACCTTACACTCTATACCCTACATTCTATCACCTACACTCTACACTCTATACCCAACACTCTACACTCTACTCTATACCCTACACTCTATACCCTACACTCTACACTCTATACCCTACACTCTACACTCTACACACTACACTCTATACCCTACACTCTATACCCTACACTCTATACCCTACACTCTAATCCCTACACTCTTTACCCTACACTCTATACCATACACTCTACACCCTACACCCTACACTCTACACCCTACACTCTATACCCTATACCCTACACTCTATACCCTACACTCTATACCCTACACTCTATACCCTACACTATACACTCTATACCCTACACTCTACGCTTTATACCCTACACTCTATACCCTACACTCTATACCCTACACTCTACACCCTACACTCTACACCCTACACTCTAATCCCTACACTCTAATCTCTACACCCTACACTCTATACCCTACACTCTATACCCTACACTCTATACCCTACACTCTACACCCTACACTCTACACTCTACACTCTATACCCTACACTCTATACCCTACACTCTATTCCTCACACCCTACACTCTACACCCTACACTCTATACCCTACACTCTACACCCTACACTCTATACCCTACACTCTACACCCTGCACTCTGTACCCTACACTCTACACTCTTTACCCTACACTCTATACCCTACACTCTATACCCTACACTCTATACACTACACTCTACACTTTATACCCTACACTCTATACCATACACTCTATACCCTACACACTACAACCTGCACTCTATACCCTACACTCTATACCCTACACTCTACACTCTATACCCTACACTCTACACCCTACACTCTATACCCTATACCCTACACTCTATACCCTACACTCTATACCCTACACTCTATACCCTACACTATACACTCTATACCCTACACTCTACGCTTTATACCCAACACTCTATACCCTACACTCTATACCCTACACTCTACACCCTACACTCTACACCCTACACTCTAATCCCTACACTCTAATCTCTACACCCTACACTCTATACCCTACACTCTATACCCTACACTCTATACCCTACACTCTACACCCTACACTCTACACTCTACACTCTATACCCTACACTCTATACCCTACACTCTATTCCTCACACCCTACACTCTACACCCTACACTCTATACCCTACACTCTACACCCTACACTCTATACCCTACACTCTACACCCTGCACTCTGTACCCTACACTCTACACTCTTTACCCTACACTCTATACCCTACACTCTATACCCTACACTCTATACACTACACTCTACACTTTATACCCTACACTCTATACCATACACTCTATACCCTACACACTACAACCTGCACTCTATACCCTACACTCTATACCCTACACTCTACACTCTATACCCTACACTCTATACCCTACACTCTTTACCCTACACTCTACACTCTATACCCTACACTCTATACCCTACACTCTCTACTCCACACTCTATACCCTACACTCTATACCCTACACTCTATACCCTACACTCTACACCCTACACTCTACACTCTATAGCCTACACTCTATACCCTACACTCTATACCCTACACTCTATACCCTACACTCTATACACTACACTCTACACTTTATATCCTACACTCTATACCATACACTCTATACCCTACACTCTACAACCTGCACTCTATACCTTACACTCTATACCCTACACTCTACTCTCTATACCCTACACTCTATGCCCTACACTCTTTACCCTACACTCTACACTCTATGCCCTACACTCTTTACCCTACACTCTACACTCTATACCCTACACTCTATACCCTACACTCTACACTTTATACCCCACACTCTATACCATACACTCTATACCCTACACTCCATACCCTACTCTCTACACTTTATACCCCACACTCTATACCATACACTCTATACCCTACACTCTACACCTTACACTCTATACCCTACATTCTATCCCCTACACTCTACACTCTATACCCTACACTCTACACTCTACTCTATACCCTACACTCTATACCCTACACTCTAAACTCTATACCCTACACTCTACACCCTACACTCTATACCCTACACTCTATACCCTACACTCTATACCCTACACTCTAATCCCTACACTCTATACCCTACACTCTATACGATACACTCTACACCCTACACCCTACACTCTACACCCTACACTCTATACCCTATACCCTACACTCTATACCCTACACTCTATACCCTACACTCTATACCCTACACTATACACTCTATACCCTACACTCTACGCTTTATACCCTACACTCTATACCCTACACTCTATACCCTACACTCTACACCCTACACTCTACACCCTACACTCTAATCCCTACACTCTAATCCCTACACCCTACACTCTATACCCTACACTCTATACCCTACACTCTATACCCTACACTCTATACCCTACACTCTATACCCTACACTCTACACTCTATACCCTACACTCTATACCCTACACTCTATACCCTACACTCTATACCCTACACTCTACACTCTATACCATACACTCTATGCCATACACTCTATACACTACACTCTATACCCTAAACTCTATACTCTATACCCTACACTCTATAACATACACTCTATACACTACACTCTATACCTTACACTCTATACCCTACACTTTGCACTCTACACCCTACACTCTACACTCTACATTCTATACCCTACACTCTATACCCTACACTCTCTACTCCACACTCTATACCCTACACTCTATACCCTACACTCTATACCCTACACTCTACACCCTACACTCTACACTCTATAGCCTACACTCTATACCCTACACTCTATACCCTACACTCTATACCCTACACTCTATACACTACACTCTACACTTTATACCCTACACTCTATACCATACACTTTATACCCTACACTCTATACCCTACACTCTATACCCTACACTCTACACTCTATACCCTACACTCTATGCCCTACACTCTTTACCCTACACTCTACACTCTATGCCCTACACTCTTTACCCTACACTCTACACTCTATACCCTACACTCTATACCCTACACTCTACACATTATACCCTACACTCTATACCATACACTCTATACCCTACACTCCATACCCTACACTCTACACTTTATACCCCACACTCTATACCATACACTCTATACCCTACACTCTACACCTTACACTCTATACCCTACATTCTTTCCCCTACACTCTACACTCTATACCCTACACTCTACACTCTACTCTATACCCTACACTCTATACCCTACACTCTACACTCTATACCCTACACTCTACACTCTACACACTACACTCTATACCCTACACTCTATACCCTACACTCTATACCCTACACTCTAATCCCTACACTCTTTACCCTACACTCTATACCATACACTCTACACCCTACACTCTACACCCTACACTCTATACCCTATACCCTACACTCTATACCCTACACTCTATACCCTACACTCTATACCCTACACTATACACTCTATACCCTACACTCTACGCTTTATACCCTACACTCTATACCCTACACTCTATACCCTACACTCTACACCCTACACTCTACACCCTACACTCTAATCCCTACACTCTAATCTCTACACCCTACACTCTATACCCTACACTCTATACCCTACACTCTATACCCTACACTCTACACCCTACACTCTACACTCTACACTCTATACCCTACACTCTATACCCTACACTCTATTCCTCACACCCTACACCCTACACTCTATACCCTACACTCTACACCCTACACTCTATACCCTACACTCTACACCCTGCACTCTGTACCCTACACTCTACACTCTTTACCCTACACTCTATACCCTACACTCTATACCCTACACTCTATACACTACACTCTACACTTTATACCCTACACTCTATACCATACACTCTATACCCTACACTCTACAACCTGCACTCTATACCCTACACTCTATACCCTACACTCTACACTCTATACCCTACACTCTATACCCTACACTCTTTACCCTACACTCTACACTCTATACCCTACACTCTATACCCTACACTCTCTACTCCACACTCTATACCCTACACTCTATACCCTACACTCTATACCCTACACTCTACACCCTACACTCTACACTCTATAGCCTACACTCTATACCCTACACTCTATACCCTACACTCTATACCCTACACTCTATACACTACACTCTACACTTTATATCCTACACTCTATACCATACACTCTATACCCTACACTCTACAACCTGCACTCTATACCCTACACTCTATACCCTACACTCTACACTCTATACCCTACACTCTATGCCCTACACTCTTTACCCTACACTCTACGCCCTACACTCTTTACCCTACACTCTACACTCTATACCCTACACTCTATACCCTACACTCTACACTTTATACCCTACACTCTATACCATACACTCTATACCCTACACTCCATACCCTACTCTCTACACTTTATACCCCACACTCTATACCATACACTCTATACCCTACACTCTACACCTTACACTCTATACCCTACATTCTATCCCCTACACTCTACACTCTATACCCTACACTCTACACTCTACTCTATACCCTACACTCTATGCCCTACACTCTACACTCTATACCCTACACTCTACACCCTACACTCTATACCCTACACTCTATACCCTACACTCTACACTCTATACCCTACACTCTATACCCTACACTCTATACCCTACACTCTACACTGTATACCATACACTCTATGCCCCACACTCTATACCCTAAACTCTACACTCTATACCCTATACTCTACACCCTAAGCTCTATACCATACACTCTATACCCTACACTCTACACTCTATACCCTACACTCTATACCCTACACGCTATACCCTACACCCTACGCTCTATAAGCTATACTCTATACCCTACACTCTATACCCTACACTCTATACCCTACACTCTATACCCTACACTCTATACCCTACACTCTATACCCTACACTCTACACTCTATACCCTACACTCTATACCCTACACTCTATACCCTACACTCTATACCCTACACTCTACACTCTATACCATACACTCTATACCATACACTCTATACACTACACTCTATACCCTAAACTCTATACTCTATACCCTACACTCTATAACATACACTCTATACACTACACTCTATACCTTACACTCTATACCCTACACTTTGCACTCTACACCCTACACTCTACACTCTACATTCTATACCCTACACTCTATACCCTACACTCTCTACTCCACACTCTATACCCTACACTCTATACCCTACACTCTGTACCCTACACTCTACACCCTACACTCTACACTCTATAGCCTACACTCTATACCCTACACTCTATACCCTACACTCTATACCCTACACTCTATACACTACACTCTACACTTTATACCCTACACTCTATACCATACACTCTATATCCTACACTCTACAACCTGCACTCTATACCCTACACTCTACACCCTACACTCTACACTCTATACCCTACACTCTATGCCCTACACTCTTTACCCTACACTCTACACTCTATGTCCTACACTCTTTACCCTACACTCTACACTCTATACCCTACACTCTACACATTATACCCTACACTCTATACCATACACTCTATACCCTACACTCCATACCCTACTCTCTACACTTTATACCCCACACTCTATACCATACACTCTATACCCTACACTCTACACCTTACACTCTATACCCTACATTCTATCCCCTACACTCTACACTCTATACCCTACACTCTACACTCTACTCTATACCCTACACTCTATGCCCTACACTCTACACTCTATACCCTACACTCTACACCCTACACTCTATACCCTACACTCTATACCCTACACTCTACACTCTATACCCTACACTCTATACCCTACACTCTATACCCAACACTCTACACTGTATACCATACACTCTATGCCCCACACTCTATACCCTAAACTCTACACTCTATACCCTATACTCTACACCCTAAGCTCTATACCATACACTCTATACCCTACACTCTACACTCTATACCCTACACTCTATACCCTACACGCTATACCCTACACCCTACGCTCTATAAGCTATACTCTATACCCTACACTCTATACCCTACACTCTATACCCTACACTCTATACCCTACACTCTATACCCTACACTCTATACCCTACACTCTACACTCTATACCCTACACTCTATACCCTACACTCTATACCCTACACTCTATACCCTACACTCTACACTCTATACCATACACTCTATACCATACACTCTATACACTACACTCTATACCCTAAACTCTATACTCTATACCCTACACTCTATAACATACACTCTATACACTACACTCTATACCTTACACTCTATACCCTACACTTTGCACTCTACACCCTACACTCTACACTCTACATTCTATACCCTACACTCTATACCCTACACTCTCTACTCCACACTCTATACCCTACACTCTATACCCTACACTCTGTACCCTACACTCTACACCCTACACTCTACACTCTATAGCCTACACTCTATACCCTACACTCTATACCCTACACTCTATACCCTACACTCTATACACTACACTCTACACTTTATACCCTACACTCTATACCATACACTCTATATCCTACACTCTACAACCTGCACTCTATACCCTACACTCTACACCCTACACTCTACACTCTATACCCTACACTCTATGCCCTACACTCTTTACCCTACACTCTACACTCTATGCCCTACACTCTTTACCCTACACTCTACACTCTATACCCTACACTCTACACATTATACCCTACACTCTATACCATACACTCTATACCCTACACTCCATACCCTACACTCTACACTTTATACCCCACACTCTATACCATACACTCTATACCCTACACTCTACACCTTACACTCTATACCCTACATTCTATCCCCTACACTCTACACTCTATACCCAACACTCTACACTCTACTCTATACCCTACACTCTATACCCTACACTCTACACTCTATACCCTACACTCTACACTCTACACACTACACTCTATACCCTACACTCTATACCCTACACTCTATACCCTACACTCTAATCCCTACACTCTTTACCCTACACTCTATACCATACACTCTACACCCTACACCCTACACTCTACACCCTACACTCTATACCCTATACCCTACACTCTATACCCTACACTCTATACCCTACACTCTATACCCTACACTATACACTCTATACCCTACACTCTACGCTTTATACCCTACACTCTATACCCTACACTCTATACCCTACACTCTACACCCTACACTCTACACCCTACACTCTAATCCCTACACTCTAATCTCTACACCCTACACTCTATACCCTACACTCTATACCCTACACTCTATACCCTACACTCTACACCCTACACTCTACACTCTACACTCTATACCCTACACTCTATACCCTACACTCTATTCCTCACACCCTACACTCTACACCCTACACTCTATACCCTACACTCTACACCCTACACTCTATACCCTACACTCTACACCCTGCACTCTGTACCCTACACTCTACACTCTTTACCCTACACTCAATACCCTACACTCTATACCCTACACTCTATACACTACACTCTACACTTTATACCCTACACTCTATACCATACACTCTATACCCTACACACTACAACCTGCACTCTATACCCTACACTCTATACCCTACACTCTACACTCTATACCCTACACTCTATACCCTACACTCTTTACCCTACACTCTACACTCTATACCCTACACTCTATACCCTACACTCTCTACTCCACACTCTATACCCTACACTCTATACCCTACACTCTATACCCTACACTCTACACCCTACACTCTACACTCTATAGCCTACACTCTATACCCTACACTCTATACCCTACACTCTATACCCTACACTCTATACACTACACTCTACACTTTATATCCTACACTCTATACCATACACTCTATACCCTACACTCTACAACCTGCACTCTATACCTTACACTCTATACCCTACACTCTACTCTCTATACCCTACACTCTATGCCCTACACTCTTTACCCTACACTCTACACTCTATGCCCTACACTCTTTACCCTACACTCTACACTCTATACCCTACACTCTATACCCTACACTCTACACTTTATACCCCACACTCTATACCATACACTCTATACCCTACACTCCATACCCTACTCTCTACACTTTATACCCCACACTCTATACCATACACTCTATACCCTACACTCTACACCTTACACTCTATACCCTACATTCTATCCCCTACACTCTACACTCTATACCCTACACTCTACACTCTACTCTATACCCTACACTCTATACCCTACACTCTAAACTCTATACCCTACACTCTACACCCTACACTCTATACCCTACACTCTATACCCTACACTCTATACCCTACACTCTAATCCCTACACTCTATACCCTACACTCTATACCATACACTCTACACCCTACACCCTACACTCTACACCCTACACTCTATACCCTATACCCTACACTCTATACCCTACACTCTATACCCTACACTATACACTCTATACCCTACACTCTACGCTTTATACCCTACACTCTATACCCTACACTCTATACCCTACACTCTACACCCTACACTCTACACCCTACACTCTAATCCCTACACTCTAATCCCTACACCCTACACTCTATACCCTACACTCTATACCCTACACTCTATACCCTACACTCTACACCCTACACTCTACACCCTACACTCTATACCCTACACTCTATACCTCACACCCTACACTCTACACCCTTCACTCTATACCCTACACTCTACACCCTACACTCTATACCCTACACTCTACACCCTGCACTCTGTACCCTACACTCTACACTCTTTACCCTACACTCTATACCCTACACTCTATACACTACACTCTACACTTTATACCCTACACTCTATACCGTACACTCTATACCCTACACTCTACAACCTGCACTCTATACCCTACACTCTATACCCTACACTCTACACTCTATACCCTACACTCTATACCCTACACTCTTTACCCTACACTCTACACTCTATACCCTACACTCTATACCCTACACTCTACACATTA
Organism: Ranitomeya imitator; assembly: GCF_032444005.1. Classification (NCBI taxonomy): domain Eukaryota; kingdom Metazoa; phylum Chordata; class Amphibia; order Anura; family Dendrobatidae; genus Ranitomeya; species Ranitomeya imitator. The sequence continues at coordinate 109,277,217 of NC_091285.1, read as the reverse complement.
TACCCTACACTCTATACCATACACTCTATACCCTACACTCCATACCCTAAACTCTACACTTTATACCCCACACTTTATACCATACACTCTATACCCTACACTCTACACCTTACACTCTATACCCTACATTCTATCCGCTACACTCTACACTCTATACCCTACACTCTACTCTATACCCTACACTCTATACCCTACACTCTACACTCTATACCCTACACTCTACACCCTACACTCTATACCCTACACTCTATACCCTACACTTTATACCCTACACTCTAATCCCTACACTCTATACCCTACACTTTATACCATACACTCTACACCCTACACCCTACACTCTACACCCTACACTCTATACCCTATACCCTACACTCTATACCCTACACTCTATACCCTACACTATACACTCTATACCCTACACTCTACGCTTTATACCCTACACTCTATACCCTACACTCTATACCCTACACTCTATACCCTACACTCTACACCCTACACTCTACACCCTACACTCTAATCCCTACACTCTAATCCCTTCACCCTACACTCTATACCCTACACTCTATACCCTACACTCTATACCCTACACTCTACACCCTACACTCTACACTCTACACTCTATACCCTACACTTTATACCCTACACTCTATACCCTACACCCTACACTCTACACCCTACACTCTATACCCTACACTCTACACCCTACACTCTATACCCTACACTCTACACCCTGCACTCTGTACCCTACACTCTACACTCTTTACCCTACACTCTATACCCTACACTCTATACCCTACACTGTACACTCTATACCTTACACTCTATACCCTACACTCTATACCCTACACTCTAAACTCTATACCCTACACTCTACACTCTATACCCTACACTCTATAACATACACTCTATACCCTACACTCTATACCCTACACTCTATGCCATACACTCTATACCCTACACTCTATACCCTACACTCTATACCCTACACTCTATACCCTACACTCTATCCCCTACACCCTACACTCTACACCATACACTCTACACTCTATACCCTACACTCTATACCCTACACTCTACACCCTGCACTCTGTACCCTACACTCTACACTCTTTACCCTACACTCTATACCCTACACTCTACAACCTGCACTCTATACCCTACACTCTATACCCTACACTCTATACCCTACACTCTATACCCTACACTCTACACCCTACACTCTAATCCCTACACTCTAATCCCTACACTCTAATCCCTACACCCTATACCCTACACTCTATACCCTACACTCTATACCCTACACTCTATACCCTACACCCTACACTCTACACCCTACACTCTACACTCTATACCCTACACTCTACACCCTAAACTCTACACCCTACACTCTACACTCTATACCCTACACTCTACACCCTGCACTCTGTACCCTACACTCTACACTCTTTACCCTACACTCTATACCCTACACTCTATACCCCACACTCTATACCCTACACTCTAAACTCTATACCCTACACTCTACACTCTATACCCTACACTCTATAACATACACTCTATACCCTACACTCTATACCCTACACTCTACACCCTACACTCTATACCATACACTCTACACCATACACTCTATACCCTACACTCTACAACCTGCACTCTGCAACCTGCAATCGATACCCTACACTCTATACCCTACACTCTATACCCTACACTCTATACCCTACACTCTATACCCTACACTCTATACCCTACACTCTACACTCTATACCCTACACTCTATACCCTACACTCTACACTCTATACCCTACACTCTACTCCCTACACTCTACACCCTACCGTCTATACCCTACACTCTACACTCTATACCTTACACTCTACACTCTATTCCCTACACTCTATACCCTACACTCTATACCCTACATTCTATACCCTACACTCTACACTCTATACCCTACACTCTATACCCTACACTCCATACCGTACACTCTATACCCTACACTCTACACTCTATACCCTACACTTTACATTCTACACCCTACACTCTACACTCTATTCCCTACACTCTATACCCTACACTCTATACCCTACACTCTATACCCTACACTCTATACCCTACACTCTAATTCCTACACTCTAATCCCTACACTCTACACTCTATACCCTACACTCTATACCCTACACTCTATACCCTACACTCTACACCCTACACTCTACACCCTACACTCTAATCCCTACACTCTAATCCCTACACCCTACACTCTATAACCTACACTCTATACCCTACACTCTATACCCTACACTCTACACCCTACACTCTACACCCTACACTCTATACCCTACACTCTATACCCTACACTCTATACCCTACACCCTACACTCTACACCCTACACTCTACACCCTACACTCTACACCCTACACTCTACACTCTATACCCTACACTCTACACCCTGCACTCTGTACCCTACACTCTACACTCATTACCCTACACTCTATACCCTACACTCTATACCCTACACTCTACACTATATACCTTACACTCTATACCCTACACTCTATACCCTACACTCTAAACTCTATACCCTACACTCTACACTCTATACCCTACACTCTATAACATACACTCTGTACCCTACACTCTATACCCTACACTATATACCCTACACTCTATACCCTACACTATACACTCTATACCCTACACTCTACACTTTATACCCTACACTCTATACCCTACACTCTATACCCTACACTCTACAACCTGCACTCTATACCCTACACTCTATACCCTACACTCTACACTCTATACCCTACACTCTATACCCTACACTCTATACCCTACACTCTACACTGTATACCATACACTCTATGCCCCACACTCTATACCCTAAACTCTACACTCTATACCCTACACTCTACACCCTAAGCTCTATACCATACACTCTATACCCTACACTCTACACTCTATACCCTACACTCTATACCCTACACTCTATACCCTACACCCTACGCTCTATAAGCTACACTCTATACCCTACACTCTATACCCTACACTCTATAACCTACACTCTATACCTTACACTCTATACCCTACACTCTATACCCTACACTCTATACCCTACACTCTACACTCTATACCCTACACTCTATACCCTACACTCTATACCCTACACTCTATACCCTACACTCTATACCCTACACTATATACCCTACACTCTATACCCTACACTATACACTCTATACCCTACACTCTACACTTTATACCCTACACTCTATACCCTACACTCTATACCCTACACTCTACAACCTGCACTCTATACCCTACACTCTATACCCTACACTCTACACTCTATACCCTACACTCAATACCCTACACTCTATACCCTACACTCTACACTGTATACCATACACTCTATGCCCCACACTCTATACCCTAAACTCTACACTCTATACCCTACACTCTACACCCTAAGCTCTATACCATACACTCTATACCCTACACTCTACACTCTATACCCTACACTCTATACCCTACACTCTATACCCTACACCCTACGCTCTATAAGCTACACTCTATACCCTACACTCTATACCCTACACTCTATAACCTACACTCTATACCTTACACTCTATACCCTACACTCTATACCCTACACTCTATACCCTACACTCTACACTCTATACCCTACACTCTATACCCTACACTCTATACCCTACACTCTATACCCTACACTCTACACTCTATACCATACACTCTATACCATACACTCTATACACTACACTCTATACCCTAAACTCTACACTCTATACCCTACACTCTATACCTTACACTCTATACCCTACACTTTGCACTCTACACCCTACACTCTACACTCTACATTCTATACCCTACACTCTATACCCTACACTCTCTACTCCACACTCTATACCCTACACTCTATACCCTACACTCTATACCCTACACTCTACACCCTACACTCTACACTCTATAGCCTACACTCTATACCCTACACTCTATACCCTACACTTTATACCCTATACTCTATACACTACACTCTACACTTTATACCCTACACTCTATACCATACACTCTATACCCTACACTCTACAACCTGCACTCTATACCCTACACTCTATACCCTACACTCTACACTCTATACCCTACACTCTATACCCTACACTCTACACTCTATACCCTACACTCTATACCCTACACTCTACACTTTATACCATACACTCTATACCATACACTCTATACCCTACACTCCATACCCTACACTCTACACTTTATACCCCACACTCTATACCATACACTCTATACCCTACACTCTACACCTTACACTCTATACCCTACATTCTATCCCCTACACTCTACACTATATACCCTACACTCTACACTCTACTCTATACCCTACACTCTATACCCTACACTCTACACTCTACACCCTACACTCTACACTCTACACCCTACACTCTATACGCTACACTCTATACCCTACACTCTATACCCTACACTCTAACCCCTACACTCTATACCCTACACTCTATACCATACACTCTCCACCCTACACCCTACACTCTACACCCTACACTCTATACCCTATACCCTACACTCTATACCCTACACTCTATACCCTACACTCTATACCCTACACTATACACTCTATACCCTACACTCTACGCTTTATACCCTACACTCTATACCCTACACTCTATACCCTACACTCTACACCCTACACTCTACACCCTACACTCTAATCCCTACACTCTTATCCCTACACCCTACACTCTATACCCTACATTATATACCCTACACTCTATAACCTACACTCTACACCCTACACTCTACACTCTATACCCTACACTCTATACCCTACACTCTATACCTCACACCTACACTCTACACCCTACACTCTATACCCTACACTCTACACCCTACACTCTATACCCTACACTCTACACCCTGCACTCTGTACCCTACACTCTACACTCTTTACCCTACACTCTATACCCTACACTCTATACCCTACACTCTATACACTACACTCTACACTTTATACCCTACACTCTATACCATACACTCTATACCCTACACTCTACAACCTGCACTCTATACTCTACACTCTATACCCTACACTCTATACCCTACACTCTCTACTCCACACTCTATACCCTACACTCTATACCCTACACTCAATACCCTACACTCTACACCCTACACTCTACACTCTATAGCCTACACTCTATACCCTACACTCTATACCCTACACTCTATACCCTACACTCTATACACTACACTCTACACTTTATACCCTACACTCTATACCATACACTCTATACCCTACACTCTACAACCTGCACGCTATACCCTACACTCTATACCCTACACTCTACACTCTATACCCTACACTCTATGCCCTACACTCTTTACCCTACACTCTACACTCTATACCCTACACTCTATACCCTACACTCTACACTTTATACCCTACACTCTATACCATACACTCTATACCCTACACTCCATACCCTACACTCTACACTTTATACCCCACACTCTATACCATACACTCTATACCCTACACTCTACACCTTACACGCTATACCCTACATTCTATCCCCTACACTCTCCACTCTATAACCTACACTCTACACTCTACTCTATACCCTACACTCTATACCCTACACTCTACACTCTATACCCTACACTCTACACTCTACACCCTACACTCTATACCCTACACTCTATACCCTACACTCTATACCCTACACTCTAATCCCTACACTCTATACCCTACACTCTATACCATACAATCTCCACCCTACACCCTACACTCTACACCCTACACTCTATACCCTATACCCTACACTCTATACCCTACACTCTATACCCTACACTCTATACCCTACACTATACACTCTATACCCTACACTCTACGCTTTATACCCTACACTCTATACCCTACACTCTATACCCTACACTCTACACCCTACACTCTACACCCTACACTCTAATCCCTACACTCTTATCCCTACACCCTACACTCTACACCCTACACTCTATACCCTACACTCTATACCCTACACTCTACACCCTACACTCTACACTCTAAACTCTATACCCTACACTCTATACCCTACACTCTATACCTCACACCCTACACTCTACACCCTACACTCTATACCCTACACTCTACACCCTACACTCTATACCCTACACTCTACACCCTACACTCTAATCCCTACACTCTACACTCTATACCCTACACTCTATACCCTACACTCTATACCCTACACTCTACACCCTACACTCTACACCCTACACTCTAATCCCTACACTCTAATCCCTACACTTTAATCCCTACACCCTACACTATATACCCTACACTCTATACCCTACACTCTATACCCTACACCCTACACTCTACACCCTACACTCTACACCCTACACTCTACACTCTATTCCCTACACTCTACACCCTGCACTCTGTACCCTACACTCTACACTCTTTACCCTACACTCTATACCCTACATTCTATACCCTACACTCTATACCCTACACTCTAATCCCTACACTCTACACTCTATACCCTACAATCTATAACCTACACTCTATACCCTACACTCTACACCCTACACTCTACACCCTACACTCTAATCCCTACACTCTAATCCCTACACTCTAATCCCTACACCCTACACTCTATACCCTACACTCTATACCCTACACTCTATACCCTACACTCTACACTCTATACCCTACACTCTACTCCCTACACTCTACACCCTACCGTCTATACCCTACACTCTACACTCTATACCTTACACTCTACACTCTATTCCCTACACTCTATACCCTACACTCTACACTCTGAACCCTGTTCACACAGGTTATATACAGATGATCAGGTTTTTAAATACATCAGATAGGGATTGCATACATTAGTTAGGACTGCTCTGATAAGGGTATACCGTGAAGATTGGTAGAGCAGCTTAGTATACATTTTTTGCAAAAAACGTATCAACCAAATACCCTGTTTTTTACATCTTTTACTAGCACTTGCGGATTACTGCAACATTTTTTCAAACTGAGTGTTTTTGGTTTTACTATTCTCTTTTGTGTCTTCAGGTTTCTTGGTGGTGTGTGAACATGATCATACAGACTTGTTCACTGTGCAAGTAGCCCATGTGTTCCTGTACTCTACACTCTATACCCCACACTCTATACCCTACACTCCATACCGTACACTCTATACCCTACACTCTACACTCTATACCCTACACTCTTTACGCCACACTCTATACCCTACAGTCTATACCCTACACTCTATACCCTACACTCTACACTCTATACCATACACTCTACACTCTATACCCTACACTCTATCCCCTACACTCTATACCCTACACCCTACACTCTATACCCTACACTCTATACCCTACACTCAACACCCTACACTCTACACCCTACACCCTACACTCTATACCCTACACTCTACACTTTATACACTACACTCTATACCCTACACTCTATACCCTGCACTCTACACCCTGCACTCTACACCCAACACTCTAAACCCTACACTCTATACCCTACACTTTATACCCTACACTCTACACTCTATACCCTACACTCTATAGCCTACACTCTATATCCTACAGTATATACCCTACACTCTATACCCTACACTCTACACCTTACACTCTACACTCTATTCCCTACACTCTATACCCTACACTCTATACCCTACACTCTATACCCTACACTCTACACTCTATACCCTACACCCTACACTCTATACCCTACACTCTACACTCTATATCCTACACTCTATACCCTGCACTCTACACCCTGCACTCTACACCCAACACTCTATACCCTACACTCTACACCCTACACTCTATACCCTACACTCGATAACCTACACTCTACACTCTATACCATACACTCTACACCCTACACTCTAATCCCTACACTCTACACTCTATACCCTACACTCTATACCATACACTCTATACCCTACACTCTATACCATACACTCTATACCATACACTCTATACCCTACACTCTATACCCTACACTCTACACCCTACACTCTATAGCTTACACTCTATACCCTACACTCTATACCCTACACTCTAAACTCTATACCCTACACTCTACACTCTATACCCTACACTCTATAACATACACTCTATACCCTACACTCTATACACTACACTCTATAACCTACACTCTATACCATACACTCTATACCATACACTCTACACTCTATACCCTACACTCTATACCATACACTCTACACCATACACTCTATAGCATACACTCTATACCCTACACTCTACACTCTATACCCTACACTCTATACCCTACACTCTATACCCTACACTATACACTCTATACCCTACACTCTACACTTTATACCCTACTCTCTATACCCTACACTCTATACCCTACACTCTACAACCTGCACTCTATATCCTACACTCTATACCCTACAACTTACACTCTATACCCTACACTCTATACCCTACACTCTATACCCTACACTCTATAGTCTACACTCTATAGCCTGCACTCTACACTCTACTCTATACCCTACACTCTATACCCTACACTCTAATCCCTACACTCTACACTCTATACCCTACACTCTATACCCTACACTCTATACCCTACACTCTACACCCTACACTCTACACCCTACACTCTAATCCCTACACTCTAATCCCTACACTTTAATCCCTACACCCTACACTATATACCCTACACTCTATACCCTACACTCTATACCCTACACCCTACACTCTACACCCTACACTCTACAAACTACACTCTACACTCTATTCCCTACACTCTACACCCTGCACTCTGTACCCTACACTCTACACTCTTTACCCTACACTCTATACCCTACATTCTATACCCTACACTCTATACCCTACACTCTAATCCCTACACTCTACACTCTATACCCTACAATCTATAACCTACACTCTATACCCTACACTCTACACCCTACACTCTACACCCTACACTCTAATCCCTACACTCTAATCCCTACACTCTAATCCCTACACCCTACACTCTATACCCTACACTCTATACCCTACACTCTATACCCTACACTCTACACTCTATACCCTACACTCTACTCCCTACACTCTACACCCTACCGTCTATACCCTACACTCTACACTCTATACCTTACACTCTACACTCTATTCCCTACACTCTATACCCTACACTCTATACCCTACATTCTATACCCTACACTCTACACTCTGAACCCTGTTCACACAGGTTATATACAGATGATCAGGTTTTTAAATACATCAGATAGGGATTGCATACATTAGTTAGGACTGCTCTGATAAGGGTATACCGTGAAGATTGGTAGAGCAGCTTAGTATACATTTTTTGCAAAAAACGTATCAACCAAATACCCTGTTTTTTACATCTTTTACTAGCACTTGCGGATTACTGCAACATTTTTTCAAACTGAGTGTTTTTGGTTTTACTATTCTCTTTTGTGTCTTCAGGTTTCTTGGTGGTGTGTGAACATGATCATACAGACTTGTTCACTGTGCAAGTAGCCCATGTGTTCCTGTACTCTACACTCTATACCCCACACTCTATACCCTACACTCCATACCGTACACTCTATACCCTACACTCTACACTCTATACCCTACACTCTTTACGCCACACTCTATACCCTACAGTCTATACCCTACACTCTATACCCTACACTCTACACTCTATACCATACACTCTACACTCTATACCCTACACTCTATCCCCTACACTCTATACCCTACACCCTACACTCTATACCCTACACTCTATACCCTACACTCAACACCCTACACTCTACACCCTACACCCTACACTCTATACCCTACACTCTACACTTTATACACTACACTCTATACCCTACACTCTATACCCTGCACTCTACACCCTGCACTCTACACCCAACACTCTAAACCCTACACTCTATACCCTACACTTTATACCCTACACTCTACACTCTATACCCTACACTCTATAGCCTACACTCTATATCCTACAGTATATACCCTACACTCTATACCCTACACTCTACACCTTACACTCTACACTCTATTCCCTACACTCTATACCCTACACTCTATACCCTACACTCTATACCCTACACTCTACACTCTATACCCTACACCCTACACTCTATACCCTACACTCTACACTCTATATCCTACACTCTATACCCTGCACTCTACACCCTGCACTCTACACCCAACACTCTATACCCTACACTCTACACCCTACACTCTATACCCTACACTCGATAACCTACACTCTACACTCTATACCATACACTCTACACCCTACACTCTAATCCCTACACTCTACACTCTATACCCTACACTCTATACCATACACTCTATACCCTACACTCTATACCATACACTCTATACCATACACTCTATACCCTACACTCTATACCCTACACTCTACACCCTACACTCTATAGCTTACACTCTATACCCTACACTCTATACCCTACACTCTAAACTCTATACCCTACACTCTACACTCTATACCCTACACTCTATAACATACACTCTATACCCTACACTCTATACACTACACTCTATAACCTACACTCTATACCATACACTCTATACCATACACTCTACACTCTATACCCTACACTCTATACCATACACTCTACACCATACACTCTATAGCATACACTCTATACCCTACACTCTACACTCTATACCCTACACTCTATACCCTACACTCTATACCCTACACTATACACTCTATACCCTACACTCTACACTTTATACCCTACTCTCTATACCCTACACTCTATACCCTACACTCTACAACCTGCACTCTATATCCTACACTCTATACCCTACAACTTACACTCTATACCCTACACTCTATACCCTACACTCTATACCCTACACTCTATACCCTACACTCTATAGTCTACACTCTATAGCCTGCACTCTACACTCTACTCTATACCCTACACTCTATACCCTACACTCTAATCCCTACACTCTACACTCTATACCCTACACTCTATACCCTACACTCTATACCCTACACTCTACACCCTACACTCTACACCCTACACTCTAATCCCTACACTCTAATCCCTACACTTTAATCCCTACACCCTACACTATATACCCTACACTCTATACCCTACACTCTATACCCTACACCCTACACTCTACACCCTACACTCTACACCCTAAACTCTACACTCTATTCCCTACACTCTACACCCTGCACTCTGTACCCTACACTCTACACTCTTTACCCTACACTCTATACCCTACATTCTATACCCTACACTCTATACCCTACACTCTAATCCCTACACTCTACACTCTATACCCTACAATCTATAACCTACACTCTATACCCTACACTCTACACCCTACACTCTACACCCTACACTCTAATCCCTACACTCTAATCCCTACACTCTAATCCCTACACCCTACACTCTATACCCTACACTCTATACCCTACACTCTATACCCTACACTCTACACTATATACTCTACACTCTATAGCCTACACTCTATACCCTACACTCTATACCCTACACTCTATACCCTACACTCTATACCCTACACTCTATACCCTACACTTTATACCCTACACCCTATACCATACACTCTATACCCTACACTCTACAACCTGCACTCTATACCCTACACTCTATACCCTACACCCTACACTTTATACCCTTCACTCTATACCCTACACTCTATACCCTACACTCTATACCCTACACTCTACACCCTACACTCTACACTCTACACTCTATACCCTACACTCTACACCCTGCACTCTGTACCCTACACTCTACACTCTTTACCCTACACTCTATACCCTACACTCTATACCCTACACTCTATACCCTACACTCTACACTTTATACCCTACACTCTATACCATACACTCTATACCCTACACTCTACACTTTATACCCTACACTCTATACCATACACTCTATACCCTACACTCTGTACCCTACACTATACACTCTATACCCTACACTCTACACTGTATACCATACACTCTATGCCCCACACTCTCTACCCTAAACTCTACACTCTATACCCTACACTCTACACCCTACACTCTATACCCTACACTCTATACCCTACACTCTATACCCTACACTCTACACTCTATACCCTACACTCTATACCATACACTCTACACCCTACACTCTACACCCTACACTCTACACCCTACACTCTACACCCTACACTTTACACCCTACACTCTATACCCTACACTCTATACTCTACACTATACACTCTATACCCTACACTCTACACCCTGCACTCTGTACCCTACACTCTATACCCTACACTCTACACTCTGTACCCTACACTCTATACCCTACACTCTATACCCTACACTCTATACCCTACACTCTATACCCTACACTCTACACTCTATACCCTACACTCTATACCATACACTCTACACCCTACACTCTATACCATACACAGTGTAGGGTGTAGGGTGTAGAGTGTGGGGTGTAGAGTGGTGTAGAGTGTAGGATGTAGAGTGTATGGTATAGAGTGTAGGGTATAGAGTATAGCGTGTATGGTATAGAGTGTAGTGTATAGAGTGTAGGGTATAGGGTATAGAGTGTAGGGTATAGAGTGTAGGGTGTTTAGTGTAGGGTATAGAGTGTAGGGTATAGAGTGTATGGTATAGAGTGTAGGGTATAGAGTGTATGGTATAGAGTGTAGAGTGTAGGGTATAGAGTGTATTTTATAGAGTGTAGGGTATAGAGTGTAGAGTGTAGGGTATAGAGTGTAGGGTATAGAGTGTAGAGTGTAGGGTATAGAGTGTAGGGTATAGAGTGTAGAGTGTAGGGTATAGAGTGTAGGGTATAGAGTGTAGGGTATAGAGTGTAGAGTGTAGGGATTAAAGTGTAGGGATTAGAGTGTAGGGTATAGAGTGTAGAGTGTAGAGTATAGAGTGTAGGGTATAGAGTGTAGGAATTAGAGTGTAGGGATTAGAGTGTAGGGATTAGAGTGTAGGGATTAGAGTGTAGGGTATAGAGTGTAGGGTATAGAGTGTAGGGTATAGTGTGTATGGTATAGAGTGTAGGGGATAAAGTGTAGAGTGTATGGTATAGAGTGTAGGGTATAGAGTGTAAAGTGTAGGGTATAGAGTGTATGGTATAGAGTGTAGGGTGTAGAGTGTATGGTATAGAGTGTAGGGTATAGAGTGTAGAGTGGAGGGTATAGAGTGGAGGGTATAGAGTGTAGGGTATAGAGTGTAGGGTATAGAGTGTAGGGTATAGAGTGTAGGGTACAGAGTGTAGAGTGTAGGGTATAGAGTGTAGGGTACAGAGTGCAGGGTGTAGAGTGTAGGGTATAGAGTGTATAGTGTAGGGTATAGAGTGTAGGGTATAGAGTGTAGGGTGTAAAGTGTAGGGTGTAGAGTGTAGGGTGTAGAGTGTAGGGTGTAGAGTGTAGGGTGTAGAGTGTATGGTATAGAGTGTAGGGTATAGAGTGTAGAGTGTAGGGTATAGAGTTTAGGGTATAGAGTGTAGGGTATAGAGTGTAGTGTATAGAGTGTAGGGTGTAGAGTGTAGGGTATAGAGTGTAGAGTTTAGGGTAGATAGTGTGGGGCATAGAGTGTATGGTATACAGTGTAGAGTGTAGGGTATAGAGTGTATAGTGTAGGGTATAGAGTGTAGGGTATAGAGTGTATGGTATAGAGTGTAGGGTATAAAGTGTAGAGTGTAGGGTATAGAGTGTATGGTATAGAGTGTAGGGTATAAAGTGTAGAGTGTAGGGTATAGAGTGTAGGGTATAGAGTGTAGGGTATAGAGTGTAGGGTAAAGAGTGTAGAGTGTAGGGTACAGAGTGCAGGGTGTAGAGTGTAGGGTATAGAGTGTAGAGTGTAGAGTGTAGGGTGTAGAGTGTAGGGTATAGAGTGTAGGGTATAGAGTGTAGGATATAGAGTGAAGGGTATAAAGTGTAGGGTGTAAGGTATAGAGTGTAGGGTATAGAGTGCAGGTTGTAGAGTGTAGGGTATAGAGTGTATGGGATAGGGTGTAGGGTATAAAGTGTAGGGTATAGAGTGTAGGGTATAGAGTGTAGGGTATAGAGTGTAGGGTATAGAGTGTAGGGTAAAGAGTGTAGAGTGTAGGGTACAGAGTGCAGGGTGTAGAGTGTAGGGTATAGAGTGTAGAGTGTAGAGTGTAGGGTGTAGAGTGTAGGGTATAAAGTGTAGGGTATAGAGTGTAGGGTATAGAGTGAAGGGTATAAAGTGTAGGGTGTAGGGTATAGAGTGTAGGGTATAGAGTGCAGGTTGTAGAGTGTAGGGTATAGAGTGTATGGTATAGGGTGTAGGGTATAAAGTGTAGGGTATAGAGTGTAGGGTATAGAGTGTAGGGTATAGAGTGTAGGCTATAGAGTGTAGAGTATATAGTGTAGAGTGTAGGGTATAGAGTGTAGGGTATAGAGTGTAGGGTATAGAGTGTAGGGTGTAGGGATTAGAGTGTAGGGATTAGAGTGTAGGGTGTAGAGTGTAGGGTGTAGAGTGTAGGGTATAGAGTGCAGGGTATAGAGTGTAGGGTATAGAGTGTAGAGTGTAGGGATTAGAGTGTAGGGTATAGAGTGTAGGGTATAGAATGTAGGGTATAGAGTGTAGGGTAAAGAGTGTAGAGTGTAGGGTACAGAGTGCAGGGTGTAGAGTGTAGGGAATAGAGTGTAGAGTGTAGGGTGTAGAGTGTAGGGTGTAGAGTGTAGGGTGTAGAGTGTAGGGTGTAGGGTATAGAATGTAGGGTATAGAGTGTAGGGTATATAGTGTAGGGTGTAGGGATTAGAGTGTAGGGATTAGAGTGTAGGGATTAGAGTGTAGGTTGTAGAGTGTAGGGTGTAGAGTGTAGGGTATAGAGTGTAGGGTATAGAGTGTAGGGTATAGAGTGTAGAGTGTAGGGATTAGAGTGTAGGGTATAGAGTGTAGGGTATAGAGTAGAGTGTAGAGTGTAGGCTATAGAGTGTAGACTATAGAGTGTAGGGTATAGAGTGTAGGGTATAGAGTGTAGGGTATAGAGTGTAGGGTATAGAGTGTAAGGTGTAGGGTATAGAGTGTAGACTATAGAGTGCAGGTTGTAGAGTGTAGGGTATAGAGTGTAGGGTATAGAGAGTAGGGTATAAAGTGTAGAGTGTAGGGTATAGAGTGTATAGTGTAGGGTATAGAGTGTAGGGTATAGAGTGTAGAGTGTAGGGTATCGAGTGTATGCTATAGAGTGTATGGTGTAGAGTGTATGGTATAGAGTGTAGGGTATAGAGTGTAGAGTGTATGGTATAGAGTGTATGGTATAGAGTGTAGGGTATAGAGTGTAGGGTATAGAGTGTAGGGTATAGAGTGTATGTTATAGAGTGTAGGGTATAGAGTGTAGAGTGTAGGGTATAGAGTTTAGAGTGTAGGGTATAGAGTGTAGGGTATAGAGTGTAAGGTATAGAGTGTAGGGTGTAGAGTGTAGGGTATAGAGTGTAGGGTATAGAGTGTATGGTATAGAGTGTATGGTATAGAGTGTACGGTATAGAGTGTATGGTATAGAGTGTAGGGTATAGAGTGTAGAGTGTAGGGATTAGAGTGTAGGGTGTAGAGTGTATGATATAGAGTGTAGAGTGTAGGTTATCGAGTGTAGGGTATAGAGTGTAGGGTGTAGAGTGTAGGGTATAGAGTGTTGGGTGTAGAGTGCAGGGTGTAGAGTGCAGGGTATAGAGTGTAGGATATAGAGTGTAGAGTGTAGGGTATAGAGTGTAGGGTGTAGGGTATAGAGTGTAGAGTGTAGGGTATAGAGTGTAGGGTATAGAGTGTAGGGTATAGAGTGTAGGATATAGAGTGTAGAGTGTAGGGTATAGAGTGTAGAGTGTAGGGTATAGAGTGCAGGGTGTAGAGTGCAGGGTATAGAGTGTAGGATATAGAGTGTCGAGTGTAGGGTATAGAGTGTAGGGTGTAGGGTATAGAGTGTAGAGTGTAGGGTATAGAGTGAAGGGTATAAAGTGTAGGGTGTAGGGTATAGGGTGTAGGGTATAGAGTGCAGGTTGTAAAGTGTAGGGTATAGAGTGTATGGTATAGGGTGTAGGGTATAAAGTGTAGGGTATAGAGTGTAGGGTATAGAGTGTAGGGTATAGAGTGTAGGGTAAAGAGTGTAGAGTGTAGGGTACAGAGTGCAGGGTGTAGAGTGTAGGGTATAGAGTGTAGAGTGTAGAGTGTAGGGTGTAGAGTGTAGGGTATAGAGTGTAGGGTATAGAGTGTAGGGTATAGAGTGAATGGTATAAAGTGTAGGGTGTAGGGTATAGAGTGTAGGGTATAGAGTGCAGGTTGTAGAGTGTAGGGTATAGAGTGTATGGTATAGGGTGTAGGGTATAAAGTGTAGGGTATAGAGTGTAGGGTATAGAGTGTAGGGTATAGAGTGTAGGGTATAGAGTGTAGGCTATAGAGTGTAGAGTATATAGTGTAGAGTGTAGGGTATAGAGTGTAGGGTATAGAGTGTAGGGTATAGAGTGTAGGGTGTAGGGATTAGAGTGTAGGGATTAGAGTGTAGGGTGTAGGGTGTAGAGTGTAGGGTATAGAGTGCAGGGTATAGAGTGTAGGATATAGAGTGTAGAGTGTAGGGATTAGAGTGTAGGGTATAGAGTGTAGGGTATAGAATGTAGGGTATAGAGTGTAGGGTAAAGAGTGTAGAGTGTAGGGTACAGAGTGCAGGGTGTAGAGTGTAGGGAATAGAGTGTAGAGTGTAGGGTGTAGAGTGTAGGGTGTAGAGTGTAGGGTGTAGAGTGTAGGGTGTAGGGTTTAGAGTGTAGGGTATAGAGTGTAGGGTATATAGTGTAGGGTGTAGGGATTAGAGTGTAGGGATTAGAGTGTAGGGATTAGAGTGTAGGGTGTAGAGTGTAGGGTGTAGAGTGTAGGGTATAGAGTGTAGGGTATAGAGTGTAGGGTATAGAGTGTAGAGTGTAGGGATTAGAGTGTAGGGTATAGAGTGTAGGGTATAGAGTAGAGTGTAGAGTGTAGGCTATAGAGTGTAGACAATAGAGTGTAGGGTATAGAGTGTAGGGTATAGAGTGTAGGGTATAGAGTGTAGGGTATAGAGTGTAAGGTGTAGGGTATAGAGTGTAGGGTATAGAGTGCAGGTTGTAGAGTGTAGGGTATAGAGTGTAGGGTATAGAGAGTAGGGTATAAAGTGTAGAGTGTAGGGTATAGAGTGTATAGTGTAGGGTATAGAGTGTAGGGTATAGAGTGTAGAGTGTAGGGTATAGAGTGTATGCTATAGAGTGTATGGTGTAGAGTGTATGGTATAGAGTGTAGGGTATAGAGTGTAGAGTGTATGGTATAGAGTGTATGGTATAGAGTGTAGGGTATAGAGTGTAGGGTATAGAGTGTAGGGTATAGAGTGTATGTTATAGAGTGTAGGGTATAGAGTGTAGAGTGTAGGGTATAGAGTTTAGAGTGTAGGGTATAGAGTGTAGGGTATAGAGTGTAAGGTATAGAGTGTAGGGTGTAGAGTGTAGGGTATAGAGTGTAGGGTATAGAGTGTATGGTATAGAGTGTATGGTATAGAGTGTAGGGTATAGAGTGTATGGTATAGAGTGTAGGGTATAGAGTGTAGAGTGTAGGGATTAGAGTGTAGGGTGTAGAGTGTATGGTATAGAGTGTAGAGTGTAGGTTATCGAGTGTAGGGTATAGAGTGTAGGGTGTAGAGTGTAGGGTATAGAGTGTTGGGTGTAGAGTGCAGGGTGTAGAGTGCAGGGTATAGAGTGTAGGATATAGAGTGTAGAGTGTAGGGTATAGAGTGTAGGGTGTAGGGTATAGAGTGTAGAGTGTAGGGTATAGAGTGTAGGGTATAGAGTGTAGGGTATAGAGTGTAGGGAATAGAGTGTAGAGTGTAAGGTGTAGAGTGTAGGGTATAGAGTGTAGGGTATATACTGTAGGGTATAGAGTGTAGGCTATAGAGTGTAGGGTATAGAGTGTAGAGTGTAGGGTATAAAGTGTAGGGTATAGAGTGTAGGGTTTAGAGTGTTGGGTGTAGAGTGCAGGGTGTAGAGTGCAGGGTATAGAGTGTAGGGTATAGAGTGTAGGGTATAAAGTGTAGAATGTAGGGTATAGAGTGTATAGTGTAGGGTATAGAGTGTAGGGTATAGAGTGTAGGGTATAGAGTGTAGGGTATAGAGTGTAGGGTATAGGGTATAGAGTGTAGGGTGTAGGGTGTAGAGTGTAGGGTGTTGAGTGTAGGGTATAGAGTGTAGGGTATAGAGTGTAGGGTGTAGGGTATAGAGTGTAGGGGATAGAGTGTAGGGTATAGAGTGTAGAGTGTATGGTATAGAGTGTAGAGTGTAGGGTATAGAGTGTAGGGTATAGACTGTAGGGTATAGAGTGTGGCGTAAAGAGTGTAGGGTATAGAGTGTAGAGTGTAGGGTATAGAGTGTACGGTATGGAGTGTAGGGTATAGAGTGTAGGGTATAGAGTGTAGAGTACAGGAACACATGGGCTACTTGCACAGTGAACAAGTCTGTATGATCATGTTCACACACCACCAAGAAACCTGAAGACACAAAAGAGAATAGTAAAACCAAAAACACTCAGTTTGAAAAAATGTTGCAGTAATCCGCAAGTGCTAGTAAAAGATGTAAAAAACAGGGTATTTGGTTGATACGTTTTTTGCAAAAATTGTATACTAAGCTGCTCTACCAATCTTCACGGTATACCCTTATCAGAGCAGTCCTAACTAATGTATGCAATCCCTATCTGATGTATTTAAAAACCTGATCATCTGTATATAACCTGTGTGAACAGGGTTCAGAGTGTAGAGTGTAGGGTATAGAATGTAGGGTATAGAGTGTAGGGTATAGAGTGTAGAGAATAGAGTGTAGAGTGTAAGGTATAGAGTGTAGAGTGTAGGGTATAGACGGTAGGGTGTAGAGTGTAGGGAGTAGAGTGTAGGGTATAGAGTGTAGAGTGTAGGGTATAGAGTGCAGGGTATAGAGTGTAGGGTGTAGAGCGTAGGCTATAGAGTGTAGGGTATAGAGTGTAGAGTGTAGGGTATAGAGTGTAGGGTATAGAGTGTAGGGTATGGAGTGTAGGGTATAGAGTGTAGAGTGTAGGGTATAGAGTGTAGGGTATAGATTGCAGGTTGTAGAGTGCAGGTTGTAGAGTGTAGGGTATAGAGTGTACGGTATAGAGTGTAGGGTATAGAGTGTAGGGTATAGAGTGTAGGGTATAAAGTGTAGAGTGTAGGGTATAGAGTGTATAGTGTAGGGTATAGAGTGTAGGGTATAGAGTGTAGGGTATAGAGTGTATAGTGTAGGGTATAGAGTGTATGCTATAGAGTGTATGGTGTAGAGTGTATGGTATAGAGTGTAGGGTGTAGAGTGTATGGTATAGAGTGTAGGGTGTAGAGTGTAGGGTATAGAGTGTAGGGTATAGAGTGTATGTTACAGAGTGTAGGGTATAGAGTGTAGAGTGTAGGGTATAGAGTTTAGAGTGTAGGGTATAGAGTGTAGGGTATAGAGTGTAGGGTATAGAGTGTAGGGTAAAGAGTGTAGAGTGTAGGGTACAGAGTGCAGGGTGTAGAGTGTAGGGTATAGAGTGTAGAGTGTAGGGTGTAGAGTGTAGGGTGTAGAGTGTAGGGTATAGAGTGTAGAGTGTAGGGTGTAGAGTGTAGGGTGTAGGGTATAGAGTGTAGGGTATAGAGTGTAGGGTATAGAGTGTAGGGTATAGGGTGTAGGGATTAGAGTGTAGGGATTAGAGTGTAGGGATTAGAGTGTAGGGTGTAGAGTGTAGGGTATAGAGTGTAGGGTATAGAGTGTAGGGTATAGAGTGTAGGGTATAGAGTGCAGGTTGTAGAGTGTAGGGTATAGAGTGTAGGGTAAAGAGTGTAGAGTGTAGGGTACAGAGTGCAGGGTGTAGAGTGTAGGGTATAGAGTGTAGGGTGTAGGGTGTAGAGTGTAGGCTATAGAGTGTAGAGTGTAGGGTGTAGAGTGTAGGGTGTAGGGTATAGGGTGTAGGGTATAGAGTGTAGGGTATAGAGTGTAGAGTGTAGGGATTAGAGTGTAGGGTATAGAGTGTAGGCTATAGAGTGTAGGGTGTAGAGTGTAGGGTATAGAGTGTATGGTATAGAGTGTAGGGTATAGAGTGTAGGGTATAGAGTGTATGTTATAGAGTGTAGGGTATAGAGTGTAGAGTGTAGGGTATAGAGTTTAGAGTGTAGGGTATAAAGTGTAGTGTATAGAGTGTAAGGTATAGAGTGTAGAGTGTAGGGTATAGAGTGTAGGGTATAGAGTGAAGGGTATAGAGTGTAGGGTATAGAGTGTAGGGTAAAGAGTGTAGAGTGTAGGGTACAGAGTGCAGGGTGTAGAGTGTAGGGTATAGAGTGTAGGGTGTAGAGTGTAGGGTATAGAGTGTAGGGTGTAGAGTGTAGGGTGTAGGGTATAGAGTGTAGGGTATAGAGTGTAGGGAATAGAGTGTAGAGTGTAGGGATTAGAGTGTAGGGATTAGAGTGTAGGGTGTAGAGTGTAGGGTGTAGAGTGTAGGGTATAGAGTGTAGGGTATAGAGTGTAGGGTATAGAGTGTAGGGTATAAAGCGTAGAGTGTAGGGTATAGAATGTATAGTGTAGGGTATAGAGTGTAGGGTATAGAGTGTAGGGTATAGAGTGTAGGGTATAGGGTATAGAGTGTAGGGTGTAGAGTGTAGGGTGTAGGGTGTAGAGTGTATGGTATAAAGTGTAGGGTATAGAGTGTAGGGATTAGAGTGTAGGGTATAGAGTGTAGGGTATAGAGTGTAGGGTATAGAGTGTAGGTTGTAGAGTGTAGAGTGTAGGGTATAGAGTGTAGAGTTTAGGGTATAGAGTGTAGGGTATAGAGTAGAGTGTAGAGTGTAGGGTATAGAGTGTAGAGTGTAGCGGATAGAATGTAGGGTATAGAGTGTAAGGTGTAGAGTGTAGGGTATAGAGTGTATGGTATAGAGTGTGGGGTATAAAGTGTAGAGTTTAGGGTATGGAGTGTAGGGTATAGAGTGTATGGTATAGAGTGTAGGGTATAAAGTGTAGAGTGTAGGGTATAGAGTGTAGGGTATAGAGTGTAGAGTGTAGGGTAAAGAGTGTAGGGTATAGAGTGTAGGGTATAGAGTGTAGAGTGTAGGGTATAGAGTTTAGAGTGTAGAGTATAGAGTGCAGGTTGTAGAGTGTAGGGTATAGAGTGTATGGTATAGAGTGTAGGGTATAAAGTGTAGAGTGTAGTGTATAGAGTGTAGGGTATAGAGTGTAGGGTATAGAGTGTAGGGTAAAGAGTGTAGAGTGTAGGGTACAGAGTGCAGGGTGTAAAGTGTAGGGTATAGAGTGTAGGGTGTAGAGTGTAGGGTATAGAGTGTATGGTGTAGAGTGTAGGGTGTGAGGTATAGAGTGTAGGGTATAGAGTGTAGGGTATAGAGTGTAGAGTGTAGGGTGTAGAGTGTAGGGTATAGAGTGTAGGGTATAGAGTGTAGGGTATAGAGTGTAGGGTGTAGGGATAAGAGTGTAGGGTATAGAGTGTAGGGTATAGAGTGTAGGGTATAGGGTATAGAGTGTAGGGTATAAAGCGTAGAGTGTAGGGTATAGAGTGTATATTGTAGGGTATAGAGTGTAGGGTATAGAGTGTAGGGTATAGAGTGTAGGGTATAGGGTATAGAGTGTAGGGTGTAGAGTGTAGGGTGTAGGGTGGAGAGTGTATGGTATAGAGTGTAGGGTATAGAGTGTAGGGATTAGAGTGTAGGGTATAGAGTGTAGGGTATAGAGTGTAGGGTGTAGAGTGTAGAGTGTAGGGTATAGAGTGTAGAGTGTAGGGTATAGAGTGTAGGGTATAGAGTAGAGTGTAGAGTGTAGGGTATAGAGTGTAGAGTGTAGGGGATAGAATGTAGGGTATAGAGTGTAAGGTGTAGAGTGTAGGGTATAGAGTGTATGGTATAGAGTGTGGGGTATAAAGTGTAGAGTGTAGGGTATGGAGTGTAGGGTATAGAGTGTATGGTATAGAGTGTAGGGTATAAAGTGTAGAGTGTAGGGTATAGAGTGTAGGGTATAGAGTGTAGAGTGTAGGGTAAAGAGTGTAGGGCATAGAGTGTAGGGTATAGAGTGTAGAGTGTAGGGTATAGAGTGCAGGTTGTAGAGTGTAGGGTATAGAGTGTATGGTATAGAGTGTAGGGTATAAAGTGTAGAGTGTAGTGTATAGAGTGTAGGGTATAGAGTGTAGGGTATAGAGTGTAGGGTATAGAGTGTAGGCTATAGAGTTTAGAGTGTAGGGTGTAGAGTGTAGGGTATAGAGTGTAGGGTATAGAGTGTAGGGTATAGAGTGTGGAGTAGAGAGTGTAGGGTATAGAGTGTAGGGTATAGAATGTAGAGTGTAGAGTGTAGGGTGTAGAGTGCAACGTGTAGGGTATAGAGTGTAAGGTATAGAGTGTAGTGTATAGAGTGTATGTTATAGAGTGTAGGGTATAGAGTGTAGAGTTTAGGGTATAGAGTGTAGTGTATAGAGTGTATGGTATAGAGTGTATGGTATAGAGTGTAGAGTGTAGGGTATAGAGTGTAGGGTATAGAGTGTAGGGTATAGAGTGTAGGGTATAGAGTGTAGAGTGTAGGGTATAGAGTGTAGGGTATAGAGTGTAGGGTATAGAGTGTAGGGTATAGAGTATAAGGTATAGAGTGTAGGTTATAGAGTGTAGGGTATAGAGTGTAGGGTATAGAGTGTAGCTTAT
This sequence comes from Ranitomeya imitator, assembly GCF_032444005.1. Lineage (NCBI taxonomy): Eukaryota > Metazoa > Chordata > Amphibia > Anura > Dendrobatidae > Ranitomeya > Ranitomeya imitator. Next base: position 109,254,437 of record NC_091285.1, on the reverse strand, counting down.
AGAGCGTAGGGTGTAGGGTATAGAGTGTAGGGTATAGAGTGTAGGGTATAGAGTGTAGAGTGTAGGGTATAGAGTGTATGGTATAGAGCTTAGGGTGTAGAGTGTAGGGTATAGAGTGTAGAGTTTAGGGTATAGAGTGTGGGGCATAGAGTGTATGGTATACAGTGTAGAGTGTAGGGTATAGAGTGTAGGGTATAGAGTGTAGGGTATAGAGTGTAGAGTGTAGGGTATAGAGTGTAGGGTATAGAGTGCAGGTTGTAGAGTGTAGGGTATAGAGTGTAGGGTATAGAGTGTAGGGTATAAGGTGTAGAGTGTAGGGTATAGAGTGTATAGTGTAGGGTATAGAGTGTAGGGCATAGAGTGTAGGGTGTAGAGTGTAGGGTATAGAGTGTATGTTATAGAGTGTAGGGTATAGAGTGTAGAGTGTAGGGTATAGAGTTTAGAGTGTAGGGTATAGAGTGTAGGGTATAGAGTGTAAGGTATATAGTGTAGAGTGTAGGGTATAGAGTGTAGGGTATAGAGTGTAGGGTATAGAGTGTAGAGTGTAGGGTACAGAGTGCAGGGTGTAGAGTGTAGGGTATAGAGTGTAGAGTGTAGGGTGTAGAGTGTAGGGTGTAGAGTGTAGGGTGTAGAGTGTAGGGTGTAGGGTATAGAGTGTAGGGTATAGAGTGTAGGGTATAGAGTGTAGGGTGTAGAGTGTAGGGTGTAGAGTGTAGGGTATAGAGTGTAGGGTATAGAGTGTAGGTTATAGAGTGTAGGGTGTAGGGATTAGAGTGTAGGGATTAGAGTGTAGGGTGTAGAGTGTAGGGTGTAGAGTGTAGGGTATAGAGTGTAGGGTATAGAGTGTAGGGTATAGAGTGTAGAGTGTAGGGATTAGAGTGTAGGGATTAGAGTGTAGGGTATAGAGTGTAGGGTATAGAGTGTAGGGTATAGAGTGTAGGGTATAGAGTGTAGGGAATAGAGTGTAGAGTGTAGGGTGTAGAATGTAAAGTGTAGGGTATAGAGTGTAGAGTGTAGGGTATAGAGTGTACGGTATGGAGTGTAGGGTATAGAGTGTAGGGTATAGAGTGTAGAGTGTAGGGTATAGAATGTAGGGTATAGAGTGTAGGGTATAGAGTGTAGGGAATAGAGTGTAGAGTGTAAGGTATAGGGTGTAGAGTGTAGGGTATAGACGGTAGGGTGTAGAGTGTAGGGAGTAGAGTGTAGGGTATAGAGTGTAGAGTGTAGGGTATAGAGTGCAGGGTATAGAGTGTAGGGTGTAGAGTGTAGGCTATAGAGTGTAGGGTATAGAGTGTAGAGTGTAGGGTATAGAGTGTAGGGTATAGAGTGTAGGGTATAGAGTGTAGGGTATAGAGTGTAGAGTGTAGGGTATAGAGTGTAGGGTATAGATTGCAGGTTGTAGAGTGCAGGTTGTAGAGTGTAAGGTATAGAGTGTAGGGTATAGAGTGTAGGGTATAGAGTGTAGGGTATAGAGTGTAGGGTATAAAGTGTAGAGTGTAGGGTATAGAGTGTATAGTGTAGGGTATAGAGTGTAGGGTATAGAGTGTAGGGTATAGAGTGCAGGTTGTAGAGTGTAGGGTATAGAGTGTATGGTATAGAGTGTAGGGTATAAAGTGTAGAGTGTAGTGTATAGAGTGTAGGGTATAGAGTGTAGGGTATAGAGTGTAGGGTATAGAGTGTAGGCTATAGAGTGTAGAGTGTAGGGTGTAGAGTGTAGGGTATAGAGTGTAGGGTATAGAGTGTAGGGTATAGAGTGTGGAGTAGAGAGTGTAGGGTATAGAGTGTAGGGTATAGAATGTAGAGTGTAGAGTGTAGGGTGTAGAGTGCAAAGTGTAGGGTATAGAGTGTAAGGTATAGAGTGTAGTGTATAGAGTGTATGTTATAGAGTGTAGGGTATAGAGTGTAGAGTTTAGGGTATAGAGTGTAGTGTATAGAGTGTATGGTATAGAGTGTATGGTATAGAGTGTAGAGTGTAGGGTATAGAGTGTAGGGTATAGAGTGTAGGGTATAGAGTGTAGGGTATAGAGTGTAGAGTGTAGGGTATAGAGTGTAGGGTATAGAGTGTAGGGTATAGAGTGTAGGGTATAGAGTGTAGGTTATAGAGTGTAGGGTATAGAGTATAGCTTATAGAGCGTAGGGTGTAGGGTATAGAGTGTAGGGTATAGAGTGTAGGGTATAGAGTGTAGAGTGTAGGGTATAGAGTGTATGGTATAGAGCTTAGGGTATAGAGTGTAGGGTATAGAGTGTAGAGTTTAAGGTATAGAGTGTGGGGCATAGAGTGTATGGTATACAGTGTAGAGTGTAGGGTATAAAGTGTAGGGTATAGAGTGTAGGGTATAGAGTGTAGAGTGTAGGGTATAGAGTGTAGGGTATAGAGTGCACGTTGTAGAGTGTAGGGTATAGAGTGTAGGGTATAAAGTGTAGAGTGTAGGGTATAGAGTGTATAGTGTAGGGTATAGAGTGTAGGGTATAGAGTGTAGGGTATAGAGTGTATAGTGTAGGGTATAGAGTGTATGCTATAGAGTGTATGGTGTAGAGTGTATGGTATAGAGTGTAGGGTGTAGAGTGCATGGTATAGAGTGTAGGGTATAGAGTGTAGGGTATAGAGTGTAGGGTATAGAGTGTATGTTATAGAGTGTAGGGTATAGAGTGTAGAGTGTAGGGTATAGAGTTTAGAGTGTAGGGTATAGAGTGTAGGGTATAGAGTGTAAGGTATGTATTGTAGAGTGTAGGGTATAGAGTGTAGGGTATAGAGTGTAGGGTATAGAGTGTAGGGTAAAGAGTGTAGAGTGTAGGGTACAGAGTGCAGGGTGTAGAATGTAGGGTATAGAGTGTAGAGTGTAGAGTGTAGAGTGTAGGGTGTAGAGTGTAGGGTGTAGGGTATAGAGTGTAGGGTATAGAGTGTAGGGTATAGAGTGTAGGGTGTAGAGTGTAGGGTGTAGAGTGTAGGGTATAGAGTGTAGGGTATAGAGTGTAGGTTATAGAGTGTAGGGTGTAGGGATTAGAGTGTAGGGATTAGAGTGTAGGGTGTAGAGTGTAGGGTGTAGAGTGTAGGGTATAGAGTGTAGGGTATATAGTGTAGGGTATAGAGTGTAGAGTGTAGGGATTAGAGTGTAGGGATTAGAGTGTAGGGTATAGAGTGTAGGGTATAGAGTGTAGAGTGTAGGGTATAGAGTGTAGGGTATAGAGTGTAAGGTATAGAGTGTAGGGAATAGAGTGTAGAGTGTAGGGTGTAGAATGTAAAGTGTAGGGTATAGAGTGTAAGGTATAGAGTGTAGTGTATAGAGTGTATGTTATAGAGTGTAGGGTATAGAGTGTAGAGTGTAGGGTATAGAGTGTAGGGTATAGAGTGTAGGGTATAGAGTGTAGGGTGTAGGGTATAGAGTGTAGGGTATAGAGTGCACGTTGTAGAGTGTAGGGTATAGAGTGTAGGGTATAGAGAGTAGGGTATAAAGTGTAGAGTGTAGGGTATAGAGTGTATAGTGTAGGGTATAGAGTGTAGGGTATAGAGTGTAGAGTGTAGGGTATAGAGTGTATGCTATAGAGTGTATGGTGTAGAGTGTATGGTATAGAGTGTAGGGTATAGAGTGTAGAGTGTAGGGTATAGAGTGTAGGGTATAGAGTGTAGGGTATAGAGTGTAGGGTATAGAGTGTAGGGTATAGAGTGCATGTTATAGAGTTTAGGGTATAGAGTGTAGAGTGTAGAGTGTAGGGTATAGAGTTTAGAGTGTAGGGTATAGAGTGTAGGGTATAGAGTGTAGGGTATAGAGTGTAGGGTGTAGAGTGTAGGGTATAGATTGTAGGGTATAGAGTGTAGGGTATAGAGTGTATGGTATAGAGTGTAGGGTATAGAGTGTAGGGTATAGAGTGTAGGGTATAGAGTGTATGGTATAGAGTGTATGGTATAGAGTGTAGGGTATAGAGTGTATGGTATAGAGTGTAGGGTATAGAGTGTAGAGTGTAGGGTATAGAGTGTAGGGTATAGAGTGTAGGGTATAGAGTGTAGGCTATAGAGTGTAGGGTATAAAGTGTAGAGTGTAGGGTATAGAGTGTAGGGTGTAGAGTGTAGGGTATAGAGTGTTGGGTGTAGAGTGCAGCGTGTAGAGTGCAGGGTGTAGAGTGCAGGGTATAGAGTGTAGGGTATAGAGTGTAGGGTATAAAGTGTAGAGTGTAGGGTATAGAGTGTAGGGTATAGAGTGTAGGGTGTAGAGTGTAGGGTGTAGAGTGTATGGTATAGAGTGTAGGGTATAGAGTGTAGGGTATAGAGTGTAGAGTGTAGGGTATAGAGTGTAGGGTATAGAGCTTAGGGTGTAGAGTGTAGGATATAGAATGTAGAGTTTAGGGTATAGAGTGTGGGGCATAGAGTGTATGGTATACAGTGTAGAGTGTAGAGTGTAGGGTATAGAGTGTATAGTGAAGGGTATAGAGTGTAGGGTATAGAGTGTAGGGTGTAGAGTGTAGGGTATAGAGTGTAGGGTGTAGAGTGTATGGTATAGAGTGTAGGGTATAGAGTGTAGAGTGTAGGGTATAGAGTGTAGGGTATAGAGTGTAGGGTATAGAGTGTAGGGTATAGAGTGTAGGGTGTAGAGTGTAGGGTATAGAGTGTAGAGTTTAGGGTAGAGAGTGTGGGGCATAGAGTGTATGGTATACAGTGTAGAGTGTAGGGTATAGAGTGTATAGTGTAGGGTATAGAGTGTAGGGTATAGAGTGTATGGTATAGAGTGTAGGGTATAAAGTGTAGAGTGTAGGGTATAGAGTGTATGGTATAGACTGTAGGGTATAACGTGTAGAGTGTAGGGTATAGAGTGTAGGGTATAGAGTGTAGGTTATAGAGTGTAGGGTATAGAGTGTAGGGTAAAGAGTGTAGAGTGTAGGGTACAGAGTGCAGGGTGTAGAGTGTAGGGTATAGAGTGTAGAGTGTAGGGTGTAGAGTGTAGGGTATAGAGTGTAGGGTATAGAGTGTAGGGTATAGAGTGTAGGGTATAAAGTGTAGGGTGTAGGGTATAGAGTGTAGGGTATAAAGTGCAGGTTGTAGAGTGTAGGGTATAGAGTGTATGGTATAGGGTGTAGGATATAAAGTGTAGGGTATAGAGTGTAGGGTATAGAGTGTAGGGTATAGAGTGTAGGGTATAGAGTGTAGGGTATAGAGTGTAGGCTATAGAGTGTAGAGTATATAGTGTAGGGTATAGAGTGTAGGGTATAGAGTGTGGAGTATAGAGTGTAGGGTATAGAATGTAGAGTGTAGAGTGTAGGGTGTAGAGTGCAAAGTGTAGGGTATAGAGTGTAAGATATAGAGTGTAGTGTATAGAGTGTATGTTATAGAGTGTAGGGTATAGAGTGTAGAGTTTAGGGTATAGAGTGTAGTGTATAGATTGTATGGTATAGAGTGTATGGTATAGAGTGTAGAGTGTAGGGTATAGAGTGTAGGGTATAGAGTGTAGGGTATAGAGTGTAGGGTGTAGAGTGTAGGGTGTAGAGTGTAGGGTATAGAGTGTAGGGTATAGAGTGTAGGTTATAGAGTGTAGCGTATAGAGCGTAGGGTGTAGGGTATAGAGTGTAGGGTATAGAGTGTAGGGTATAGAGTGTAGGGTATAGAGTGTATGGTATAGAGCTTAGGGTGTAGAGTGTAGGGTATAGAATGTAGAGTTTAGGGTAGAGAGTGTGGGGCATAGAGTGTATGGTATACAGTGTAAAGTGTAGGGTATAGAGTGTATAGTGTAGGGTATAGAGTGTAGGGTATAGAGTGTATGGTATAGAGTGTAGGGTATAAAGTGTAGAGTGTAGGGTATAGAGTGTATGGTATAGAGTGTAGGGTATAAAGTGTAGAGTGTAGGGTATAGAGTGTAGGGTATAGAGTGTAGGCTATAGAGTGTAGAGTTTAGAGTGTAGGGTATAGAATGTAGAGTGTAGGGTGTAGAGTGTAAAGTGTAGGGTATAGAGTGTAGGATATAGAGTGTAGAGTGTAGGGTATAGAGTGTAGGGTATACAGTGTATGGTATAGAGTGTAGGGTATAGAGTGTAGAGTGTAGGGTATAGAGTGTAGGGTATAGAGTGTAGGGTATAGAGTGTAGGGTATAGATTGTAGGGTATAGGGTATAGAGTGTATGGTGTAGAGTGTAGGGTATAGAGTGTAGGGTGTAGGGTGTAGAGTGTGGGGTGTAGAGTGGTGTAGAGTGTAGGATGTAGAGTGTATGGTATAGAGTGTAGGGTATAGAGTATAGCGTGTATGGTATAGAGTGTAGTGTATAGAGTGTAGGGTATAGAGTGTAGGGTATAGAGTGTAGGGTATAGATTTTAGAGTGTAGGGTATAGAGTGTAAGGTATAGAGTGTAGGGTGTGGAGTGTAGGGTATAGAGTGTAGGGTATAGAGTGTATGGTATAGAGTGTAGGGTATAGAGTGTATGGTATAGAGTGTAGAGTGTAGGGTATAGAGTGTATTTTATAGAGTGTAGGGTATAGAGTGTAGGGTATAGAGTGTAGAGTGTAGGGTGTAGAGTGTAGGGTATAGAGTGTAGAGTGTAGGGTATAGAGTGTAGGGTATAGAGTGTATGCTATAGAGTGTATGGTGTAGAGTGTATGGTATAGAGTGTAGGGTATAGAGTGTAGAGTGTAGGGTATAGAGTGTAGGGTATAGAGTGTAGGGTATAGAGTGTAGGGTATAGAGTGCATGTTATAGAGTGTAGGGTATAGAGTGTAGAGTGTAGGGTATAGAGTTTAGAGTGTAGGGTATAGAGTGTAGGGTATAGAGTGTAGGGTATAGAGTGTAGGGTGTAGAGTGTAGGGTATAGAGTGTAGGGTATAGAGTGTAGGGTATAGAGTGTATGGTATAGAGTGTAGGGTATAGAGTGTAGGGTATAGAGTGTATGGTATAGAGTGTATGGTATAGAGTGTAGGGTATAGAGTGTATGGTATAGAGTGTAGGGTATAGAGTGTAGAGTGTAGGGTATAGAGTGCAGGGTATAGAGTGTAGGGTATAGAGTGTAGGCTATAGAGTGTAGGGTATAGAGTGTAGAGTGTAGGGTATAGAGTGTAGGGTGTAGAGTGTAGGGTATAGAGTGTTGGGTGTAGAGTGCAGGGTGTAGAGTGCAGGGTGTAGAGTGCAGGGTGTAGAGTGCAGGGTATAGAGTGTAGGGTATAGAGTGTAGGGTATAAAGTGTAGAGTGTAGGGTATAGAGTGTAGGGTATAGAGTGTAGGGTGTAGAGTGTAGGGTGTAGAGTGTATGGTATAGAGTGTAGGGTATAGAGTGTAGGGTATAGAGTGTAGAGTTTAGGGTATAGAGTGTAGGGTATAGAGCTTAGGGTGTAGAGTGTAGGATATAGAGTGTAGAGTTTAGGGTATAGAGTGTGGGGCATAGAGTGTATGGTATACAGTGTAGAGTGTAGAGTGTAGGGTATAGAGTGTATAGTGTAGGGTATAGAGTGTAGGGTATAGAGTGTAGGGTGTAGAGTGTAGGGTGTAGAGTGTAGGGTCTAGAGTGTAGGGTGTAGAGTGTAGGGTGTAGAGTGTATGGTATAGAGTGTAGGGTATAGAGTGTAGAGTGTAGGGTATAGAGTGTAGGGTATAGAGTGTAGGGTATAGAGTGTAGGGTGTAGAGTGTAGGGTATAGAGTGTAGAGTTTAGGGTAGAGTGTGTGGGGCATAGAGTGTATGGTATACAGTGTAGAGTGTAGGGTATAGAGTGTATAGTGTAGGGTATAGAGTGTAGGGTATAGAGTGTATGGTATAGAGTGTAGGGTATAAAGTGTAGAGTGTAGGGTATAGAGTGTATGGTATAGAGTGTAGGGTATAACGTGTAGAGTGTAGGGTATAGAGTGTAGGGTATAGAGTGTAGGTTATAGAGTGTAGGGTATAGAGTGTAGGGTAAAGAGTGTAGAGTGTAGGGTACAGAGTGCAGGGTGTAGAGTGTAGGGTATAGAGTGTAGAGTGTAGAGTGTAGGGTGTAGAGTGTAGGGTATAGAGTGTAGGGTATAGAGTGTAGGGTATAGAGTGTAGGGTATAAAGTGTAGGGTGTAGGGTATAGAGTGTAGGGTATAAAGTGCAGGTTGTAGAGTGTAGGGTATAGAGTGTATGGTATAGGGTGTAGGGTATAAAGTGTAGGGTATAGAGTGTACGGTATAGAGTGTAGGGTATAGAGTGTAGGCTATAGAGTGTAGAGTATATAGTGTAGAGTGTAGGGTATAGAGTGTAGGGTATAGAGTGTGGAGTATAGAGTGTAGGGTATAGAATGTAGAGTGTAGAGTGTAGGGTGTAGAGTGCAAAGTGTAGGGTATAGAGTGTAAGATATAGAGTGTAGTGTATAGAGTGTATGTTATAGAGTGTAGGGTATAGAGTGTAGAGTTTAGGGTATAGAGTGTAGTGTATAGATTGTATGGTATAGAGTGTATGGTATAGAGTGTAGAGTGTAGGGTATAGAGTGTAGGGTATAGAGTGTAGGGTATAGAGTGTAGGGTGTAGAGTGTAGGGTGTAGAGTGTAGGGTATAGAGTGTAGGGTATAGAGTGTAGGTTATAGAGTGTAGCGTATAGAGCGTAGGGTGTAGGGTATAGAGTGTAGGGTATAGAGTGTAGGGTATAGAGTGTAGGGTATAGAGTGTATGGTATAGAGCTTAGGGTGTAGAGTGTAGGGTATAGAATGTAGAGTTTAGGGTAGAGAGTGTGGGGCATAGAGTGTATGGTATACAGTGTAGAGTGTAGGGTATAGAGTGTATAGTGTAGGGTATAGAGTGTAGGGTATAGAGTGTATGGTATAGAGTGTAGGATATAAAGTGTAGAGTGTAGGGTATAGAGTGTATGGTATAGAGTGTAGGGTATAAAGTGTAGAGTGTAGGGTATAGAGTGTAGGGTATAGAGTGTAGGCTATAGAGTGTAGAGTTTAGAGTGTAGGGTATAGAATGTAGAGTGTAGAGTGTAAAGTGTAGGGTATAGAGTGTAGGATATAGAGTGTAGAGTGTAGGGTATAGAGTGTAGGGTATACAGTGTATGGTATAGAGTGTAGGGTATAGAGTGTAGAGTGTAGGGTATAGAGTGTAGGGTATAGAGTGTAGGGTATAGAGTGTAGGGTATAGATTGTAGGGTATAGGGTATAGGGTATAGAGTGTATGGTGTAGAGTGTAGGGTATAGAGTGTAGGGTGTAGGGTGTAGAGTGTGGGGTGTAGAGTGGTGTAGAGTGTAGGATGTAGAGTGTATGGTATAGAGTGTAGGGTATAGAGTATAGCGTGTATGGTATAGAGTGTAGTGTATAGAGTGTAGGGTATAGGGTATAGAGTGTAGGGTATAGAGTGTAGGGTATAGATTTTAGAGTGTAGGGTATAGAGTGTAAGGTATAGAGTGTAGGGTGTGGAGTGTAAGGTATAGAGTGTAGGGTATAGAGTGTATGGTATAGAGTGTAGTGTATAGAGTGTATGGTATAGAGTGTAGAGTGTAGGGTATAGAGTGTATTTTATAGAGTGTAGGGTATAGAGTGTAGGGTATAGAGTGTAGAGTGTAGGGTACAGAGTGTAGGGTATAGAGTGTAGAGTGTAGGGTATAGAGTGTAGGGTATAGAGTGTAGGGTATAGAGTGTAGAGTGTAGGGATTAGAGTGTAGGATTAGAGTGTAGGGTATAGAGTGTAGAGTGTAGAGTATAGAGTGTAGGGTATAGAGTGTAGGGATTAGAGTGTAGGAATTAGAGTGTAGGGATTAGAGTGTAGGGATTAGAGTGTAGGGTATAGAGTGTAGGGAATAGAGTGTTGGCTATAGAGTGTAAGGTATAGTGTGTATGGTATAGAGTGTAGGGTATAAAGTGTAGAGTGTATGGTATAGAGTGTAGGGTATAGAGTGTAAAGTGTAGGGTATAGAGTGTATGGTATAGAGTGTAGGGTGTAGAGTGTATGTATAGAGTGTAGGGTATAGAGTGTAGAGTGTAGGGTATAGAGTGTAGGGTATAGAGTGTAGGGTATAGAGTGTAGGGTATAGAGTGTAGGGTACAGAGTGTAGAGTGTAGGGTATAGAGTGTAGGGTACAGTGTGCAGGGTGTAGAGTGTAGGGTATAGAGTGTATAGTGTAGGGTATAGAGTGTAGGGTATAGAGTGTAGGGTGTAAAGTGTAGGGTGTAGAGTGTAGGGTGTAGAGTGTAGGGTGTAAAGTGTAGGGTGTAGAGTGTATGGTATAGAGTGTAGGGTATAGAGTGTAGAGTGTAGGGTATAGAGTGTAGGGTATAGAGTGTAGGGTATAGAGTGTAGGGTATAGAGTGTAGGGTGTAGAGTGTAGGGTACAGAGTGTAGAGTTTAGGGTAGAGAGTGTGGGGCATAGAGTGTATGGTATACAGTGTAGAGTGTAGGGTATAGAGTGTATAGTGTAGGGTATAGAGTGTAGGGTATAGAGTGTATGGTATGGAGTGTAGGGTATAAAGTGTAAAGTGTAGGGTATAGAGTGTATGGTATAGAGTGTAGGGTATAAAGTGTAGAGTGTAGGGTATAGAGTGTAGGGTATAGAGTGTAGGGTATAGAGTATAGGGTATAGAGTGTAGGGTAAAGAGTGTAGAGTGTAGGGTACAGAGTGCAGGGTGTAGAGTGTAGGGTATAGAGTGTAGAGTGTAGAGTGTAGGGTGTAGAGTGTAGGGTATAGATTGTAGGGTATAGAGTGTAGGGTATAGAGTGTAGGGTATAAAGTGTAGGGTGTAGGGTATAGAGTGTAGGGTATAGAGTGCAGGTTGTAGAGTGTAGGGTATAGAGTGTATGGTATAGGGTGTAGGGTATAGAGTGTAGGGTATAGAGTGTAGGGTATAGAGTATAGGGTATAGAGTGTAGGCTATAGAGTGTAGAGTATATAGTGTAGAGTGTAGGGTATAGAGTGTAGGGTATAGAGTGTAGGGTATAGAGTGTAGGGTGTAGGGATTAGCGTGTAGGGATTAGAGTGTAGGGATTAGAGTGTAGGGTGTAGAGTGTAGGGTGTAGAGTGTAGGGTATAGAGTGTAGGGTATAGAGTGTAGGGTATAGAGTGTAGAGTGTAGGGATTAGAGTGTAGGGTATAGAGTGTAGGGTATAGAATGTAGGGTATAGAGTGTAGGGTAAAGAGTGTAGAGTGTAGGGTACAGAGTGCAGAGTGCAGGGTGTAGAGTGTAGGGAATAGAGTGTAGAGTGTAGGGTGTAGAGTGTAGGGTGTAGAGTGTAGGGTGTAGGGTATAGAGTGTAGGGTATAGAGTGTAGGGTATAGAGTGTAGGGTGTAGGGATTAGAGTGTAGGGATTAGAGTGTAGGGATTAGAGTGTAGGGTGTAGAGTGTAGGGTGTAGAGTGTATGGTATGGAGTGTAGGGTATAGAGTGTAGGGTATAGAGTGTAGAGTGTAGGGATTAGAGTGTAGGGTATAGAGTGTAGGGTATAGAGTGTAGGGTATAGAGTGTAAGGTGTAGGGTATAGAGTGTAGGGTATAGAGTGCAGGTTGTAGAGTGTAGGGTATAGAGTGTAGGGTATAGAGAGTAGGGTATAAAGTGTAGTGTGTAGGGTATAGAGTGTAAAGTGTAGGGTATAGAGTGTAGGGTATAGAGTGTAGGGTATAGAGTGTAGAGTGTAGGGTATAGAGTGTATGCTGTAGAGTGTATGGTGTAGAGTGTATGGTATAGAGTGTAGGGTATAGAGTGTAGAGTGTATGGTATAGAGTGTATGGTATAGAGTGTAGGGTATAGAGTGTAGGGTATAGAGTGTAGGGTATAGAGTGTATGTTATAGAGTGTAGGGTATAGAGTGTAGAGTGTAGGGTATAGAGTTTACAGTATAGGGTACAGAGTGTAGGGTATAGAGTGTAGGTTATAGTGTGTAGGGTATAGAGTGTAGGGTAAAGAGTGTAGAGTGTAGGGTACAGAGTGCAGGGTGTAGAGTGTAGGGTATAGAGTGTAGAGTGTAGAGTGTAGGGTGTAGAGTGTAGGGTATAGAGTGTAGGGTATAGAGTGTAGGGTATAGAGTGTAGGGTATAAAGTGTAGGGTGTAGGGTATAGAGTGTAGGGTATAAAGTGCAGGTTCTAGAGTGTAGGGTATAGAGTGTATGGTATAGGGTGTAGGGTATAGAGTGTAGGGTATAGAGTGTAGGGTATAGAGTGTAGGGTATAGAGTGTAGGGTATAGAGTGTAGGCTATAGAGTGTAGAGTATATAGTGTAGAGTGTAGGGTATAGAGTGTAGGGTATAGAGTGTAGGGTATAGAGTGTGGAGTATAGAGTGTAGGGTATAGAATGTAGAGTGTAGGGTGTAGAGTGCAAAGTGTAGGGTATAGAGTGTAAGATATAGAGTGTAGTGTATAGAGTGTATGTTATAGAGTGTAGGGTATAGAGTGTAGAGTTTAGGGTATAGAGTGTAGTGTATAGATTGTATGTTATAGAGTGTATGGTATAGAGTGTAGAGTGTAGGGTATAGAGTGTAGGGTATAGAGTGTAGGGTATAGAGTGTAGGGTGTAGAGTGTAGGGTGTAGAGTGTAGGGTATAGAGTGTAGGGTATAGAGTGTAGGTTATAGAGTGTAGCGTATAGAGCGTAGGGTGTAAGGCATAGAGTGTAGGGTATAGAGTGTAGGGTATAGAGTGTAGGGTATAGAGTGTATGGTATAGTGCTTAGGGTGTAGAGTGTAGGGTATAGAATGTAGAGTTTAGGGTAGAGAGTGTGGGGCATAGAGTGTATGGTATACAGTGTAGAGTGTAGGGTATAGAGTGTATAGTGTAGGGTATAGAGTGTAGGGTATAGAGTGTATGGTATAGAGTGTAGGGTATAAAGTGTAGAGTGTAGGGTATAGAGTGTATGGTATAGAGTGTAGGGTATAAAGTGTAGAGTGTAGGGTATAGAGTGTAGGGTATAGAGTGTAGGCTATAGAGTGTAGAGTTTAGAGTGTAGGGTATAGAATGTAGAGTGTAGGGTGTAGAGTGTAAAGTGTAGGGTATAGAGTGTAGGATATAGAGTGTAGAGTGTAGGGTATAGAGTGTAGGGTATACAGTGTATGGTATAGAGTGTAGGGTATAGAGTGTAGAGTGTAGGGTATAGAGTGTAGGGTATAGAGTGTAGGGTATAGAGTGTAGGGTATAGATTGTAGGGTATAGGGTATAGGGTATAGAGTGTATGGTGTAGAGTGTAGGGTATAGAGTGTAGGGTGTAGGGTGTAGAGTGTGGGGTGTAGAGTGGTGTAGAGTGTAGGATGTAGAGTGTATGGTATAGAGTGTAGGGTATAGAGTATAGCGTGTATGGTATAGAGTGTAGTGTATAGAGTGTAGGGTATAGGGTATAGAGTGTAGGGTATAGAGTGTAGGGTATAGATTTTAGAGTGTAGGGTATAGAGTGTAAGGTATAGAGTGTAGGGTGTGGAGTGTAGGGTATAGAGTGTATGGTATAGAGTGTAGGGTATAGAGTGTATGGTATAGAGTGTAGAGTGTAGGGTATAGAGTGTATTTTATAGAGTGTAGGGTATAGAGTGTAGGGTATAGAGTGTAGAGTGTAGCGTATAGAGTGTAGGGTATAGAGTGTAGAGTGTAGGGTATAGAGTGTAGGGTATAGAGTGTAGGGTATAGAGTGTAGAGTGTAGGGATTAGAGTGTAGGGTTTAGAGTGTAGGGTATAGAGTGTAGAGTGTAGAGTATAGAGTGTAGGGTATAGAGTGTAGGGATTAGAGTGTAGGGATTAGAGTGTAGGGATTAGAGTGTAGGGATTAGAGTGTAGGGTATAGAGTGTAGGGTATAGAGTGTAGGGTATAGAGTGTAGGGTATAGTGTGTATGGTATAGAGTGTAGGGTATAACGTGTAGAGTGTATGGTATAGAGTGTAGGGTATAGAGTGTAAAGTGTAGGGTATAGAGTGTATGGTATAGAGTGTAGGGTGTAGAGTGTATGGTATAGAGTGTAGGGTATAGAGTGTAGGGTATAGAGTGTAGGGTATAGAGTGTAGGGTATAGAGTGTAGGGTACAGAGTGTAGGGTATAGAGTGTAGGGTACAGAGTGCAGGGTGTAGAGTGTAGGGTATAGAGTGTATAGTGTAGGGTATAGAGTGTAGGGTATAGAGTGTAGGGTGTAAAGTGGAGGGTGTAGAGTGTAGGGTGTAGAGTGTAGGGTGTAGAGTGTAGGGTGTAGAGTGTATGGTATAGAGTGTAGGGTATAGAGTGTAGAGTGTAGGGTATAGAGTGTAGGGTATAGAGTGTAGGGTATAGAGTGTAGGGTATAGAGTGTAGGGTGTAGAGTGTAGGGTATAGAGTGTAGAGTTTAGGGTAGAGAGTGTGGGGCATAGAGTGTATGGTATACTGTGTAGAGTGTAGGGTATAGAGTGTATAGTGTAGGGTATAGAGTGTAGGGTATAGAGTGTATGGTATAGAGTGTTGGGTATAAAGTGTAGAGTGTAGGGTATAGAGTGTATGGTATAGAGTGTAGGGTATAAAGTGTAGAGTGTAGGGTATAGAGTGTAGGGTATAGAGTGTAGGGTATAGAGTGTAGGGTAAAGAGTGTAGAGTGTAGGGTACAGAGTGCAGGGTGTAGAGTGTAGGGTATAGAGTGTAGAGTGTAGAGTGTAGGGTGTAGAGTGTAGGGTATAGAGTGTAGGGTATAGAGTGTAGGGTATAGAGTGTAGGGTATAAAGTGTAGGGTGTAGGGTATAGAGTGTAGGGTATAGAGTGCAGGTTGTAGAGTGTAGGGTATAGAGTGTATGGTATAGGGTGTAGGGTATAAAGTGTAGGGTATAGAGTGTAGGGTATAGAGTGTAGGGTATAGAGTGTAGGGTATAGAGTGTAGGGTATAGAGTGTAGGCTATAGAGTGTAGAGTATATAGTGTAGAGTGTAGGGTATAGAGGGTAGGGTATAGAGTGTAGGGTATAGAGTGTAGGGTATAGAGTGTAGGGTGTAGGGATTAGAGTGTAGGGATTAGAGTGTAGGGATTAGAGTGTAGGGTGTAGAGTGTAGGGTGTAGAGTGTAGGGTATAGAGTGTAGGGTATAGAGTGTAGGGTATAGAGTGTAGAGTGTAGGGATTAGAGTGTAGGGTATAGAGTGTAGGGTATAGAATGTAGGGTATAGAGTGTAGGGTAAAGAGTGTAGAGTGTAGGGTACAGAGTGCAGGGTGTAGAGTGTAGAGTGTAGGGTAAAGAGTGTAGGGCATAGAGTGTAGGGTATAGAGTGTAGAGTGTAGGGTATAGAGTGTAGGGTATAGAGTGCAGGTTGTAGAGTGTAGGGTATAGAGTGTATGGTATAGAGTGTAGGGTATAAAGTGTAGAGTGTAGTGTATAGAGTGTAGGGTATAGAGTGTAGGGTATAGAGTGTAGGGTATAGAGTGTAGGCTATAGAGTGTAGAGTGTAGGGTGTAGAGTGTAGGGTATAGAGTGTAGGGTATAGAGTGTAGGGTATAGAGTGTGGAGTAGAGAGTGTAGGGTATAGAGTGTAGGGTATAGAATGTAGAGTGTAGAGTGTAGGGTGTAGAGTGCAAAGTGTAGGGTATAGAGTGTAAGGTATAGAGTGTAGTGTATAGAGTGTATGTTATAGAGTGTAGGGTATAGAGTGTAGAGTTTAGGGTATAGAGTGTAGTGTATAGAGTGTATGGTATAGAGTGTATGGTATAGAGTGTAGAGTGTAGGGTATAGAGTGCAGGGTATATAGTGTAGGGTATAGAGTGTAGGGTATAGAGTGTAGAGTGTAGGGTATAGAGTGTAGGGTATAGAGTGTAGGGTATAGAGTGTAGGTTATAGAGTGTAGGGTATAGAGTGTAGGGTATAGAGTATAGCTTATAGAGCGTAGGGTGTAGGGTATAGAGTGTAGGGTATAGAGTGTAGGGTATAGAGTGTAGAGTGTAGGGTATAGAGTGTATGGTATAGAGCTTAGGGTATAGAGTGTAGGGTATAGAGTGTAGAGTTTAGGGTATAGAGTGTGGGGCATAGAGTGTATGGTATACAGTGTAGAGTGTAGGGAATAGAGTGTAGGGTATTGAGTGCAGGTTGTAGAGTGTAGGGTATAGAGTGTAGGGTATAGAGTGTAGGGTATAAAGTGTAGAGTGTAGGGTATAGAGTGTATAGTGTAGGGTATAGAGTGTAGGGTATAGAGTGTAGGGTATAGAGTGTATAGTGTAGGGTATAGAGTGTATGCTATAGAGTGTATAGTGTAGAGTGTATGGTATAGAGTGTAGGGTGTAGAGTGTATGGTATAGAGTGTAGGGTATAGAGTGTAGGGTATAGAGTGTAGGGTATAGAGTGTATGTTATAGAGTGTAGGGTATAGAGTGTAGAGTGTAGGGTATAGAGTTTAGAGTGTAGGGTATAGAGTGTAGGGTATAGAGTGTAAGGTATATAGTGTAGAGTGTAGGGTATAGAGTGTAGGGTATAGAGTGTAGGGTATAGAGTGTAGGGTAAAGAGTGTAGAGTGTAGGGTACAGAGTGCAGGGTGTAGAGTGTAGGGTATAGAGTGTAGAGTGTAGGGTGTAGAGTGTAGGGTGTAGGGTATAGAGTGTAGGGTATAGAGTGTAGGGTATAGAGTGTATGGTGTAGAGTGTAGGGTGTAGAGTGTAGGGTATAGAGTGTAGGGTATAGAGTGTAGGTTATAGAGTGTAGGGTGTAGGGATTAGAGTGTAGGGATTAGAGTGTAGGGTGTAGAGTGTAGGGTATAGAGTGTAGGGTATAGAGTGTAGGGTATAGAGTGTAGAGTGTAGGGATT
Organism: Ranitomeya imitator; assembly: GCF_032444005.1. Classification (NCBI taxonomy): domain Eukaryota; kingdom Metazoa; phylum Chordata; class Amphibia; order Anura; family Dendrobatidae; genus Ranitomeya; species Ranitomeya imitator. Next base: position 109,237,812 of record NC_091285.1, on the reverse strand, counting down.
AGAGTGTAGGGATTAGAGTGTAGGGTATAGAGTGTAGGGTATAGAGTGTAGAGTGTAGGGTATAGAGTGTAGGGTATAGAGTGTTGGGTATAGAGTGTAGGGTATAGAGTGTAGGGAATAGAGTGTAGAGTGTAGGGTGTAGAATGTAAAGTGTAGGGTATAGAGTGTAAGGTATAGAGTATAGTGTATAGAGTGTATGTTATAGAGTGTAGGGTATAGAGTGTAGAGTGTAGGGTATAGAGTGTAGGGTATAGAGTGTAGGGTATAGAGTGTAGGGTATAGAGTGTATGGTGTAGGGTATAGAGTGTAGGGTATAGAGTGCACGTTGTAGAGTGTAGGGTATAGAGTGTAGGGTATAGAGAGTAGGGTATAAAGTGTAGAGTGTAGGGTATAGAGTGTATAGTGTAGGGTATAGAGTGTAGGGTATAGAGTGTAGGGTATAGAGTGTAGAGTGTAGGGTATAGAGTGTATGCTATAGAGTGTATGGTGTAGAGTGTATGGTATAGAGTGTAGGGTATAGAGTGTAGAGTGTAGGGTATAGAGTGTAGGGTATAGAGTGTAGGGTATAGAGTGTAGGGTATAGAGTGCATGTTATAGAGTGTAGGGTATAGAGTGTAGAGTGTAGAGTGTAGGGTATAGAGTTTAGAGTGTAGGGTATAGAGTGTAGGGTATAGAGTGTAGGGTATAGAGTGTAGGGTGTAGAGTGTAGGGTATAGAGTGTAGGGTATAGAGTGTAGGGTATAGAGTGTATGGTATAGAGTGTAGGGTATAGAGTGTAGGGTATAGAGTGTATGGTATAGAGTGTATGGTATAGAGTGTAGGGTATAGAGTGTATGGTATAGAGTGTAGGGTATAGAGTGTAGAGTGTAGGGTATAGAGTGTAGGGTATAAAGTGTAGGGTATAGAGTGTAGGCTATAGAGTGTAGGGTATAGAGTGTAGAGTGTAGGGCGTAGAGTGTAGGGTGTAGAGTGTAGGGTATAGAGTGTTGGGTGTAGAGTGCAGGGTGTAGAGTGCAGGGTGTAGAGTGCAGGGTATAGAGTGTAGGGTATAGAGTGTAGGGTATAAAGTGTAGAGTGTAGGGTATAGAGTGTAGGGTATAGAGTGTAGGGTGTAGAGTGTAGGGTGTAGAGTGTATGGTATAAAGTGTAGGGTATAGAGTGTAGGGTATAGAGTGTAGAGTGTAGGGTATAGAGTGTAGGGTATAGAGCTTAGGGTGTAGAGTGTAGGATATAGAGTGTAGAGTTTAGGGTATAGAGTGTGGGGCATAGAGTGTATGGTATACAGTGTAGAGTGTAGAGTGTAGGGTATAGAGTGTATAGTGTAGGTTATAGAGTGTAGGGTATAGAGTGTAGGGTGTAGAGTGTAGGGTGTAGATTGTAGGGTGTAGAGTGTAGGGTGTAGAGTGTAGGGTGTAGGGTGTATGGTATAGAGTGTAGGGTATAGAGTGTAGACTGTAGGGTATAGAGTGTAGGGTATAGAGTGTAGGGTATAGAGTGTAGGGTATAGAGTGTAGGGTGTAGAGTGTAGGGTATAGAGTGTAGAGTTTAGGGTAGAGAGTGTGGGGCATAGAGTGTATGGTATACAGTGTAGAGTGTAGGGTATAGAGTGTATAGTGTAGGGCATAGAGTGTAGGGTATAGAGTGTATGGTATAGAGTGTAGGGTATAAAGTGTAGAGTGTAGGGTATAGAGTGTATGGTATAGAGTGTAGGGTATAACGTGTAGAGTGTAGGGTATAGAGTGTAGGGTATATAGTGTAGGTTATAGAGTGTAGGGTATAGAGTGTAGGGTAAAGAGTGTAGAGTGTAGGGTACAGAGTGCAGGGTGTAGAGTGTAGGGTATAGAGTGTAGAGTGTAGAGTGTAGGGTGTAGAGTGTAGGGTATAGAGTGTAGGGTATAGAGTGTAGGGTATAGAGTGTGGGGTATAAAGTGTAGGGTGTAGGGTATAGAGTGTAGGGTATAAAGTGCAGGTTGTAGAGTGTAGGGTATAGAGTGTATGGTATAGGGTGTAGGGTATAAAGTGTAGGGTATAGAGTGTAGGGTGTAGAGTGTATGGTATAGAGTGTAGGGTATAGAGTGTAGAGTGTAGGGTATAGAGTGTAGGGTATAGAGTGTAGGGTATAGAGTGCAGGGTATAGAGTGTAGGGTACAGAGTGTAGGGTATAGAGTGTAGGGTACAGAGTGCAGGGTGTAGAGTGTAGGGTATAGAGTGTATAGTGTAGGGTATAGAGTGTAGGGTATAGAGTGTAGGGTGTAAAGTGGAGGGTGTAGAGTGTAGGGTGTAGAGTGTAGGGTGTAGAGTGTAGGGTGTAGAGTGTATGGTATAGAGTGTAGGGTATAGAGTGTAGAGTGTAGGGTATAGAGTGTAGGGTATAGAGTGTAGGGTATAGAGTGTAGGGTATAGAGTGTAGGGTGTAGAGTGTAGGGTATAGAGTGTAGAGTTTAGGGTAGAGAGTGTGGGGCATAGAGTGTATGGTATACAGTGTAGAGTGTAGGGTATAGAGTGTATAGTGTAGGGTATAGAGTGTAGGGTATAGAGTGTATGGTATAGAGTGTTGGGTATAAAGTGTAGAGTGTAGGGTATAGAGTGTATGGTATAGAGTGTAGGGTATAAAGTGTAGAGTGTAGGGTATAGAGTGTAGGGTATAGAGTGTAGGGTATAGAGTGTAGGGTAAAGAGTGTAGAGTGTAGGGTACAGAGTGCAGGGTGTAGAGTGTAGGGTATAGAGTGTAGAGTGTAGGGTGTAGAGTGTAGGGTATAGAGTGTAGGGTATAGAGTGTAGGGTATAGAGTGTAGGGTATAAAGTGTAGGGTGTAGGGTATAGAGCGTAGGGTATAGAGTGCAGGTTGTAGAGTGTAGGGTATAGAGTGTATGGTATAGGGTGTAGGGTATAAAGTGTAGGGTATAGAGTGTAGGGTATAGAGTGTATGGTATAGAGTGTAGGATATAGAGTGTAGGGTATAGAGTGTAGGCTATAGAGTGTAGAGTATATAGTGTAGAGTGTAGGGTATAGAGTGTAGGGTATAGAGTGTAGGGTATAGAGTGTAGGGTGTAGGGATTAGAGTGTAGGGATTAGAGTGTAGGGATTAGAGTGTAGGGTGTAGAGTGTAGGGTGTAGAGTGTAGGGTATAGAGTGTAGGGTATAGAGTGTAGGGTATAGAGTGTAGAGTGTAGGGATTAGAGTGTAGGGTATAGAGTGTAGGGTATAGAATGTAGGGTATAGAGTGTAGGGTAAAGAGTGTAGAGTGTAGGGTACAGAGTGCAGGGTGTAGAGTGTAGAGTGTAGGGTAAAGAGTGTAGGGCATAGAGTGTAGGGTATAGAGTGTAGAGTGTAGGGTATAGAGTGTAGGGTATAGAGTGCAGGTTGTAGAGTGTAGGGTATAGAGTGTATGGTATAGAGTGTAGGGTATAAAGTGTAGAGTGTAGTGTATAGAGTGTAGGGTATAGAGTGTAGGGTATAGAGTGTAGGGTATAGAGTGTAGGCTATAGAGTGTAGAGTGTAGGGTGTAGAGTGTAGGGTATAGAGTGTAGGGTATAGAGTGTAGGGTATAGAGTGTGGAGTAGAGAGTGTAGGGTATAGAATGTAGGGTATAGAATGTAGAGTGTAGAGTGTAGGGTGTAGAGTGCAAAGTGTAGGGTATAGAGTGTAAGGTATAGAGTGTAGTGTATAGAGTGTATGTTATAGAGTGTAGGGTATAGAGTGTAGAGTTTAGGGTATAGAGTGTAGTGTATAGAGTGTATGGTATAGAGTGTATGGTATAGAGTGTAGAGTGTAGGGTATAGAGTGCAGGGTATATAGTGTAGGGTATAGAGTGTAGGGTATAGAGTGTAGAGTGTAGGGTATAGAGTGTAGGGTATAGAGTGTAGGGTATAGAGTGTAGGTTATAGAGTGTAGGGTATAGAGTGTAGGGTATAGAGTATAGCTTATAGAGCGTAGGGTGTAGGGTATAGAGTGTAGGGTATAGAGTGTAGGGTATAGAGTGTAGAGTGTAGGGTATAGAGTGTATGGTATAGAGCTTAGGGTATAGTGTAGGGTATAGAGTGTAGAGTTTAGGGTATAGAGTGTGGGGCATAGAGTGTATGGTATACAGTGTAGAGTGTAGGGAATAGAGTGTAGGGTATTGAGTGCAGGTTGTAGAGTGTAGGGTATAGAGTGTAGGGTATAGAGTGTAGGGTATAAAGTGTAGAGTGTAGGGTATAGAGTGTATAGTGTAGGGTATAGAGTGTAGGGTATAGAGTGTAGGGTATAGAGTGTATAGTGTAGGGTATAGAGTGTATGCTATAGAGTGTATAGTGTAGAGTGTATGGTATAGAGTGTAGGGTGTAGAGTGTATGGTATAGAGTGTAGGGTATAGAGTGTAGGGTATAGAGTGTAGGGTATAGAGTGTATGTTATAGAGTGTAGGGTATAGAGTGTAGAGTGTAGGGTATAGAGTTTAGAGTGTAGGGTATAGAGTGTAGGGTATAGAGTGTAAGGTATATAGTGTAGAGTGTAGGGTATAGAGTGTAGGGTATAGAGTGTAGGGTATAGAGTGTAGGGTAAAGAGTGTAGAGTGTAGGGTACAGAGTGCAGGGTGTAGAGTGTAGGGTATAGAGTGTAGAGTGTAGGGTGTAGAGTGTAGGGTGTAGAGTGTAGGGTGTAGGGTATAGAGTGTAGGGTATAGAGTGTAGGGTATAGAGTGTATGGTGTAGAGTGTAGGGTGTAGAGTGTAGGGTATAGAGTGTAGGGTATAGAGTGTAGGTTATAGAGTGTAGGGTGTAGGGATTAGAGTGTAGGGATTAGAGTGTAGGGTGTAGAGTGTAGGGTGTAGAGTGTAGGGTATAGAGTGTAGGGTATAGAGTGTAGGGTATAGAGTGTAGAGTGTAGGGATTAGAGTGTAGGGATTAGAGTGTAGGGTATAGAGTGTAGGGTATAGAGTGTAGAGTGTAGGGTATAGAGTGTAGGGTATAGAGTGTTGGGTATAGAGTGTAGGGTATAGAGTGTAGGGAATAGAGTGTAGAGTGTAGGGTGTAGAATGTAAAGTGTAGGGTATAGAGTGTAAGGTATAGAGTATAGTGTTTAGAGTGTATGTTATAGAGTGTAGGGTATAGAGTGTAGAGTGTAGGGTATAGAGTGTAGGGTATAGAGTGTAGGGTATAGAGTGTAGGGTATAGAGTGTATGGTGTAGGGTATAGAGTGTAGGGTATAGAGTGCACGTTGTAGAGTGTAGGGTATAGAGTGTAGGGTATAGAGAGTAGGGTATAAAGTGTAGAGTGTAGGGTATAGAGTGTATAGTGTAGGGTATAGAGTGTAGGGTATAGAGTGTAGGGTATAGAGTGTAGAGTGTAGGGTATAGAGTGTATGCTATAGAGTGTATGGTGTAGAGTGTATGGTATAGAGTGTAGGGTATAGAGTGTAGAGTGTAGGGTATAGAGTGTAGGGTATAGAGTGTAGGGTATAGAGTGTAGGGTATAGAGTGCATGTTATAGAGTGTAGGGTATAGAGTGTAGAGTGTAGAGTGTAGGGTATAGAGTTTAGAGTGTAGGGTATAGAGTGTAGGGTATAGAGTGTAGGGTATAGAGTGTAGGGTGTAGAGTGTAGGGTATAGAGTGTAGGGTATAGAGTGTAGGGTATAGAGTGTATGGTATAGAGTGTAGGGTATAGAGTGTAGGGTATAGAGTGTATGGTATAGAGTGTATGGTATAGAGTGTAGGGTATAGAGTGTATGGTATAGAGTGTAGGGTATAGAGTGTAGAGTGTAGGGTATAGAGTGTAGGGTATAGAGTGTAGGGTATAGAGTGTAGGCTATAGAGTGTAGGGTATAGAGTGTAGAGTGTAGGGTATAGAGTGTAGGGTGTAGAGTGTAGGGTACAGAGTGTTGGGTGTAGAGTGCAGGGTGTAGAGTGCAGGGTGTAGAGTGCAGGGTATAGAGTGTAGGGTATAGAGTGTAGGGTATAAAGTGTAGAGTGTAGGGTATAGAGTGTAGGGTATAGAGTGTAGGGTGTAGAGTGTAGGGTGTAGAGTGTATGGTATAAAGTGTAGGGTATAGAGTGTAGGGTATAGAGTGTAGAGTGTAGGGTATAGAGTGTAGGGTATAGAGCTTAGGGTGTAGAGTGTAGGATATAGAGTGTAGAGTTTAGGGTATAGAGTGTGGGGCATAGAGTGTATGGTATACAGTGTAGAGTGTAGAGTGTAGGGTATAGAGTGTATAGTGTAGGTTATAGAGTGTAGGGTATAGAGTGTAGGGTGTAGAGTGTAGGGTGTAGATTGTAGGGTGTAGAGTGTAGGGTGTAGAGTGTAGGGTGTAGAGTGTATGGTATAGAGTGTAGGGTATAGAGTGTAGACTGTAGGGTATAGAGTGTAGGGTATAGAGTGTAGGGTATAGAGTGTAGGGTATAGAGTGTAGGGTGTAGAGTGTAGGGTATAGAGTGTAGAGTTTAGGGTAGAGAGTGTGGGGCATAGAGTGTATGGTATACAGTGTAGAGTGTAGGGTATAGAGTGTATAGTGTAGGGCATAGAGTGTAGGGTATAGAGTGTATGGTATAGAGTGTAGGGTATAAAGTGTAGAGTGTAGGGTATAGAGTGTATGGTATAGAGTGTAGGGTATAACGTGTAGAGTGTAGGGTATAGAGTGTAGGGTATATAGTGTAGGTTATAGAGTGTAGGGTATAGAGTGTAGGGTAAAGAGTGTAGAGTGTAGGGTACAGAGTGCAGGGTGTAGAGTGTAGGGTATAGAGTGTAGAGTGTAGAGTGTAGGGTGTAGAGTGTAGGGTATAGAGTGTAGGGTATAGAGTGTAGGGTATAGAGTGTGGGGTATAAAGTGTAGGGTGTAGGGTATAGAGTGTAGGGTATAAAGTGCAGGTTGTAGAGTGTAGGGTATAGAGTGTATGGTATAGGGTGTAGGGTATAAAGTGTAGGGTATAGAGTGTAGGGTGTAGAGTGTATGGTATAGAGTGTAGGGTATAGAGTGTAGAGTGTAGGGTATAGAGTGTAGGGTATAGAGTGTAGGGTATAGAGTGCAGGGTATAGAGTGTAGGGTACAGAGTGTAGGGTATAGAGTGTAGGGTACAGAGTGCAGGGTGTAGAGTGTAGGGTATAGAGTGTATAGTGTAGGGTATAGAGTGTAGGGTATAGAGTGTAGGGTGTAAAGTGGAGGGTGTAGAGTGTAGGGTGTAGAGTGTAGGGTGTAGAGTGTAGGGTGTAGAGTGTATGGTATAGAGTGTAGGGTATAGAGTGTAGAGTGTAGGGTATAGAGTGTAGGGTATAGAGTGTAGGGTATAGAGTGTAGGGTATAGAGTGTAGGGTGTAGAGTGTAGGGTATAGAGTGTAGAGTTTAGGGTAGAGAGTGTGGGGCATAGAGTGTATGGTATACAGTGTAGAGTGTAGGGTATAGAGTGTATAGTGTAGGGTATAGAGTGTAGGGTATAGAGTGTATGGTATAGAGTGTTGGGTATAAAGTGTAGAGTGTAGGGTATAGAGTGTATGGTATAGAGTGTAGGGTATAAAGTGTAGAGTGTAGGGTATAGAGTGTAGGGTATAGAGTGTAGGGTATAGAGTGTAGGGTAAAGAGTGTAGAGTGTAGGGTACAGAGTGCAGGGTGTAGAGTGTAGGGTATAGAGTGTAGAGTGTAGGGTGTAGAGTGTAGGGTATAGAGTGTAGGGTATAGAGTGTAGGGTATAGAGTGTAGGGTATAAAGTGTAGGGTGTAGGGTATAGAGCGTAGGGTATAGAGTGCAGGTTGTAGAGTGTAGGGTATAGAGTGTATGGTATAGGGTGTAGGGTATAAAGTGTAGGGTATAGAGTGTAGGGTATAGAGTGTATGGTATAGAGTGTAGGGTATAGAGTGTAGGGTATAGAGTGTAGGCTATAGAGTGTAGAGTATATAGTGTAGAGTGTAGGGTATAGAGTGTAGGGTATAGAGTGTAGGGTATAGAGTGTAGGGTGTAGGGATTAGAGTGTAGGGATTAGAGTGTAGGGATTAGAGTGTAGGGTGTAGAGTGTAGGGTGTAGAGTGTAGGGTATAGAGTGTAGGGTATAGAGTGTAGGGTATAGAGTGTAGAGTGTAGGGATTAGAGTGTAGGGTATAGAGTGTAGGGTATAGAATGTAGGGTATAGAGTGTAGGGTAAAGAGTGTAGAGTGTAGGGTACAGAGTGCAGGGTGTAGAGTGTAGAGTGTAGGGTAAAGAGTGTAGGGCATAGAGTGTAGGGTATAGAGTGTAGAGTGTAGGGTATAGAGTGTAGGGTATAGAGTGCAGGTTGTAGAGTGTAGGGTATAGAGTGTATGGTATAGAGTGTAGGGTATAAAGTGTAGAGTGTAGTGTATAGAGTGTAGGGTATAGAGTGTAGGGTATAGAGTGTAGGGTATAGAGTGTAGGCTATAGAGTGTAGAGTGTAGGGTGTAGAGTGTAGGGTATAGAGTGTAGGGTATAGAGTGTAGGGTATAGAGTGTGGAGTAGAGAGTGTAGGGTATAGAATGTAGGGTATAGAATGTAGAGTGTAGAGTGTAGGGTGTAGAGTGCAAAGTGTAGGGTATAGAGTGTAAGGTATAGAGTGTAGTGTATAGAGTGTATGTTATAGAGTGTAGGGTATAGAGTGTAGAGTTTAGGGTATAGAGTGTAGTGTATAGAGTGTATGGTATAGAGTGTATGGTATAGAGTGTAGAGTGTAGGGTATAGAGTGCAGGGTATATAGTGTAGGGTATAGAGTGTAGGGTATAGAGTGTAGAGTGTAGGGTATAGAGTGTAGGGTATAGAGTGTAGGGTATAGAGTGTAGGTTATAGAGTGTAGGGTATAGAGTGTAGGGTATAGAGTATAGCTTATAGAGCGTAGGGTGTAGGGTATAGAGTGTAGGGTATAGAGTGTAGGGTATAGAGTGTAGAGTGTAGGGTATAGAGTGTATGGTATAGAGCTTAGGGTATAGAGTGTAGGGTATAGAGTGTAGAGTTTAGGGTATAGAGTGTGGGGCATAGATTGTATGGTATACAGTGTAGAGTGTAGGGAATAGAGTGTAGGGTATAGAGTGCATGTTGTAGAGTGTAGGGTATAGAGTGTAGGGTATAGAGTGTAGGGTATAAAGTGTAGAGTGTAGGGTATAGAGTGTATAGTGTAGGGTATAGAGTGTAGGGTATAGAGTGTAGGGTATAGAGTGTATAGTGTAGGGTATAGAGTGTATGCTATAGAGTGTATAGTGTAGAGTGTATGGTATAGAGTGTAGGTTGTAGAGTGTATGGTATAGAGTGTAGGGTATAGAGTGTAGGGTATAGAGTGTATGTTATAGAGTGTAGGGTATAGAGTGTAGAGTGTAGGGTATAGAGTTTAGAGTGTAGGGTATAGAGTGTAGGGTATAGAGTGTAAGGTATATAGTGTAGAGTGTAGGGTATAGAGTGTAGGGTATAGAGTGTAGGGTATAGAGTGTAGGGTAAAGAGTGTAGAGTGTAGGGTACAGAGTGCAGGGTGTAGAGTGTAGGGTATAGAGTGTAGAGTGTAGGGTGTAGAGTGTAGGGTGTAGAGTGTAGGGTGTAGGGTATAGAGTGTAGGGTATAGAGTGTAGGGTATAGAGTGTAGGGTGTAGAGTGTAGAGTGTAGGGTATAGAGTGTAGGGTATAGAGTGTAGGTTATAGAGTGTAGGGTGTAGGGATTAGAGTGTAGGGATTAGAGTGTAGGGTGTAGAGTGTAGGGTGTAGAGTGTAGGGTATAGAGTGTAGGGTATAGAGTGTAGGGTATAGAGTGTAGAGTGTAGGGATTAGAGTGTAGGGATTAGAGTGTAGGGTATAGAGTGTAGGGTATAGAGTGTAGAGTGTAGCGTATAGAGTGTAGGGTATAGAGTGTTGGGTATAGAGTGTAGGGTATAGAGTGTAGGGAATAGAGTGTAGAGTGTAGGGTGTAGAATGTAAAGTGTAGGGTATAGAGTGTAAGGTATAGAGTGTAGTGTATAGAGTGTATGTTATAGAGTGTAGGGTATAGAGTGTAGAGTGTAGGGTATAGAGTGTAGGGTATAGAGTGTAGGGTATAGAGTGTAGGGTATAGAGTGTATGGTGTAGGGTATAGAGTGTAGGGTATAGAGTGCACGTTGTAGAGTGTAGGGTATAGAGTGCAGGGTATAGAGAGTAGGGTATAAAGTGTAGAGTGTAGGGTATAGAGTGTATAGTGTAGGGTATAGAGTGTAGGGTATAGAGTGTAGGGTATAGAGTGTAGAGTGTAGGGTATAGAGTGTATGCTATAGAGTGTATGGTGTAGAGTGTATGGTATAGAGTGTAGGGTATAGAGTGTAGAATGTAGGGTATAGAGTGTAGGGTATAGAGTGTAGGGTATAGAGTGTAGGGTATAGAGTGCATGTTATAGAGTGTAGGGTATAGAGTGTAGAGTGTAGAGTGTAGGGTATAGAGTTTAGAGTGTAGGGTATAGAGTGTAGGGTATAGAGTGTAGGGTATAGAGTGTAGGGTGTAGAGTGTAGGGTATAGAGTGTAGGGTATAGAGTGTAGGGTATAGAGTGTATGGTATAGAGTGTAGGGTATAGAGTGTAGGGTATAGAGTGTATGGTATAGAGTGTATGGTATAGAGTGTAGGGTATAGAGTGTATGGTATAGAGTGTAGGGTATAGAGTGTAGAGTGTAGGGTATAGAGTGTAGGGTATAGAGTGTAGGGTATAGAGTGTAGGCTATAGAGTGTAGGGTATAGAGTGTAGAGTGTAGGGTATAGAGTGTAGGGTGTAGAGTGTAGGGTATAGAGTGTTGGGTGTAGAGTGCAGGGTGTAGAGTGCAGGGTGTAGAGTGCAGGGTATAGAGTGTAGGGTATAGAGTGTAGGGTATAAAGTGTAGAGTGTAGGGTATAGAGTGTAGGGTATAGAGTGTAGGGTGTAGAGTGTAGGGTGTAGAGTGTATGGTATAGAGTGTAGGGTATAGAGTGTAGGGTATAGAGTGTAGAGTGTAGGGTATAGAGTGTAGGGTATAGAGCTTAGGGTGTAGAGTGTAGGATATAGAGTGTAGAGTTTAGGGTATAGAGTGTGGGGCATAGAGTGTATGGTATACAGTGTAGAGTGTAGAGTGTAGGGTATAGAGTGTATAGTGTAGGGTATAGAGTGTAGGGTATAGAGTGTAGGGTGTAGAGTGTAGGGTGTAGATTGTAGGGTGTAGAGTGTAGGGTGTAGAGTGTAGGGTGTAGAGTGTATGGTATAGAGTGTAGGGTATAGAGTGTAGACTGTAGGGTATAGAGTGTAGGGTATAGAGTGTAGGGTATAGAGTGTAGGGTATAGAGTGTAGGGTGTAGAGTGTAGGGTATAGAGTGTAGAGTTTAGGGTAGAGAGTGTGGGGCATAGAGTGTATGGTATACAGTGTAGAGTGTAGGGTATAGAGTGTATAGTGTAGGGCATAGAGTGTAGGGTATAGAGTGTATGGTATAGAGTGTAGGGTATAAAGTGTAGAGTGTAGGGTATAGAGTGTATGGTATAGAGTGTAGGGTATAACGTGTAGAGTGTAGGGTATAGAGTGTAGGGTATAGAGTGTAGGTTATAGAGTGTAGGGTATAGAGTGTAGGGTAAAGAGTGTAGAGTGTAGGGTACAGAGTGCAGGGTATAGAGTGTAGGGTATAGAGTGTAGGGTATAAAGTGTAGAGTGTAGGGTATAGAGTGTAGGGTATAGAGTGTAGGGTGTAGAGTGTAGGGTGTAGAGTGTATGGTATAGAGTGTAGGGTATAGAGTGTAGGGTATAGAGTGTAGAGTGTAGGGTATAGAGTGTAGGGTATAGAGCTTAGGGTGTAGAGTGTAGGATATAGAGTGTAGAGTTTAGGGTATAGAGTGTGGGGCATAGAGTGTATGGTATACAGTGTAGACTGTAGAGTGTAGGGTATAGAGTGTATAGTGTAGGGTATAGAGTGTAGGGTATAGAGTGTAGGGTGTAGAGTGTAGGGTGTAGATTGTAGGGTGTAGAGTGTAGGGTGTAGAGTGTAGGGTGTAGAGTGTATGGTATAGAGTGTAGGGTATAGAGTGTAGACTGTAGGGTATAGAGTGTAGGGTATAGAGTGTAGGGTATAGAGTGTAGGGTATAGAGTGTAGGGTGTAGAGTGTAGGGTATAGAGTGTAGAGTTTAGGGTAGAGAGTGTGGGGCATAGAGTGTATGGTATACAGTGTAGAGTGTAGGGTATAGAGTGTATAGTGTAGGGCATAGAGTGTAGGGTATAGAGTGTATGGTATAGAGTGTAGGGTATAAAGTGTAGAGTGTAGGGTATAGAGTGTATGGTATAGAGTGTAGGGTATAACGTGTAGAGTGTAGGGTATAGAGTGTAGGGTATAGAGTGTAGGTTATAGAGTGTAGGGTATAGAGTGTAGGGTAAAGAGTGTAGAGTGTAGGGTACAGAGTGCAGGGTGTAGAGTGTAGGGTATAGAGTGTAGAGTGTAGGGTGTAGAGTGTAGGGTATAGAGTGTAGGGTATAGAGTGTAGGGTATAGAGTGTAGTTTATAAAGTGTAGGGTGTAGGGTATAGAGTGTAGGGTATAAAGTGCAGGTTGTAGAGTGTAGGGTATAGAGTGTATGGTATAGGGTGTAGGGTATAAAGTGTAGGGTATAGAGTGTAGGGTATAGAGTGTAGGGTATAGAGTGTAGGGTATAGAGTGTAGGCTATAGAGTGTAGAGTATATAGTGTAGAGTGTAGGGTATAGAGTGTAGGGTATAGAGTGTAGGGTATTGAGTGTGGAGTATAGAGTGTAGGGTATAGAATGTAGAGTGTAGAGTGTAGGGTGTAGAGTGCAAAGTGTAGGGTATAGAGTGTAAGATATAGAGTGTAGTGTATAGAGTGTATGTTATAGAGTGTAGGGTATAGAGTGTAGAGTTTAGGGTATAGAGTGTAGTGTATAGATTGTATGGTATAGAGTGTATGGTATAGAGTGTAGAGTGTAGGGTATAGAGTGTAGGGTATAGAGTGTAGGGTATAGAGTGTAGGGTGTAGAGTGTAGGGTGTAGAGTGTAGGGTATAGAGTGTAGGGTATAGAGTGTAGGTTATAGAGTGTAGCGTATAGAGCGTAGGGTGTAGGGTATAGAGTGTAGGGTATAGAGTGTAGGGTATAGAGTGTAGGGTATAGAGTGTATGGTATAGAGCTTAGGGTGTAGAGTGTAGGGTATAGAATGTAGAGTTTAGGGTAGAGAGTGTGGGGCATAGAGTGTATGGTATACAGTGTAGAGTGTAGGGTATAGAGTGTATAGTGTAGGGTATAGAGTGTAGGGTATAGAGTGTATGGTATAGAGTGTAGGGTATAAAGTGTAGAGTGTAGGGTATAGAGTGTATGGTATAGAGTGTGGGGTATAAAGTGTAGAGTGTAGGGTATAGAGTGTAGGGTATAGAGTGTAGGCTATAGAGTGTAGAGTTTAGAGTGTAGGGTATAGAATGTAGAGTGTAGGGTGTAGAGTGTAAAGTGTAGGGTATAGAGTGTAGGATATAGAGTGTAGAGTGTAGGGTATAGAGTGTAGGGTATACAGTGTATGGTATAGAGTGTAGGGTATAGAGTGTAGCGTGTAGGGTATAGAGTGTAGGGTATAGAGTGTAGAGTATAGAGTGTAGGGTATAGATTGTAGGGTATAGGGTATAGGGTATAGAGTGTATGGTGTAGAGTGTAGGGTATAGAGTGTAGGGTGTAGGGTGTAGAGTGTGGGGTGTAGAGTGGTGTAGAGTGTAGGATGTAGAGTGTATGGTATAGAGTGTAGGGTATAGAGTATAGCATGTATGGTATAGAGTGTAGTGTATAGAGTGTAGGGTATAGGGTATAGAGTGTAGGGTATAGAGTGTAGGGTATAGATTTTAAAGTGTAGGGTATAGAGTGTAGGGTGTGGAGTGTAGGGTATAGAGTGTAGGGTATAGAGTGTATGGTATAGAGTGTAGGGTATAGAGTGTATGGTATAGAGTGTAGAGTGTAGGGTATAGAGTGTATTTTATAGAGTGTAGGGTATAGAGTGTAGGGTATAGAGTGTAGAGTGTAGGGTATAGAGTGTAGGGTATAGAGTGTAGAGTGTAGGGTATAGAGTGTAGGGTATAGAGTGTAGGGTATAGAGTGTAGAGTGTAGGGATTAGAGTGTAGGGATTAGAGTGTAGGGTATAGAGTGTAGAGTGTAGAGTATAGAGTGTAGGGTATAGAGTGTAGGGATTAGAGTGTAGGGATTAGAGTGTAGGGATTAGAGTGTAGGGATTAGAGTGTAGGGTATAGAGTGTAGGGTATAGAGTGTAGGGTATAGAGTGTAGGGTATAGTGTGTATGGTATAGAGTGTAGGGTATAAAGTGTAGAGTGTATGGTATAGAGTGTAGGGTATAGAGTGTAAAGTGTAGGGTATAGAGTGTATGGTATAGAGTGTAGGGTGTAGAGTGTATGGTATAGAGTGTAGGGTATAGAGTGTAGAGTGTAGGGTATAGAGTGTAGGGTATAGAGTGTAGGGTATAGAGTGTAGGGAATAGAGTGTAGGGTACAGAGTGTAGAGTGTAGGGTATAGAGTGTAGGGTACAGAGTGCAGGGTGTAGAGTGTAGGGTATAGAGTGTATAGTGTAGGGTATAGAGTGTAGGGTATAGAGTGTAGGGTGTAAAGTGTAGGGTGTAGAGTGTAGGGTGTAGAGTGTAGGGTGTAAAGTGTAGGGTGTAGAGTGTATGGTATAGAGTGTAGGGTATAGAGTGTAGAGTGTAGGGTATAGAGTGTAGGGTATAGAGTGTAGGGTATAGAGTGTAGGGTATAGAGTGTAGGGTGTAGAGTGTAGGGTATAGAGTGTAGAGTTTAGGGTAGAGAGTGTGGGGCATAGAGTGTATGGTATACAGTGTAGAGTGTAGGGTATAGAGTGTATAGTGTAGGGTATAGAGTGTAGGGTATAGAGTGTAGGGTATAGAGTGTAGGGTATAGAGTGTAAGGTGTAGAGTGTAGGGTATAGAGTGTAGAGTTTAGGGTAGAGAGTGTGGGGCATAGAGTGTATGGTATACAGTGTAGAGTGTAGGGTATAGAGTGTATAGTGTAGGGCATAGAGTGTAGGGTATAGAGTGTATGGTATAGAGTGTAGGGTATAAAGTGTAGAGTGTAGGGTATAGAGTGTATGGTATAGAGTGTAGGGTATAACGTGTAGAGTGTAGGGTATAGAGTGTAGGGTATAGAGTGTAGGTTATAGAGTGTAGGGTATAGAGTGTAGGGTAAAGAGTGTAGAGTGTAGGGTACAGAGTGCAGGGTGTAGAGTGTAGGGTATAGAGTGTAGAGTGTAGAGTGTAGGGTGTAGAGTGTAGGGTATAGAGTGTAGGGTATAGAGTGTAGGGTATAGAGTGTAGGGTATAAAGTGTAGGGTGTAGGGTATAGAGTGTAGGGTATAAAGTGCAGGTTGTAGAGTGTAGGGTATAGAGTGTATGGTATAGGGTGTAGGGTATAAAGTGTAGGGTATAGAGTGTAGGGTATAGAGTGTAGGGTATAGAGTGTAGGGTATAGAGTGTAGGCTATAGAGTGTAGAGTATATAGTGTAGAGTGTAGGGTATAGAGTGTAGGGTATAGAGTGTAGGGTATTGAGTGTGGAGTATAGAGTGTAGGGTATAGAATGTAGAGTGTAGAGTGCAGGGTGTAGAGTGCAAAGTGTAGGGTATAGAGTGTAAGATATAGAGTGTAGTGTATAGAGTGTATGTTATAGAGTGTATGGTATAGAGTGTAGAGTGTAGGGTATAGAGTGTAGGGTATAGAGTGTAGGGTATAGAGTGTAGGGTGTAGAGTGTAGGGTGTAGAGTGTAGGGTATAGAGTGTAGGGTATAGAGTGTAGGTTATAGAGTGTAGCGTATAGAGCGTAGGGTGTAGGGTATAGAGTGTAGGGTATAGAGTGTAGGGTATAGAGTGTAGGGTATAGAGTGTATGGTATAGAGCTTAGGGTGTAGAGTGTAGGGTATAGAATGTAGAGTTTAGGGTAGAGAGTGTGGGGCATAGAGTGTATGGTATACAGTGTAGAGTGTAGGGTATAGAGTGTATAGTGTAGGGTATAGAGTGTAGGGTATAGAGTGTATGGTATAGAGTGTAGGGTATAAAGTGTAGAGTGTAGGGTATAGAGTGTATGGTATAGAGTGTGGGGTATAAAGTGTAGAGTGTAGGGTATAGAGTGTAGGGTATAGAGTGTAGGCTATAGAGTGTAGAGTTTAGAGTGTAGGGTATAGAATGTAGAGTGTAGGGTGTAGAGTGTAAAGTGTAGGGTATAGAGTGTAGGATATAGAGTGTAGAGTGTAGGGTATAGAGTGTAGGGTATACAGTGTATGGTATAGAGTGTAGGGTATAGAGTGTAGAGTGTAGGGTATAGAGTGTAGGGTATAGAGTGTAGAGTATAGAGTGTAGGGTATAGATTGTAGGGTATAGGGTATAGGGTATAGAGTGTATGGTGTAGAGTGTAGGGTATAGAGTGTAGGGTGTAGGGTGTAGAGTGTGGGGTGTAGAGTGGTGTAGAGTGTAGGATGTAGAGTGTATGGTATAGAGTGTAGGGTATAGAGTATAGCATGTATGGTATAGAGTGTAGTGTATAGAGTGTAGGGTATAGGGTATAGAGTGTAGGGTATAGAGTGTAGGGTATAGATTTTTAAAGTGTAGGGTATAGAGTGTAGGGTGTGGAGTGTAGGGTATAGAGTGTAGGGTATAGAGTGTATGGTATAGAGTGTAGGGTATAGAGTGTATGGTATAGAGTGTAGAGTGTAGGGTATAGAGTGTATTTTATAGAGTGTAGGGTATAGAGTGTAGGGTATAGAGTGTAGAGTGTAGGGTATAGAGTGTAGGGTATAGAGTGTAGAGTGTAGGGTATAGAGTGTAGGGTATAGAGTGTAGGGTATAGAGTGTAGAGTGTAGGGATTAGAGTGTAGGGATTAGAGTGTAGGGTATAGAGTGTAGAGTGTAGAGTATAGAGTGTAGGGTATAGAGTGTAGGGATTAGAGTGTAGGGATTAGAGTGTAGGGATTAGAGTGTAGGGATTAGAGTGTAGGGTATAGAGTGTAGGGTATAGAGTGTAGGGTATAGAGTGTAGGGTATAGTGTGTATGGTATAGAGTGTAGGGTATAAAGTGTAGAGTGTATGGTATAGAGTGTAGGGTATAGAGTGTAAAGTGTAGGGTATAGAGTGTATGGTATAGAGTGTAGGGTGTAGAGTGTATGGTATAGAGTGTAGGGTATAGAGTGTAGAGTGTAGGGTATAGAGTGTAGGGTATAGAGTGTAGGGTATAGAGTGTAGGGAATAGAGTGTAGGGTACAGAGTGTAGAGTGTAGGGTATAGAGTGTAGGGTACAGAGTGCAGGGTGTAGAGTGTAGGGTATAGAGTGTATAGTGTAGGGTATAGAGTGTAGGGTATAGAGTGTAGGGTGTAAAGTGTAGGGTGTAGAGTGTAGGGTGTAGAGTGTAGGGTGTAAAGTGTAGGGTGTAGAGTGTATGGTATAGAGTGTAGGGTATAGAGTGTAGAGTGTAGGGTATAGAGTGTAGGGTATAGAGTGTAGGGTATAGAGTGTAGGGTATAGAGTGTAGGGTGTAGAGTGTAGGGTATAGAGTGTAGAGTTTAGGGTAGAGAGTGTGGGGCATAGAGTGTATGGTATACAGTGTAGAGTGTAGGGTATAGAGTGTATAGTGTAGGGTATAGAGTGTAGGGTATAGAGTGTATGGTATAGAGTGTAGGGTATAAAGTGTAGAGTGTAGGGTATAGAGTGTATGGTATAGACTGTAGGGTATAAAGTGTAGAGTGTAGGGTATAGAGTGTAGGGTATAGAGTGTAGGGTATAGAGTGTAGGGTATAGAGTGTAGGGTATAGAGTGTAGGGTAAAGAGTGTAGAGTGTAGGGTACAGAGTGCAGGGTGTTGAGTGTAGGGTATAGAGTGTAGAGTGTAGAGTGTAGGGTGTAGAGTGTAGGGTATAGAGTGTAGGGTATAGAGTGTAGGGTATAAAGTGTAGAGTGTAGGGTATAGAGTGTAGGGTATAGAGTGTAGGGTATAGAGTGTAGGGAATAGAGTGTAGGGTACAGAGTGTAGAGTGTAGGGTATAGAGTGTAGGGTACAGAGTGCAGGGTGTAGAGTGTAGGGTATAGAGTGTATAGTGTAGGGTATAGAGTGTAGGGTATAGAGTGTAGGGTGTAAAGTGTAGGGTGTAGAGTGTAGGGTGTAGAGTGTAGGGTGTAAAGTGTAGGGTGTAGAGTGTATGGTATAGAGTGTAGGGTATAGAGTGTAGAGTGTAGGGTATAGAGTGTAGGGTATAGAGTGTAGGGTATAGAGTGTAGGGTATAGAGTGTAGGGTGTAGAGTGTAGGGTATAGAGTGTAGAGTTTAGGGTAGAGAGTGTGGGGCATAGAGTGTATGGTATACAGTGTAGAGTGTAGGGTATAGAGTGTATAGTGTAGGGTATAGAGTGTAGGGTATAGAGTGTATGGTATAGAGTGTAGGGTATAAAGTGTAGAGTGTAGGGTATAGAGTGTATGGTATAGACTGTAGGGTATAAAGTGTAGAGTGTAGGGTATAGAGTGTAGGGTATAGAGTGTAGGGTATAGAGTGTAGGGTATAGAGTGTAGGGTATAGAGTGTAGGGTAAAGAGTGTAGAGTGTAGGGTACAGAGTGCAGGGTGTTGAGTGTAGGGTATAGAGTGTAGAGTGTAGAGTGTAGGGTGTAGAGTGTAGGGTATAGAGTGTAGGGTATAGAGTGTAGGGTATAAAGTGTAGGGTGTAGGGTATAGAGTGTAGGGTATAGAGTGCAGGTTGTAGAGTGTAGGGTATAGAGTGTATGGTATAGGGTGTAGGGTATAAAGTGTAGGGTATAGAGTGTAGGGTATAGAGTGTAGGGTATAGAGTGTAGGCTATAGAGTGTAGAGTATATAGTGTAGAGTGTAGGGTATAGAGTGCAGGGTATAGAGTGTAGGGTATAGAGTGTTGGGTGTAGGGATTAGAGTGTAGGGATTAGAGTGTAGGGATTAGAGTGTAGGGTGTAGAGTGTAGGGTGTAGAGTGTAGGGTATAGAGTGTAGGGTATGGAGTGTAGGGTATAGAGTGTAGAGTGTAGGGATTAGAGTGTAGGGTATAGAGTGTAGGGTATAGAATGTAGGGTATAGAGTGTAGGGTAAAGAGTGTAGAGTGTAGGGTACAGAGTGCAGGGTGTAGAGTGTAGGGAATAGAGTGTAGAGTGTAGGGTGTAGAGTGTAGGGTGTAGAGTGTAGGGTGTAGAGTGTAGGGTGTAGGGTATAGAGTGTAGGGTATAGAGTGTAGGGTATAGAGTGTAGGGTGTAGGGATTAGAGTGTAGGGATTAGAGTGTAGGGATTAGAGTGTAGGGTGTAGAGTGTAGGGTGTAGAGTGTAGGGTATAGAGTGTAGGGTATAGAGTGTAGGGTATAGAGTGTAGAGTGTAGGGATTAGAGTGTAGGGTATAGAGTGTAGGGTATAGAGTAGAGTGTAGAGTGTAGGCTATAGAGTGTAGACTATAGAGTGTAGGGTATAGAGTGTAGGGTATAGAGTGTAGGGTATAGAGTGTAGGGTATAGAGTGTAAGGTGTAGGGTATAGAGTGTAGGGTATAGAGTGCAGGTTGTAGAGTGTAGGGTATAGAGTGTAGGGTATAGAGAGTAGGGTATAGAGTGTAGAGTGTAGGGTATAGAGTGTATGCTATAGAGTGTATGGTGTAGAGTGTATGGTATAGAGTGTAGGGTATAGAGTGTAGAGTGTATGGTATAGAGTGTATGGTATAGAGTGTAGGGTATAGAGTGTAGGGTATAGAGTGTAGGGTATAGAGTGTATGTTATAGAGTGTAGGGTATAGAGTGTAGAGTGTAGGGTATAGAGTTTACAGTGTAGGGTATAGAGTGTAGGGTATAGAGTGTAGGTTATAGAGTGTAGGGTATAGAGTGTAGGGTAAAGAGTGTAGAGTGTAGGGTACAGAGTGCAGGGTGTAGAGTGTAGGGTATAGAGTGTAGAGTGTAGAGTGTAGGGTGTAGAGTGTAGGGTATACACTCTATGAAGCTCTAAAAAACTATAGGGAGAAAAATACTTTATCTAAAAAACTAATTAAAGCTGCCAAAAAGGAAACAGAGAAGCACATTGCTAAGGAGAGTAAAACTAATCCCAAACTGTTCTTCAACTATATCAATAGTAAAAGAATAAAAACTGAAAATGTAGGCCCCTTAAAAAATAGTGAGGAAAGAATGGTTGTAGATGACGAGGAAAAAGCTAACATATTAAACACCTTCTTCTCCACGGTATTCACGGTGGAAAATGAAATGCTAGGTGAAATCCCAAGAAACAATGAAAACCCTATATTAAGGGTCACCAATCTAACCCAAGAAGAGGTGCGGAACCGGCTAAATAAGATTAAAATAGATAAATCTCCGGGTCCGGATGGCATACACCCACGAGTACTAAGAGAACTAAGTAATGTAATAGATAAACCATTATTTCTTATTTTTAGGGACTCTATAGCGACAGGGTCTGTTCCGCAGGACTGGCGCATAGCAAATGTGGTGCCAATATTCAAAAAGGGCTCTAAAAGTGAACCTGGAAATTATAGGCCAGTAAGTCTAACCTCTATTGTTGGTAAAATATTTGAAGGGTTTCTGAGGGATGTTATTCTGGATTATCTCAATGAGAATAACTGTTTAACTCCATATCAGCATGGGTTTATGAGAAATCGCTCCTGTCAAACCAATCTAATCAGTTTTTATGAAGAGGTAAGCTATAGGCTGGACGACGGTGAGTCATTGGACGTGGTATATCTCGATTTTTCCAAAGCGTTTGATACCGTGCCGCACAAGAGGTTGGTACACAAAATGAGAATGCTTGGTCTGGGGGAAAATGTGTGTAAATGGGTTAGTAACTGGCTTAGTGATAGAAAGCAGAGGGTGGTTATAAATGGTATAGTCTCTAACTGGGTCGCTGTGACCAGTGGGGTACCGCAGGGGTCGGTATTGGGACCTGTTCTCTTCAACATATTCATTAATGATCTGGTAGAAGGTTTACACAGTAAAATATCGATATTTGCAGATGATACAAAACTATGTAAAGCAGTTAATACAAGAGAAGATAGTATTCTGCTACAGATGGATCTGGATAAGTTGGAAACTTGGGCTGAAAGGTGGCAGATGAGGTTTAACAATGATAAATGTAAGGTTATACACATGGGAAGAGGGAATCAATATCACCATTACACACTGAACGGGAAACCACTGGGTAAATCTGACAGGGAGAAGGACTTGGGGATCCTAGTTAATGATAAACTTACCTGGAGCAGCCAGTGCCAGGCAGCAGCTGCCAAGGCAAACAGGATCATGGGGTGCATTAAAAGAGGTCTGGATACACATGATGAGAGCATTATACTGCCTCTGTACAAATCCCTAGTTAGACCGCACATGGAGTACTGTGTCCAGTTTTGGGCACCGGTGCTCAGGAAGGATATAATGGAACTAGAGAGAGTACAAAGGAGGGCAACAAAATTAATAAAGGGGATGGGAGAACTACAATACCCAGATAGATTAGCGAAATTAGGATTATTTAGTCTAGAAAAAAGACGACTGAGGGGCGATCTAATAACCATGTATAAGTATATAAGGGGACAATACAAATATCTCGCTGAGGATCTGTTTATACCAAGGAAGGTGACGGGCACAAGGGGGCATTCTTTGCGTCTGGAGGAGAGAAGGTTTTTCCACCAACATAGAAGAGGATTCTTTACTGTTAGGGCAGTGAGAATCTGGAATTGCTTGCCTGAGGAGGTGGTGATGGCGAACTCAGTCGAGGGGTTCAAGAGAGGCCTGGATGTCTTCCTGGAGCAGAACAATATTGTATCATACAATTATTAGGTTCTGTAGAAGGACGTAGATCTGGGTATTTATTATAATGGAATATAGGCTGAACTGGATGGACAAATGTCTTTTTTCGGCCTTACTAACTATGTTACTATGTTACTATGTTACTATGTATAGAGTGTAGGGTATAGAGTGTAGGGTATAGAGTGTAGGGTATAAAGTGTAGGGTGTAGGGTATAGAGTGTAGGGTATAAAGTGCAGGTTGTAGAGTGTAGGGTATAGAGTGTATGGTATAGGGTGTAGGGTATAAAGTGTAGGGTATAGAGTGTAGGGTATAGAGTGTAGGGTATAGAGTGTAGGGTATAGAGTGTAGGGTATAGAGTGTAGGCTATAGAGTGTAGAGTATATAGTGTAGAGTGTAGGGTATAGAGTGTAGGGTATAGAGTGTAGGGTATAGAGTGTGGAGTACAGAGTGTAAGGTATAGAATGTAGAGTGTAGGGTGTAGAGTGCAAAGTGTAGGGTATAGAGTGTAAGATATAGAGTGTATGTTATAGAGTGTAGGGTATAGAGTGTAGAGTTTAGGGTATAGAGTGTAGTGTATAGATTGTATGGTATAGAGTGTAGAGTGTAGGGTATAGAGTGTAGGGTATAGAGTGTAGGGTATAGAGTGTAGGGTGTAGAGTGTAGGGTGTAGAGTGTAGGGTATAGAGTGTAGGGTATAGAGTGTAGGTTATAGAGTGTAGCGTATAGAGCGTAGGGTGTAGGGTATAGAGTGTAGGTTATAGAGTGTAGGGTATACAGTGTAGAGTGTAGGGTATAGCGTGTATAGTGTAGGGTATAGAGTGTAGGGTATAGAGTGTATGGTATAGAGTGTAGGGTATAAAGTGTAGAGTGTAGGGTATAGAGTGTATGGTATAGAGTGTAGGGTATAAAGTGTAGAGTGTAGGGTATAGAGTGTAGGGTATAGAGTGTAGGCTATAGAGTGTAGAGTTTAGAGTGTAGGGTATAGAATGTAGAGTGTAGGGTGTAGAGTGTAAAGTGTAGGGTATAGAGTGTAGGATATAGAGTGTAGAGTGTAGGGTATAGAGTGTAGGGTATACAGTGTATGGTATAGAGTGTAGGGTATAGAGTGTAGAGTGTAGGGTATAGATTGTAGGGTATAGGGTATAGGGTATAGAGTGTATGGTGTAGAGTGTAGGGTATAGAGTGTAGGGTGTAGGGTGTAGAGTGTGGGGTGTAGAGTGGTGTAGAGTGTAGGATGTAGAGTGTATGGTATAGAGTGTAGGGTATAGAGTATAGCGTGTATGGTATAGAGTGTAGTGTATAGAGTGTAGGGTATAGGGTATAGAGTGTAGGGTATAGAGTGTAGGGTATAGATTTTAGAGTGTAGGGTATAGAGTGTGGAGTATAGAGTGTAGGGTATAGAATGTAGAGTGTAGGGTGTAGAGTGCAAAGTGTAGGGTATAGAGTGTAAGATATAGAGTGTATGTTATAGAGTGTAGGGTATAGAGTGTAGAGTTTAGGGTATAGAGTGTAGTGTATAGATTGTATGGTATAGAGTGTATGGTATAGAGTGTAGAGTGTAGGGTATAGAGTGTAGGGTATAGAGTGTAGGTTATAGAGTGTAGCGTATAGAGCGTAGAGTGTAGGGTATAGAGTGTAGGGTATAGAGTGTAGGGTATAGAGTGTAGGGTA
The DNA here is from genome assembly GCF_032444005.1 of Ranitomeya imitator. Taxonomy (NCBI): domain Eukaryota; kingdom Metazoa; phylum Chordata; class Amphibia; order Anura; family Dendrobatidae; genus Ranitomeya; species Ranitomeya imitator. Next base: position 109,214,421 of record NC_091285.1, on the reverse strand, counting down.
TAGAGTGTATGGTATAGAGCTTAGGGTGTAGAGTGTAGGGTATAGAATGTAGAGTTTAGGGTAGAGAGTGTGGGGCATAGAGTGTATGGTATACAGTGTAGAATGTAGGGTATAGAGTGTATAGTGTAGGGTATAAAGTGTAGTGTATAGAGTGTATGGTATAGAGTGTAGGGTATAAAGTGTAGAGTGTAGGGTATAGAGTGTATGGTATAGAGTGTAGGGTATAAAGTGTAGAGTGTAGGGTATAGAGTGTAGGGTATAGAGTGTAGGCTATAGAGTGTAGAGTTTAGAGTTTAGGGCATAGAATGTAGAGTGTAGAGTGTAAAGTGTAGGGTATAGAGTGTAGGCTATAGAGTGTAGAGGATATAGTGTAGAGTGTAGGGTATAGAGTGTAGGGTATAGAGTGTAGGGTATTGAGTGTGGAGTATAGAGTGTAGGGTATAGAATGTAGAGTGTAGAGTGCAGGGTGTAGAGTGCAAAGTGTAGGGTATAGAGTGTAAGATATAGAGTGTAGTGTATAGAGTGTATGTTATAGAGTGTAGGGTATAGAGTGTAGAGTTTAGGGAGTAGAGTGTAGTGTAAAGATTGTATGGTATAGAGTGTATGGTATAGAGTGTAGAGTGTAGGGTATAGAGTGTAGGGTATAGAGTGTAGGGTATAGAGTGTAGGGTGTAGAGTGTAGGGTGTAGAGTGTAGGGTATAGAGTGTAGGGTATAGAGTGTAGGTTATAGAGTGTAGCGTATAGAGCGTAGGGTGTAGGGTATAGAGTGTAGGGTATAGAGTGTAGGGTATAGAGTGTAGGGTATAGAGTGTATGGTATAGAGCTTAGGGTGTAGAGTGTAGGGTATAGAATGTAGAGTTTAGGGTAGAGAGTGTGGGGCATAGAGTGTATGGTATACAGTGTAGAGTGTAGGGTATAGAGTGTATAGTGTAGGGTATAGAGTGTAGGGTATAGAGTGTATGGTATAGAGTGTAGGGTATAAAGTGTAGAGTGTAGGGTATAGAGTGTATTGTATAGAGTGTGGGGTATAAAGTGTAGAGTGTAGGGTATAGAGTGTAGGGTATAGAGTGTAGGCTATAGAGTGTAGAGTTTAGAGTGTAGGGTATAGAATGTAGAGTGTAGGGTGTAGAGTGTAAAGTGTAGGGTATAGAGTGTAGGATATAGAGTGTAGAGTGTAGGGTATAGAGTGTAGGGTATACAGTGTATGGTATAGAGTGTAGGGTATAGAGTGTAGAGTGTAGGGTATAGAGTGTAGGGTATAGAGTGTAGAGTATAGAGTGTAGGGTATAGATTGTAGGGTATAGGGTATAGGGTATAGAGTGTATGGTGTAGAGTGTAGGGTATAGAGTGTAGGGTGTAGGGTGTAGAGTGTGGGGTGTAGAGTGGTGTAGAGTGTAGGATGTAGAGTGTATGGTATAGAGTGTAGGGTATAGAGTATAGCATGTATGGTATAGAGTGTAGTGTATAGAGTGTAGGGTATAGGGTATAGAGTGTAGGGTATAGAGTGTAGGGTATAGATTTTAAAGTGTAGGGTATAGAGTGTAGGGTGTGGAGTGTAGGGTATAGAGTGTAGGGTATAGAGTGTATGGTATAGAGTGTAGGGTATAGAGTGTATGGTATAGAGTGTAGAGTGTAGGGTATAGAGTGTATTTTATAGAGTGTAGGGTATAGAGTGTAGGGTATAGAGTGTAGAGTGTAGGGTATAGAGTGTAGGGTATGGAGTGTAGAGTGTAGGGTATAGAGTGTAGGGTATAGAGTGTAGGGTATAGAGTGTAGAGTGTAGGGATTAGAGTGTAGGGATTAGAGTGTAGGGTATAGAGTGTAGAGTGTAGAGTATAGAGTGTAGGGTATAGAGTGTAGGGATTAGAGTGTAGGGATTAGAGTGTAGGGATTAGAGTGTAGGGTATAGAGTGTAGGGTATAGAGTGTAGGGTATAGAGTGTAGGGTATAGTGTGTATGGTATAGAGTGTAGGGTATAAAGTGTAGAGTGTATGGTATAGAGTGTAGGGTATAGAGTGTAAAGTGTAGGGTATAGAGTGTATGGTATAGAGTGTAGGGTGTAGAGTGTATGGTATAGAGTGTAGGGTATAGAGTGTAGAGTGTAGGGTATAGAGTGTAGGGTATAGAGTGTAGGGTATAGAGTGTAGGGAATAGAGTGTAGGGTACAGAGTGTAGAGTGTAGGGTATAGAGTGTAGGGTACAGAGTGCAGGGTGTAGAGTGTAGGGTATAGAGTGTATAGTGTAGGGTATAGAGTGTAGGGTATAGAGTGTAGGGTGTAAAGTGTAGGGTGTAGAGTGTAGGGTGTAGAGTGTAGGGTGTAAAGTGTAGGGTGTAGAGTGTATGGTATAGAGTGTAGGGTATAGAGTGTAGAGTGTAGGGTATAGAGTGTAGGGTATAGAGTGTAGGGTATAGAGTGTAGGGTATAGAGTGTAGGGTGTAGAGTGTAGGGTATAGAGTGTAGAGTTTAGGGTAGAGAGTGTGGGGCATAGAGTGTATGGTATACAGTGTAGAGTGTAGGGTATAGAGTGTATAGTGTAGGGTATAGAGTGTAGGGTATAGAGTGTATGGTATAGAGTGTAGGGTATAAAGTGTAGAGTGTAGGGTATAGAGTGTATGGTATAGACTGTAGGGTATAAAGTGTAGAGTGTAGGGTATAGAGTGTAGGGTATAGAGTGTAGGGTATAGAGTGTAGGGTATAGAGTGTAGGGTATAGAGTGTAGGGTAAAGAGTGTAGAGTGTAGGGTACAGAGTGCAGGGTGTTGAGTGTAGGGTATAGAGTGTAGAGTGTAGGGTGTAGAGTGTAGGGTATAGAGTGTAGGGTATAGAGTGTAGGGTATAAAGTGTAGGGTGTAGGGTATAGAGTGTAGGGTATAGAGTGCAGGTTGTAGAGTGTAGGGTATAGAGTGTATGGTATAGGGTGTAGGGTATAAAGTGTAGGGTATAGAGTGTAGGGTATAGAGTGTAGGGTATAGAGTGTAGGGTATAGAGTGTAGGCTATAGAGTGTAGAGTATATAGTGTAGAGTGTAGGGTATAGAGTGCAGGGTATAGAGTGTAGGGTATAGAGTGTTGGGTGTAGGGATTAGAGTGTAGGGATTAGAGTGTAGGGATTAGAGTGTAGGGTGTAGAGTGTAGGGTGTAGAGTGTAGGGTATAGAGTGTAGGGTATGGAGTGTAGGGTATAGAGTGTAGAGTGTAGGGATTAGAGTGTAGGGTATAGAGTGTAGGGTATAGAATGTAGGGTATAGAGTGTAGGGTAAAGAGTGTAGAGTGTAGGGTACAGAGTGCAGGGTGTAGAGTGTAGGGAATAGAGTGTAGAGTGTAGGGTGTAGAGTGTAGGGTGTAGAGTGTAGGGTGTAGAGTGTAGGGTGTAGGGTATAGAGTGTAGGGTATAGAGTGTAGGGTATAGAGTGTAGGGTGTAGGGATTAGAGTGTAGGGATTAGAGTGTAGGGATTAGAGTGTAGGGTGTAGAGTGTAGGGTGTAGAGTGTAGGGTATAGAGTGTAGGGTATAGAGTGTAGGGTATAGAGTGTAGAGTGTAGGGATTAGAGTGTAGGGTATAGAGTGTAGGGTATAGAGTAGAGTGTAGAGTGTAGGCTATAGAGTGTAGACTATAGAGTGTAGGGTATAGAGTGTAGGGTATAGAGTGTAGGGTATAGAGTGTAGGGTATAGAGTGTAAGGTGTAGGGTATAGAGTGTAGGGTATAGAGTGCAGGTTGTAGAGTGTAGGGTATAGAGTGTAGGGTATAGAGAGTAGGGTATAGAGTGTAGAGTGTAGGGTATAGAGTGTATGCTATAGAGTGTATGGTGTAGAGTGTATGGTATAGAGTGTAGGGTATAAATTGTAGAGTGTATGGTATAGAGTGTATGGTATAGAGTGTAGGGTATAGAGTGTAGGGTATAGAGTGTAGGGTATAGAGTGTAGGTTATAGAGTGTAGGGTATAGAGTGTAGGGTAAAGAGTGTAGAGTGTAGGGTACAGAGTGCAGGGTGTAGAGTGTAGGGTATAGAGTGTAGAGTGTAGAGTGTAGGGTGTAGAGTGTAGGGTATAGAGTGTAGGGTATAGAGTGTAGGGTATAGAGTGTAGGGTATAAAGTGTAGGGTGTAGGGTATAGAGTGTAGGGTATAAAGTGCAGGTTGTAGAGTGTAGGGTATAGAGTGTATGGTATAGGGTGTAGGGTATAAAGTGTAGGGTATAGAGTGTAGGGTATAGAGTGTAGGGTATAGAGTGTAGGGTATAGAGTGTAGGCTATAGAGTGTAGAGTATATAGTGTAGAGTGTAGGGTATAGAGTGTAGGGTATAGAGTGTAGGGTATAGAGTGTGGAGTACAGAGTGTAGGGTATAGAATGTAGAGTGTAGGGTGTAGAGTGCAAAGTGTAGGGTATAGAGTGTAAGATATAGAGTGTATGTTATAGAGTGTAGGGTATAGAGTGTAGAGTTTAGGGTATAGAGTGTAGTGTATAGATTGTATGGTATAGAGTGTATGGTATAGAGCGTAGAGTGTAGGGTATAGAGTGTAGGGTATAGAGTGTAGGGTATAGAGTGTAGGGTGTAGAGTGTAGGGTGTAGAGTGTAGGGTATAGAGTGTAGGGTATAGAGTGTAGGTTATAGAGTGTAGCGTATAGAGCGTAGGGTGTAGGGTATAGAGTGTAGGTTATAGAGTGTAGGGTATACAGTGTAGAGTGTAGGGTATAGCGTGTATAGTGTAGGGTATAGAGTGTAGGGTATAGAGTGTATGGTATAGAGTGTAGGGTATAAAGTGTAGAGTGTAGGGTATAGAGTGTATGGTATAGAGTGTAGGGTATAAAGTGTAGAGTGTAGGTTATAGAGTGTAGGGTATAGAGTGTAGGCTATAGAGTGTAGAGTTTAGAGTGTAGGGTATAGAATGTAGAGTGTAGGGTGTAGAGTGTAAAGTGTAGGGTATAGAGTGTAGGATATAGAGTGTAGAGTGTAGGGTATAGAGTGTAGGGTATACAGTGTATGGTATAGAGTGTAGGGTATAGAGTGTAGAGTGTAGGGTATAGATTGTAGGGTATAGGGTATAGGTTATAGAGTGTATGGTGTAGAGTGTAGGGTATAGAGTGTAGGGTGTAGGGTGTAGAGTGTGGGGTGTAGAGTGGTGTAGAGTGTAGGATGTAGAGTGTATGGTATAGAGTGTAGGGTATAGAGTATAGCGTGTATGGTATAGAGTGTAGTGTATAGAGTGTAGGGTATAGGGTATAGAGTGTAGGGTATAGAGTGTAGGGTATAGATTTTAGAGTGTAGGGTATAGAGTGTGGAGTATAGAGTGTAGGGTATAGAATGTAGAGTGTAGGGTGTAGAGTGCAAAGTGTAGGGTATAGAGTGTAAGATATAGAGTGTATGTTATAGAGTGTAGGGTATAGAGTGTAGAGTTTAGGGTATAGAGTGTAGTGTATAGATTGTATGGTATAGAGTGTATGGTATAGAGTGTAGAGTGTAGGGTATAGAGTGTAGGGTATAGAGTGTAGGGTATAGAGTGTAGGGTGTAGAGTGTAGGGTGTAGAGTGTAGGGTATAGAGTGTAGGGTATAGAGTGTAGGTTATAGAGTGTAGCGTATAGAGCGTAGAGTGTAGGGTATAGAGTGTAGGGTATAGAGTGTAGGGTATAGAGTGTAGGGTATAGAGTGTATGGTATAGAGCTTAGGGTGTAGAGTGTAGGGTATAGAATGTAGAGTTTAGGGTAGAGAGTGTGGGGCATAGAGTGTATGGTATACAGTGTAGAATGTAGGGTATAGAGTGTATAGTGTAGGGTATAAAGTGTAGGGTATAGAGTGTATGGTATAGAGTGTAGGGTATAAAGTGTAGAGTGTAGGGTATAGAGTGTATGGTATAGAGTGTAGGGTATAAAGTGTAGAGTGTAGGGTATAGAGTGTAGGGTATAGAGTGTAGGCTATAGAGTGTAGAGTTTAGAGTGTAGGGCATAGAATGTAGAGTGTAGAGTGTAGAGTGTAAAGTGTAGGGTATAGAGTGTAGGATATAGAGTGTAGAGTGTAGGGTATAGAGTGTAGGGTATACAGTGTATGGTATAGAGTGTAGGGTATAGAGTGTAGAGTGTAGGGTATAGAGTGTAGGGTATAGAGTGTAGGGTATAGAGTGTAGGGTATAGATTGTAGGGTATAGGGTATAGGGTATAGAGTGTATGGTGTAGAGTGTAGGGTATAGAGTGTAGGGTGTAGGGTGTAGAGTGTGGGGTGTAGAGTGGTGTAGAGTGTAGGATGTAGAGTGTATGGTATAGAGTGTAGGGTATAGAGTATAGCGTGTATGGTATAGAGTGTAGTGTATAGAGTGTAGGGTATAGGGTATAGAGTGTAGGGTATAGAGTGTAGGGTATAGATTTTAGAGTGTAGGGTATAGAGTGTAAGGTATAGAGTGTAGGGTGTGGAGTGTAGGGTATAGAGTGTAGGGTATAGAGTGTATGGTATAGAGTGTAGGGTATAGAGTGTATGGTATAGAGTGTAGAGTGTAGGGTATAGAGTGTATTTTATAGAGTGTAGGGTATAGAGTGTAGGGTATAGAGTGTAGAGTGTAGGGTATAGAGTGTAGGGTATAGAGTGTAGAGTGTAGGGTATAGAGTGTAGGGTATAGAGTGTAGGGTATAGAGTGTAGAGTGTAGGGATTAGAGTGTAGGGATTAGAGTGTAGGGTATAGAGTGTAGAGTGTAGAGTATAGAGTGTAGGGTATAGAGTGTAGGGATTAGAGTTTAGGGATTAGAGTGTAGGGATTAGAGTGTAGGGATTAGAGTGTAGGGATTGGAGTGTAGGGTATAGAGTGTAGGGTATAGAGTGTAGGGTATAGAGTGTAGGGTATAGTGTGTATGGTATAGAGTGTAGGGTATAGAGTGTATGGTATAGAGTGTAGGGTATAGAGTGTAAAGTGTAGGGTATAGAGTGTATGGTATAGAGTGTAGGGTGTAGAGTGTATGGTATAGAGTGTAGGGTATAGAGTGTAGAGTGTAGTGTATAGAGTGTAGGGTATAGAGTGTAGGGTATAGAGAGTAGGGTATAGAGTGTAGGGTATAGAGTGTAGGGTACAGAGTGTAGGGTATAGAGTGTAGGGTACAGAGTGCAGGGTGTAGAGTGTAGGGTATAGAGTGTATAGTGTAGGGTATAGAGTCTAGGGTATAGAGTGTAGGGTGTAAAGTGGAGGGTGTAGAGTGTAGGGTGTAGAGTGTAGGGTGTAGATTGTAGGGTGTAGAGTGTATGGTATAGAGTGTAGGGTATAGAGTGTAGAGTGTAGGGTATAGAGTGTAGGGTATAGAGTGTAGGGTATAGAGTGTAGGGTGTAGAGTGTAGGGTATAGAGTGTAGAGTTTAGGGTAGAGAGTGTGGGGCATAGAGTGTATGGTATACAGTGTAGAGTGTAGGGTATAGAGTGTATAGTGTAGGGTATAGAGTGTAGGGTATAAAGTGTATGGTATAGAGTGTAGGGTATAAAGTGTAGAGTGTAGGGTATAGAGTGTAGGGTATAAAGTGTATGGTATAGAGTGTAGGGTATAAAGTATAGAGTGTAGGGTATAGAGTGTAGGGATTAGAGTGTAGGGATTAGAGTGTAGGGATTAGAGTGTAGGGATTAGAGTGTAGGGATTGGAGTGTAGGGTATAGAGTGTAGGGTATAGAGTGTAGGGTATAGAGTGTAGGGTATAGTGTGTATGGTATAGAGTGTAGGGTATAGAGTGTATGGTATAGAGTGTAGGGTATAGAGTGTAAAGTGTAGGGTATAGAGTGTATGGTATAGAGTGTAGGGTGTAGAGTGTATGGTATAGAGTGTAGGGTATAGAGTGTAGAGTGTAGGGTATAGAGTGTAGGGTATAGAGTGTAGGGTATAGAGAGTAGGGTATAGAGTGTAGGGTATAGAGTGTAGGGTACAGAGTGTAGGGTATAGAGTGTAGGGTACAGAGTGCAGGGTGTAGAGTGTAGGGTATAGAGTGTATAGTGTAGGGTATAGAGTCTAGGGTATAGAGTGTAGGGTGTAAAGTGGAGGGTGTAGAGTGTAGGGTGTAGAGTGTAGGGTGTAGATTGTAGGGTGTAGAGTGTATGGTATAGAGTGTAGGGTATAGAGTGTAGAGTGTAGGGTATAGAGTGTAGGGTATAGAGTGTAGGGTATAGAGTGTAGGGTGTAGAGTGTAGGGTATAGAGTGTAGAGTTTAGGGTAGAGAGTGTGGGGCATAGAGTGTATGGTATACAGTGTAGAGTGTAGGGTATAGAGTGTATAGTGTAGGGTATAGAGTGTAGGGTATAAAGTGTATGGTATAGAGTGTAGGGTATAAAGTGTAGAGTGTAGGGTATAGAGTGTATGGTATAGAGTGTAGGGTATAAAGTGTAGAGTGTAGGGTATAGAGTGTAGGGTATAGAGTGTAGGGTATAGAGTGTAGGGTAAAGAGTGTAGAGTGTAGGGTACAGAGTGCAGGGTGTAGAGTGTAGGGTATAGAGTGTAGAGTGTAGAGTGTAGGGTGTAGAGTGTAGGGTATAGAGTGTAGGGTATAGAGTGTAGGGTATAGAGTGTAGGGTATAAAGTGTAGGGTGTAGGGTATAGAGTGTAGGGTATAGAGTGCAGGTTGTAGAGTGTAGGGTATAGAGTGTATGGTATAGGGTGTAGGGTATAAAGTGTAGGGTATAGAGTGTAGGGTATAGAATGTAGGGTATAGAGTGTAGGGTATAAAGTGTAGGGTATAGAGTGTAGGGTATAGAATGTAGGGTATAGAGTGTAGGGTATAGAGTGTAGGGTATAGAGTGTATGCTATAGAGTGTAGAGTATATAGTGTAGATTGTAGGGTATAGAGTGTAGGGTATAGAGTGTAGGGTGTAGGGATTAGAGTGTAGGGATTAGAGTGTAGGGATTAGAGTGTAGGGTGTAGAGTGTAGGGTGTAGAGTGTAGGGTATAGAGTGTAGGGTATAGAGTGTAGGGTATAGAGTGTAGAGTGTAGGGATTAGAGTGTAGGGTATAGAGTGTAGGGTATAGAATGTAGGGTATAGAGTGTAGGGTAAAGAGTGTAGAGTGTAGGGTACAGAGTGCAGGGTGTAGAGTGTAGGGAATAGAGTGTAGAGTGTAGGGTGTAGAGTGTAGGGTGTAGAGTGTAGGGTGTAGGGTATAGAGTGTAGGGTATAGAGTGTAGGGTATAGAGTGTATGGTATAGAGCTTAGGGTGCAGAGTGTAGGGTATAGAATGTAGAGTTTAGGGTAGAGAGTGTGGGGCATAGAGTGTATGGTATACAGTGTAGAGTGTAGGGTATAGAGTGTATAGTGTAGGGTATAGAGTGTAGGGTATAGAGTGTATGGTATAGAGTGTAGGGGATAAAGTGTAGAGTGTAGGGTATATAGTGTATGGTATAGAGTGTAGGGTATAAAGTGTAGAGTGTAGGGTATAGAGTGTAGGGTATAGAGTGTAGGCTATAGAGTGTAGAGTTTAGAGTGTAGGGTATAGAATGTAGAGTGTAGGGTGTAGAGTGTAAAGTGTAGGGTATAGAGTGTAGGATATAGAGTGTAGAGTGTAGGGTATAGAGTGTAGGGTATACAGTGTATGGTATAGAGTGTAGGGTATAGAGTGTAGAGTGTAGGGTATAGAGTGTAGGGTATAGAGTGTAGGGTATAGAGTGTAGAGTATAGATTGTAGGGTATAGGGTATAGGGTATAGAGTGTATGGTGTAGAGTGTAGGGTATAGAGTGTAGAGTGTAGGGTGTAGAGTGTGGGGTGTAGAGTGGTGTAGAGTGTAGGATGTAGAGTGTATGGTTTAGAGTGTAGGGTATAGAGTATAGCGTGTATGGTATAGAGTGTAGTGTATAGAGTGTAGGGTATAGGGTATAGAGTGTAAGGTATAGAGTGTAGGGTATAGATTTTAGAGTGTAGGGTATAGAGTGTAAGGTATAGAGTGTAGGGTGTGGAGTGTAGGGTATAGAGTGTAGGGTATAGAGTGTATGGTATAGAGTGTAGGGTATAGAGTGTATGGTATAGAGTGTAGAGTGTAGGGTATAGAGTGTATTTTATAGAGTGTAGGGTATAGAGTGTAAGGTATAGAGTGTAGAGTGTAGGGTATAGAGTGTAGGGTATAGAGTGTAGAGTGTAGGGTATAGAGTGTAGGGTATAGAGTGTAGGGTATAGAATGTAGAGTGTAGGGATTAGAGTGTAGGGATTAGAGTGTAGGGTATAGAGTGTAGAGTGTAGAGTATAGAGTGTGGGGTATAGAGTGTAGGGATTAGAGTGTAGGAATTAGAGTGTAGGGATTAGAGTGTAGGGATTAGAGTGTTGGGATTGGAGTGTAGGGTATAGAGTGTAGGGTATAGAGTGTAGGGTATAGAGTGTAGGGTATAGTGTGTATGGTATAGAGTGTAGGGTATAAAGTGTAGAGTGTATGGTATAGAGTGTAGGGTATAGAGTGTAAAGTGTAGGGTATAGAGTGTATGGTATAGAGTGTAGGGTGTAGAGTGTATGGTATAGAGTGTAGGGTATAGAGTGTAGAGTGTAGGGTATAGAGTGTAGGGTATAGAGTGTAGGGTATAGAGAGTAGGGTATAGAGTGTAGGGTATAGAGTGTAGGGTACAGAGTGTAGGGTATAGAGTGTAGGGTACAGAGTGCAGGGTGTAGAGTGTAGGGTATAGAGTGTATAGTGTAGGGTATAGAGTGTAGGGTATAGAGTGTAGGGTGTAAAGTGGAGGGTGTAGAGTGTAGGGTGTAGAGTGTAGGGTGTAGAGTGTAGAGTGTAGAGTGTAGGGTACAGAGTGCAGGGTGTAGAGTGTAGGGAATAGAGTGTAGAGTGTAGGGTGTAGAGTGTAGGGTGTAGAGTGTAGGGTGTAGGGTATAGAGTGTAGGGTATAGAGTGTAGGGTATAGAGTGTATGGTATAGAGCTTAGGGTGCAGAGTGTAGGGTATAGAATGTAGAGTTTAGGGTAGAGAGTGTGGGGCATAGAGTGTATGGTATACAGTGTAGAGTGTAGGGTATAGAGTGTATAGTGTAGGGTATAGAGTGTAGGGTATAGAGTGTATGGTATAGAGTGTAGGGGATAAAGTGTAGAGTGTAGGGTATATAGTGTATGGTATAGAGTGTAGGGTATAAAGTGTAGAGTGTAGGGTATAGAGTGTAGGGTATAGAGTGTAGGCTATAGAGTGTAGAGTTTAGAGTGTAGGGTATAGAATGTAGAGTGTAGGGTGTAGAGTGTAAAGTGTAGGGTATAGAGTGTAGGATATAGAGTGTAGAGTGTAGGGTATAGAGTGTAGGGTATACAGTGTATGGTATAGAGTGTAGGGTATAGAGTGTAGAGTGTAGGGTATAGAGTGTAGGGTATAGAGTGTAGGGTATAGAGTGTAGAGTATAGATTGTAGGGTATAGGGTATAGGGTATAGAGTGTATGGTGTAGAGTGTAGGGTATAGAGTGTAGAGTGTAGGGTGTAGAGTGTGGGGTGTAGAGTGGTGTAGAGTGTAGGATGTAGAGTGTATGGTTTAGAGTGTAGGGTATAGAGTATAGCGTGTATGGTATAGAGTGTAGTGTATAGAGTGTAGGGTATAGGGTATAGAGTGTAAGGTATAGAGTGTAGGGTATAGATTTTAGAGTGTAGGGTATAGAGTGTAAGGTATAGAGTGTAGGGTGTGGAGTGTAGGGTATAGAGTGTAGGGTATAGAGTGTATGGTATAGAGTGTAGGGTATAGAGTGTATGGTATAGAGTGTAGAGTGTAGGGTATAGAGTGTATTTTATAGAGTGTAGGGTATAGAGTGTAAGGTATAGAGTGTAGAGTGTAGGGTATAGAGTGTAGGGTATAGAGTGTAGAGTGTAGGGTATAGAGTGTAGGGTATAGAGTGTAGGGTATAGAATGTAGAGTGTAGGGATTAGAGTGTAGGGATTAGAGTGTAGGGTATAGAGTGTAGAGTGTAGAGTATAGAGTGTGGGGTATAGAGTGTAGGGATTAGAGTGTAGGAATTAGAGTGTAGGGATTAGAGTGTAGGGATTAGAGTGTTGGGATTGGAGTGTAGGGTATAGAGTGTAGGGTATAGAGTGTAGGGTATAGAGTGTAGGGTATAGTGTGTATGGTATAGAGTGTAGGGTATAAAGTGTAGAGTGTATGGTATAGAGTGTAGGGTATAGAGTGTAAAGTGTAGGGTATAGAGTGTATGGTATAGAGTGTAGGGTGTAGAGTGTATGGTATAGAGTGTAGGGTATAGAGTGTAGAGTGTAGGGTATAGAGTGTAGGGTATAGAGTGTAGGGTATAGAGAGTAGGGTATAGAGTGTAGGGTATAGAGTGTAGGGTACAGAGTGTAGGGTATAGAGTGTAGGGTACAGAGTGCAGGGTGTAGAGTGTAGGGTATAGAGTGTATAGTGTAGGGTATAGAGTGTAGGGTATAGAGTGTAGGGTGTAAAGTGGAGGGTGTAGAGTGTAGGGTGTAGAGTGTAGGGTGTAGAGTGTAGGGTGTAGAGTGTATGGTATAGAGTGTAGGGTATAGAGTGTAGGGTATAGAGTGTAGGGTATAGAGTGTAGGGTGTAGAGTGTAGGGTATAGAGTGTAGAGTTTAGGGTAGAGAGTGTGGGGCATAGAGTGTATGGTATACAGTGTAGAGTGTAGGGTATAGAGTGTATAGTGTAGGGTATAGAGTGTAGGGTATAGAGTGTATGGTATAGAGTGTAGGGTATAAAGTGTAGAGTGTAGGGTATAGAGTGTATGGTATAGAGTGTAGGGTATAAAGTGTAGAGTGTAGGGTATAGAGTGTAGGGTATAGAGTGTAGGGTATAGAGTGTAGGGTAAAGAGTGTAGAGTGTAGGGTACAGAGTGCAGGGTGTAGAGTGTAGGGTATAGAGTGTAGAGTGTAGAGTGTAGGGTGTAGAGTGTAGGGTATAGAGTGTAGGGTATAGAGTGTAGGGTATAGAGTGTAGGGTATAAAGTGTAGGGTGTAGGGTATAGAGTGTAGGGTATAGAGTGCAGGTTGTAGAGTGTAGGGTATAGAGTGTATGGTATAGGGTGTAGGGTATAAAGTGTAGGGTATAGAGTGTAGGGTATAGAATGTAGGGTATAGAGTGTAGGGTATAGAGTGTAGGGTATAGAGTGTATGCTATAGAGTGTAGAGTATATAGTGTAGAGTGTAGGGTATAGAGTGTAGGGTATAGAGTGTAGGGTATAGAGTGTAGGGTGTAGGGATTAGAGTGTAGGGATTAGAGTGTAGGGTGTAGAGTGTAGGGTGTAGAGTGTAGGGTATAGAGTGTAGGGTACAGAGTGTAGGGTATAGAGTGTAGAGTGTAGGGATTAGAGTGTAGGGCATAGAGTGTAGGGTATAGAATGTAGGGTATAGAGTGTAGGGTAAAGAGTGTAGAGTGTAGGGTACAGAGTGCAGGGTGTAGAGTGTAGGGAATAGAGTGTAGAGTGTAGGGTGTAGAGTGTAGGGTGTAGAGTGTAGGGTGTAGGGTATAGAGTGTAGGGTATAGAGTGTAGGGTGTAGGGATTAGAGTGTAGGGATTAGAGTGTAGGGATTAGAGTGTAGGGTGTAGAGTGTAGGGTGTAGAGTGTAGGGTATAGAGTGTAGGGTATAGAGTGTAGGGTATAGAGTGTAGAGTGTAGGGATTAGAGTGTAGGGTATAGAGTGTAGGGTATAGAGTAGAGTGTAGAGTGTAGGCTATAGAGTGTAGACTATAGAGTGTAGGGTATAGAGTGTAGGGTATAGAGTGTAGGGTATAGAGTGTAAGGTGTAGGGTATAGAGTGTAGGGTATAGAGTGCAGGTTGTAGAGTGTAGGGTATAGAGTGTAGGGTATAGAGAGTAGGGTATAAAGTGTAGAGTGTAGGGTATAGAGTGTATAGTGTAGGGTATAGAGTGTAGGGTATAGAGTGTAGAGTGTAGGGTATAGAGTGTATGCTATAGAGTGTATGGTGTAGAGTGTATGGTATAGAGTGTAGGGTATAGAGTGTAGAGTGTATGGTATAGAGTGTATGGTATAGAGTGTAGGGTATAGAGTGTAGGGTATAGAGTGTAGGGTATAGAGTGTATGTTATAGAGTGTAGGGTATAGAGTGTAGAGTGTAGGGTATAGAGTTTACAGTGTAGGGTATAGAGTGTAGGGTATAGAGTGTAAGGTATAGAGTGTAGGGTGTAGAGTGTAGGGTATAGAGTGTAGGTTATTGAGTGTATGGTATAGAGTGTATGGTATAGAGTGTAGGGTATAGAGTGTATGGTATAGAGTGTAGGGTATAGAGTGTAGAGTGTAGGGATTAGAGTGTAGGGTGTAGAGTGTATGGTATAGAGTGTAGAGTGTAGGTTATCGAGTGTAGGGTATAGAGTGTAGGGTGTAGAGTGTAGGGTATAGAGTGTTGGGTGTAGAGTGCAGGGTGTAGAGTGCAGGGTATAGAGTGTAGGATATAGAGTGTAGAGTGTAGGGTATAGAGTGTAGGGTGTAGGGTATAGAGTGTAGAGTGTAGGGTATAGAGTGTAGGGTATAGAGTGTAGGGTATAGAGTGTAGGGAATAGAGTGTAGAGTGTAAGGTGTAGAGTGTAGGGTATAGAGTGTAGGGTATATACTGTAGGGTATAGAGTGTAAAGTGTAGGGTATAGAGTGTAGGGTATAGAGTGTAGGGTTTAGAGTGTTGGGTGTAGAGTGCAGGGTGTAGAGTGCAGGGTATAGAGTGTAGGGTATAGAGTGTAGGGTATAAAGTGTAGAGTGTAGGGTATAGAGTGTATAGTGTAGGGTATAGAGTGTAGGGTATAGAGTGTAGGGTATAGAGTGTAGGGTATAGGGTATAGAGTGTAGGGTGTAGGGTGTAGAGTGTAGGGTGTTGAGTGTAGGGTATAGAGTGTAGGGTATAGAGTGTAGGGTGTAGGGTATAGAGTGTAGGGGATAGAGTGTAGGGTATAGAGTGTAGAGTTTATGGTATAGAGTGTAGAGTGTAGGGTATAGAGTGTAGGGTATAGACTGTAGGGTATAGAGTGTGGCGTAAAGAGTGTAGGGTATAGAGTGTAGAGTGTAGGGTATAGAGTGTACGGTATGGAGTGTAGGGTATAGAGTGTAGGGTATAGAGTGTAGAGTGTAGGGTATAGAATGTAGGGTATAGAGTGTAGGGTATAGAGTGTAGGGAATAGAGTGTATAGTGTAAGGTATAGAGTGTAGAGTGTAGGGTATAGACGGTAGGGTGTAGAGTGTACGGAGTAGAGTGTAGGGTATAGAGTGTAGGGTATAGAGTGCAGGGTATAGAGTGTAGGGTGTAGAGTGTAGGCTATAGAGTGTAGGGTATAGAGTGTAGAGTGTAGGGTATAGAGTGTAGGGTATAGAGTGTAGGGTATAGAGTGTAGGGTATAGAGTGTAGAGTGTAGGGTACAGAGTGTAGGGTATAGATTGCAGGTTGTAGAGTTCAGGTTGCAGAGTGTAGGTTATAGAGTGTAGGGTATAGAGTGTAGGGTTTAGAGTGTAGGGTATAGAGTGTAGGGTATAAAGTGTAGAGTGTAGGATATAGAGTGTATAGTGTAGGGTATAGAGTGTAGGGTATAGAGTGTAGGGTATAGAGTGTATAGTGTAGGGTATAGAGTGTATGCTATAGAGTGTATGGTGTAGAGTGTATGGTATACAGTGTAGGGTGTAGAGTGTATGGTATAGAGTGTAGGGTGTAGAGTGTAGAGTATAGAGTGTAGGGTATAGAGTGTATGTTATAGAGTGTAGGGTATAGAGTGTAGAGTGTAGGGTATAGAGTTTAGAGTGTAGGGTATAGAGTGTAGGGTATAGAGTGTAGTGTATAGAGTGTAGGGTAAAGAGTGTAGAGTGTAGGGTACAGAGTGCAGGGTATAGAGTGTAGGGTATAGAGTGTAGAGTGTAGGGTGTAGAGTGTAGGGTGTAGAGTGTAGGGTATAGAGTGTAGAGTGTAGGGTGTAGAGTGTAGGGTGTAGGGTATAGAGTGTAGGGTATAGAGTGTAGGGTATAGAGTGTAGGGTATAGGGTGTAGGGATTAGAGTGTAGGGATTAGAGTGTAGGGATTAGAGTGTAGGGTGTAGAGTGTAGGGTATAGAGTGTAGGTTATAGAGTGTAGGGTATAGAGTGTAGGGTATAGAGTGCAGGTTGTAGAGTGTAGGGTATAGAGTGTAGGGTAAAGAGTGCAGAGTGTAGGGTACAGAGTGCAGGGTGTAGAGTGTAGGGTATAGAGTGTAGGGTCTAGGGTGTAGAGTGTAGGGTATAGAGTGTAGAGTGTAGGGTATAGAGTGTACGGTATGGAGTGTAGGGTATAGAGTGTAGGGTATAGAGTGTAGAGTGTAGGGTATAGAATGTAGGGTATAGAGTGTAGGGTATAGAGTGTAGGGAATAGAGTGTATAGTGTAAGGTATAGAGTGTAGAGTGTAGGGTATAGACGGTAGGGTGTAGAGTGTAGGGAGTAGAGTGTAGGGTATAGAGTGTAGAGTGTAGGGTATAGAGTGCAGGGTATAGAGTGTAGGGTGTAGAGTGTAGGCTATAGAGTGTAGGGTATAGAGTGTAGAGTGTAGGGTATAGAGTGTAGGGTATAGAGTGTAGGGTATAGAGTGTAGGGTATAGAGTGTAGAGTGTAGGGTACAGAGTGTAGGGTATAGATTGCAGGTTGTAGAGTGCAGGTTGTAGAGTGTAGGGTATAGAGTGTAGGGTATAGAGTGTAGGGTATAGAGTGTAGGGTATAAAGTGTAGAGTGTAGGGCATAGAGTGTATAGTGTAGGGTATAGAGTGTAGGGTATAGAGTGTAGGGTATAGAGTGTATAGTGTAAGGTATAGAGTGTATGCTATAGAGTGTATGGTGTAGAGTGTATGGTATAGAGTGTAGGGTGTAGAGTGTATGGTATAGAGTGTAGGGTGTAGAGTGTAGGGTATAGAGTGTAGGGTATAGAGTGTATGTTATAGAGTGTAGGGTATAGAGTGTAGAGTGTAGGGTATAGAGTTTAGAGTGTAGGGTATAGAGTGTAGGGTATAGAGTGTAGTGTTTAGAGTGTAGGGTAAAGAGTGTAGAGTGTAGGGTACAGAGTGCAGGGTGTAGAGTGTAGGGTATAGAGTGTAGAGTGTAGGGTGTAGAGTGTAGGGTGTAGAGTGTAGGGTATAGAGCGTAGAGTGTAGGGTGTAGAGTGTAGGGTGTAGGGTATAGAGTGTAGGGTATAGAGTGTAGGGTATAGAGTGTAGGGTATAGGGTGTAGGGATTAGAGTGTAGGGATTAGAGTGTAGGGATTAGAGTGTAGGGTGTAAAGTGTAGGGTATAGAGTGTAGGGTATAGAGTGTAGGGTATAGAGTGTAGGGTATAGAGTGCAGGTTGTAGAGTGTAGGGTATAGAGTGTAGGGTAAAGAGTGTAGAGTGTAGGGTACAGAGTGCAGGGTGTAGAGTGTAGGGTATAGAGTGTAGGGTCTAGGGTGTAGAGTGTAGGGTATAGAGTGTAGAGTGTAGGGTGTAGAGTGTAGGGTGTAGGGTATAGAGTGTAGGGTATAGAGTGTAGGGTATAGAGTGTAGGGTGTAGGGTATAGAGTGTAGGGGATAGAGTGTAGGGTATAGAGTGTAGAGTTTATGGTATAGAGTGTAGAGTGTAGGGTATAGAGTGTAGGGTATAGACTGTAGGGTATAGAGTGTGGCGTAAAGAGTGTAGGGTATAGAGTGTAGAGTGTAGGGTATAGAGTGTACGGTATGGAGTGTAGGGTATAGAGTGTAGGGTATAGAGTGTAGAGTGTAGGGTATAGAATGTAGGGTATAGAGTGTAGGGTATAGAGTGTAGGGAATAGAGTGTATAGTGTAAGGTATAGAGTGTAGAGTGTAGGGTATAGACGGTAGGGTGTAGAGTGTAGGGAGTAGAGTGTAGGGTATAGAGTGTAGGGTATAGAGTGCAGGGTATAGAGTGTAGGGTGTAGAGTGTAGGCTATAGAGTGTAGGGTATAGAGTGTAGAGTGTAGGGTATAGAGTGTAGGGTATAGAGTGTAGGGTATAGAGTGTAGGGTATAGAGTGTAGAGTGTAGGGTACAGAGTGTAGGGTATAGATTGCAGGTTGTAGAGTGCAGGTTGTAGAGTGTAGGGTATAGAGTGTAGGGTATAGAGTGTAGGGTATAGAGTGTAGGGTATAAACTGTAGAGTGTAGGGCATAGAGTGTATAGTGTAGGGTATAGAGTGTAGGGTATAGAGTGTAGGGTATAGAGTGTATAGTGTAGGGTATAGAGTGTATGCTATAGAGTGTATGGTGTAGAGTGTATGGTATAGAGTGTAGGGTGTAGAATGTATGGTATAGAGTGTAGGGTGTAGAGTGTAGGGTATAGAGTGTAGGGTATAGAGTGTATGTTATAGAGTGTAGGGTATAGAGTGTAGAGTGTAGGGTATAGAGTTTAGAGTGTAGGGTATAGAGTGTAGGGTATAGAGTGTAGTGTTTAGAGTGTAGGGTAAAGAGTGTAGAGTGTAGGGTACAGAGTGCAGGGTGTAGAGTGTAGGGTATAGAGTGTAGAGTGTAGGGTGTAGAGTGTAGGGTGTAGAGTGTAGGGTATAGAGCGTAGAGTGTAGGGTGTAGAGTGTAGGGTGTAGGGTATAGAGTGTAGGGTATAGAGTGTAGGGTATAGAGTGTAGGGTATAGGGTGTAGGGATTAGAGTGTAGGGATTAGAGTGTAGGGATTAGAGTGTAGGGTGTAAAGTGTAGGGTATAGAGTGTAGGGTATAGAGTGTAGGGTATAGAGTGTAGGGTATAGAGTGCAGGTTGTAGAGTGTAGGGTATAGAGTGTAGGGTAAAGAGTGTAGAGTGTAGGGTACAGAGTGCAGGGTGTAGAGTGTAGGGTATAGAGTGTAGGGTCTAGGGTGTAGAGTGTAGGGTATAGAGTGTAGAGTGTAGGGTGTAGAGTGTAGGGTGTAGGGTATAGAGTGTAGGGTATAGAGTGTAGGGTATAGAGTGTAGGGTATAGAGTGTAGAGTGTAGGGATTAGTGTGTAGGGTATAGAGTGTAGGCTATAGAGTGTAGGGTGTAGAGTGTAGGGTATAGAGTGTATGGTATAGAGTGTAGGGTATAGAGTGTAGGGTATAGAGTGTATGTTATAGAGTGTAGGGTATAGAGTGTAGAGTGTAGGGTATAGAGTTTAGAGTGTAGGGTATAGAGTGTAGGGTATAGAGTGTAAGGTATAGAGTGTAGAGAGTAGGGTATAGAGTGTAGGGTATAGAGTGTAGGGTATAGAGTGTAGGGTAAAGAGTGTAGAGTGTAGGGTACAGAGTGCAGGGTGTAGAGTGTAGGGTATAGAGTGTAGGGTGTAGAGTGTAGGGTATAGAGTGTAGGGTGTAGAGTGTAGGGTGTAGGGTATAGAGTGTAGGGTATAGAGTGTAGGGTATAGAGTGTAGAGTGTAGAGTGTAGGGTGTAGAGTGTAGGGTATAGAGTGTAGGGTATAGAGTGTAGGGTATAGAGTGTAGGGTGTAGGGATTAGAGTGTAGGGATTAAAGTGTAGGGTGTAGAGTGTAGGGTGTAGAGTGTAGGGTATAGAGTGTAGGGTATAGAGTGTAGGGTATAGAGTGTAGGGTATAAAGCGTAGAGTGTAGGGTATAGAGTGTATAGTGTAGGGTATAGAGTGTAGGGTATAGAGTGTAGGGTATAGAGTGTAGGGTATAGGGTATAGAGTGTAGGGTGTAGAGTGTAGGGTGAAGGGTGTAGAGTGTATGGTATAAAGTGTAGGGTATAGAGTGTAGGGATTAGAGTGTAGGGTATAGAGTGTAGGGTATAGAGTGTAGGGTATAGAGTGTAGGGTGTAGAGTGTAGAGTGTAGGGTATAGAGTGTAGAGTGTAGGGTATAGAGTGTAGGGTGTAGAGTGTAGAGTGTAGGGTATAGAGTGTAGAGTGTAGCGGATAGAATGTAGGGTATAGAGTGTAAGGTGTAGAGTGTAGGGTATAGAGTGTATGGTATAGAGTGTTGGGTATAAAGTATAGAGTGTATGGTATAGAGTGTAGGGTATAAAGTGTAGAGTGTAGGGTATAGAGTGTAGGGTATAGAGTGTAGAGTGTAGGGTAAAGAGTGTAGGGTATAGAGTGTAGGGTATAGAGTGTAGAGTGTAGGGTATAGAGTGTAGAGTATAGAGTGCAGGTTGTAAAGTGTAGGGTATAGAGTGTATGGTATGGAGTGTAGGGTATAAAGTGTAGAGTGTAGTGTATAGAGTGTAGGGTATAGAGTGTAGGAAATAGAGTGTAGGGTAAAGAGTGTAGAGTGTAGGGTACAGAGTGCAGGGTGTAGAGTGTAGGGTATAGAGTGTAGGGTGTAGAGTGTAGGGTATAGAGTGTAGGGTGTAGAGTGTAGGGTGTGAGGTATAGAGTGTAGGGTATAGAGTGTAGGGTATAGAGTGTAGAGTGTAGAGTGTAGGGTGTAGAGTGTAGGGTATAGAGTGTAGGGTATAGAGTGTAGGGTATAGAGTGTAGGGTATAGAGTGTAGGGTGTAGGGATAAGAGTGTAGGCATTAGAGTGTAGGGTGTAGAGTGTAGGGTATAGAGTGTAGGGTATAGAGTGTAGGGTATAAAGCGTAGAGTGTAGGGTATAGAGTGTATAGTGTAGGGTATAGAGTGTAGGGTATAGAGTGTAGGGTATAGAGTGTAGGGTATAGGGTATAGAGTGTAGGGTGTAGAGTGTAGGGTGTAGGGTGTAGAGTGTATGGTATAGAGTGTAGGGTATAGAGTGTAGGGATTAGAGTGTAGGGTATAGAGTGTAGGGTATAGAGTGTAGGGTATAGAGTGTAGGGTGTAGAGTGTAGAGTGTAGGGTATAGAGTGTAGAGTGTAGGGTATAGAGTGTAGGGTATAGAGTAGAGTGTAGAGTGTAGGGTATAGAGTGTAGAGTGTAGGGGATAGAATGTAGGGTATAGAGAGTAAGGTGTAGAGTGTAGGGTATAGAGTGTATGGTATAGAGTGTGGGGTATAAAGTGTAGAGTGTAGGGTATGGAGTGTAGGGTATAGAGTGTATGGTATAGAGTGTAGGGTTTAAAGTGTAGAGTGTAGGGTATAGAGTGTAGGGTATAGAGTGTAGAGTGTAGGGTAAAGAGTGTAGGGCATAGAGTGTAGGGTATAGAGTGTAGAGTGTAGGGTATAGAGTGTAGGGTATAGAGTGTAGGGTATAAAGTGTAGAGTGTAGTGTATAGAGTGTAGGGTATAGAGTGTAGGGTATAGAGTGTAGGGTATAGAGTGTAGGCTATAGAGTGTAGAGTGTAGGGTGTAGAGTGTAGGGTATAGAGTGTAGGGTATAGAGTGTAGGGTATAGAGTGTGGAGAAGAGAGTGTAGGGTATAGAGTGTAGGGTATAGAATGTAGAGTGTAGAGTGTAGGGTGTAGAGTGCAAAGTGTAGGGTATAGAGTGTAAGGTATAGAGTGTAGTGTATAGAGTGTATTTTATAGAGTGTAGGGTATAGAGTGTAGAGTTTAGGGTATAGAGTGTAGTGTATAGAGTGTATGGTATAGAGTGTATGGTATAGAGTGTAGAGTGTAGGGTATAGAGTGTAGGGTATAGAGTGTAGGGTATAGAGTGTAGGGTATAGAGTGTAGGGTATAGAGTGTAGAGTGTAGGGTATAGAGTGTAGGGTATAGAGTGTAGGGTATAGAGTGTAGGGTATAGAGTGTAAGGTATAGAGTGTAGGTTATAGAGTGTAGGGTATAGAGTGTAGGGTATAGAGTGTAGCTTATAGAGCGTAGGGTGTAGGGTATAGAGTGTAGGGAATAGAGTGTAGGGTATAGAGTGTAGAGTGTAGGGTATAGAGTGTATGGTATAAAGCTTAGGGTGTAGAGCGTAGGGTATAGAGTGTAGAGTTTAGGGTATAGAGTGTGGGGCATAGAGTGTATGGTATACAGTTTAGAGTGTAGGGTATAGAGTGTAGGGTATAGAGTGTAGGGTATAGAGTGTAGAGTGTAGGGTATAGAGTGTAGGGTATAGAGTGCAGGTTGTAGAGTGTAGGGTATAGAGTGTAGGGTATAGAGTGTAGGGTATAAAGTGTAGAGTGTAGGGTATAGAGTGTATAGTGTAGGGTATAGAGTGTAGGGTATAGAGTGTAGGGTATAGAGTGTATAGTGTAGGGTATAGAGTGTATGCTATAGAGTGTATGGTGTAGAGTGTATGGTATAGAGTGTAGGGTGTAGAGTGTATGGTATAGAGTGTAGGGTATAGAGTGTAGGGTATAGAGTGTAGGGTATAGAGTGTATGTTATAGAGTGTAGGGTATAGAGTGTAGAGTGTAGGGTATAGAGTTTAGAGTGTAGGGTATAGAGTGTAGGGTATAGAGTGTAAGGTATATAGTGTAGAGTGTAGGGTATAGAGTGTAGGGTATAGAGTGTAGGGTATAGAGTGTAGGGTAAAGAGTGTAGAGTGTAGGGTACAGAGTGCAGGGTGTAGAGTGTAGGGTATAGAGTGTAGAGTGTAGGGTGTAGAGTGTAGGGTGTAGAGTGTAGGGTGTAGAGTGTAGGGTGTAGGGTATAGAGTGTAGGGTATAGAGTGTAGGGTATAGAGTGTAGGGTGTAGAGTGTAGGGTGTAGAGTGTAGGGTATAGAGTGTAGGGTATAGAGTGTAGGTTATAGAGTGTAGGGTGTAGGGATTAGAGTGTAGGGATTAGAGTGTAGGGTGTAGAGTGTAGGGTGTAGAGTGTAGGGTATAGAGTGTAGGGTATAGAGTGTAGGGTATAGAGTGTAGAGTGTAGGGATTAGAGTGTAGGGATTAGAGTGTAGGGTATAGAGTGTAGGGTATAGAGTGTAGGGTATAGAGTGTAGGGTATAGAGTGTAGGGTATAGAGTGTAGGGAATAGAGTGTAGAGTGTAGGGTGTAGAATGTAAAGTGTAGGGTATAGAGTTTAAGGTATAGAGTGTAGTGTATAGAGTGTATGTTATAGAGTGTAGGGTATCGAGTGTAGAGTGTAGGGTATAGAGTGTAGGGTATAGAGTGTAGGGTATAGAGTGTAGGGTATAGAGTGTAGGGTATAGAGTGTAGGGTGTAGGGTATAGAGTGTAGGGTATAGAGTGCACGTTGTAGAGTGTAGGGTATAGAGTGTAGGGTATAGAGAGTAGGGTATAAAGTGTAGAGTGTAGGGTTTAGAGTGAATAGTGTAGGGTATAGAGTGTAGGGTATAGAGTGTAGGGTATAGAGTGTAGAGTGTAGGGTATAGAGTGTATGCTATAGAGTGTATGGTGTAGAGTGTATGGTATAGAGTGTAGGGTATAGAGTGTAGAGTGTAGGGTATAGAGTGTAGGGTATAGAGTGTAGGGTATAGAGTGTAGGGTATAGAGTGCATGTTATAGAGTGTAGGGTATAGAGTGTAGAGTGTAGAGTGTAGGGTATAGAGTTTAGAGTGTAGGGTATAGAGAGTAGGGTATAGAGTGTAGGGTATAGAGTGTAGGGTGTAGAGTGTAGGGTATAGAGTGTAGGGTATAGAGTGTAGGGTATAGAGTGTATGGTATAGAGTGTAGGGTATAGAGTGTAGGGTATAGAGTGTAGGGTATAGAGTGTATGGTATAGAGTGTAGGGTATAGAGTGTAGAGTGTAGGGTATAGAGTGTAGGGTATAGAGTGTAGGGTATAGAGTGTAGGCTATAGAGTGTAGGGTATAGAGTGTAGAGTGTAGGGTATAGAGTGTAGGGTGTAGAGTGTAGGGTATAGAGTGTTGGGTGTAGAGTGCAGGGTGTAGAGTGCAGGGTGTAGAGTGCAGTGTATAGAGTGTAGGTATAGATTGTAGGGTATAAAGTGTAGAGTGTAGGGTATAGAGTGTAGGGTATAGAGTGTAGGGTGTAGAGTGTAGGGTGTAGAGTGTATGGTATAGAGTGTAGGGTATAGATTGTAGGGTATAGAGTGTAGAGTGTAGGGTATAGAGTGTAGGGTATAGAGCTTAGGGTGTAGAGTGTAGGACATAGAGTGTAGAGTTTAGGGTATAGAGTGTGGGGCATAGAGTGTATGGTATACAGTGTAGAGTGTAGAGTGTAGGGTATAGAGTGTATAATGTAGGGTACAGAGTGTAGGGTATAGAGTGTAGGGTGTAGAGTGTAGGGTGTAGAGTGTAGGGTATAGAGTGTAGGGTGTAGAGTGTATGGTATAGAGTGTAGGGTATAGAGTGTAGAGTGTAGGGTATAGAGTGTAGGTTATAGAGTGTAGGGTATAGAGTGTAGGGTATAGAGTGTAGGGTGTAGAGTGTAGGGTATAGAGTGTAGAGTTTAGGGTAGAGAGTGTGGGGCATAGAGTGTATGGTATACAGTGTAGAGTGTAGGGTATAGAATGTATAGTGTAGGGTATAGAGTGTAGGTTATAGAGTGTATGGTATAGAGTGTAGGGTATAAAATGTAGAGTGTAGGGTATAGAGTGTATGGTATAGAGTGTAGGGTATAAAGTGTAGAGTGTAGGGTATAGAGTGTAGGGTATAGAGTGTAGTGTATAGAGTGTAGGGTATAGAGTGTAGGGTACAGAGTGTAGAGTGTAGGGTACAGAGTGCAGGGTGTAGAGTGTAGGGTATAGAGTGTAGAGTGTAGAGTGTAGGGTGTAGAGTGTAGGGTATATATTGTAGGGTATAGAGTGTAGGGTATAAAGTGTAGGGTGTAGGGTATAGAGTGTAGGGTATAGAGTGCAGGTTGTAGAGTGTAGGGTATAGAGTGTATGGTATAGGGTGTAGGGTATAAAGTGTAGGGTATAGAGTGTAGGGTACAGAGTGTAGGGTATAGAGTGTAGGGTATAGAGTGTAGGCTATAGAGTGTAGAGTATATAGTGTAGAGTGTAGGGTATAGAGTGTAGGGTATAGAGTGTAGGGTATAGAGTGTGGAGTATAGAGTGTAGGGTATAGAATGTAGAGTGTAGAGTGTAGGGTGTAGAGTGCAAAGTGTAGGGTATAGAGTGTAAGATATAGAGTGTAGTGTATAGAGTGTGGAGTATAGAGTGTAGGGTATAGAATGTAGAGTGTAGAGTGTAGGGTGTAGAGTGCAAAGTGTAGGGTATAGAGTGTAAGATATAGAGTGTAGTGTATAGAGTGTATGTTATAGAGTGTAGGGTATAGAGTGTAGAGTTTAGGGTATAGAGTGTAGTGTATAGATTGTATGGTATAGAGTGTATGGTATAGAGTGTAGAGTGTAGGGTATAGAGTGTAGGGTATAGAGTGTAGGGTATAGAGTGTAGGGTGTAGAGTGTAGGGTATAGAGTGTAGGGTATAGAGTGTAGGGTATAGAGTGTAGGTTATAGAGTGTAGCGTATAGAGCGTAGGGTGTAGGGTATAGAGTGTAGGGTATAGAGTGTAGGGTATAGAGTGTAGGGTATAGAGTGTATGGTATAGAGCTTAGGGTGCAGAGTGTAGGGTATAGAATGTAGAGTTTAGGGTAGAGAGTGTGGGGCATAGAGTGTATGGTATACAGTGTAGAGTGTAGGGTATAGAGTGTATAGTGTAGGGTATAGAGTGTAGGGTATAGAGTGTATGGTATAGAGTGTAGGGTATAAAGTGTAGAGTGTAGGGTATAGAGTGTATGGTATAGAGTGTAGGGTATAAAGTGTAGAGTGTAGGGTATAGAGTGTAGGGTATAGAGTGTAGGCTATAGAGTGTAGGGTTAAGAGTGTAGGGTATAGAATGTAGAGTGTAGGGTATAGAGTGTAAAGTGTAGGGTATAGAGTGTAGGATATAGAGTGTAGAGTGTAGGGTATAGAGTGTAGGGTATACAGTGTATGGTATAGAGTGTAGGGTATAGAGTGTAGGGTATAGAGTGTATGGTATAGAGTGTAGGGTATAGAGTGTAGGGTATAGAGTGTAGGGTATAGAGTGTATGGTATAGAGTGTAGGGTATAGAGTGTAGAGTGTAGGGTATAGAGTGTAGGGTATAGAGTGTAGGGTATAGAGTGTAGGCTATAGAGTGTAGGGTATAGAGTGTAGAGTGTAGGGTATAGAGTGTAGGGTGTAGAGTGTAGGGTATAGAGTGTTGGGTGTAGAGTGCAGGGTGTAGAGTGCAGGGTGTAGAGTGCAGGGTATAGAGTGTAGGGTATAGAGTGTAGGGTATAAAGTGTAGAGTGTAGGGTATAGAGTGTAGGGTATAGAGTGTAGGGTGTAGAGTGTAGGGTATAGAGTGTAGAGTTTAGGGTAGAGAGTGTGGGGCATAGAGTGTATGGTATACAGTGTAGAGTGTAGGGTATAGAGTGTATAGTGTAGGGTATAGAGTGTAGGTTATAGAGTGTATGGTATAGAGTGTAGGGTATAAAGTGTAGAGTGTAGGGTATAGAGTGTATGGTATAGAGTGTAGGGTATAAAGTGTAGAGTGTAGGGTATAGAGTGTAGGGTAAAGAGTGTAGAGTGTAGGGTACAGAGTGCAGGGTGTAGAGTGTAGGGTATAGAGTGTAGAGTGTAGATTGTAGGGTGTAGAGTGTAGGGTATAGAGTGTAGGGTATAGAGTGTAGGGTATAGAGTGTAGGGTATAAAGTGTAGGGTGTAGGGTATAGAGTGTAGGGTATAGAGTGCAGGTTGTAGAGTGTCGGGTATAGAGTGTATGGTATAGGGTGTAGGGTATAAAGTGTAGGGTATAGAGTGTAGGGTATAGAGTGTAGGGTATAGAGTGTAGGGTATAGAGTGTAGGCTATAGAGTGTAGAGTATATAGTGTAGAGTGTAGGGTATAGAGTGTAGGGTATAGAGTGTAGGGTATAGAGTGTGGAGTATAGAGTGTAGGGTATAGAATGTAGAGTGTAGAGTGTAGGGTGTAGAGTGCTTTCCAGCAGAGCCGCGGAGTAAGACAAGGCTGCAGCCTAAGCCCAACGCTCTTCAACATCTACATCAACGAGCTGGCTACCGCCCTGGAATCCTCCTCAGCACCAGGACTCACCCTCCACGACGCTCAGGTGAAATTCCTGCTGTATGCAGATGACCTGCTGCTGCTGTCACCAACCGAGAAAGGCCTCCAGGACAACCTGAAAATCCTAGAGAAATTCAGCTCCACCTGGGCCCTACCGGTCAACCTAAAGAAAACCAACACCATGGTGTTCCAGAGGAGAAAGAGAAGATCAGACCAACACCCATCATTTATCCTCAACAACTGCGACCTCACAGGAACGGACAAATATACCTACCTGGGCCTAGAGATTCACCGGTCAGGGAACTTCAAACAAGCCATAGAGACCCTGAAAGACAAGGCCTGCAAAACCTTCTATGCCATCCGAAGGACACTCTACCATCTGAAGCCACCAGTGAGGGTCTGGCTAAAAATCTTCGACTCCATCATCGCCCCAATCCTCCTGTATGGCAGCGAAGTCTGGGGTCCTCACACCTACCCAGACTGGTCAAAGTGGGACTCCAGTCCAACAGAAATATTCCACCTGGAATTCTGCAAGCACCTTCTCCAGGTCCATCGGAGCACCTCCAACAGTGCTTGTCGGGCCGAGCTGGGCAGATTCCCTCTACACCTGACAGTTCTAAAGAGGGCGCTGTCATTCCGGGCTCACCTGCATAGGAGCAATCCAAGCTCCCATCACCATAAAGCCCTGATACATGTAGGTGAAACAGAAAAACCAGAACCCCCGGAACAGCCCAGCCAAACCCAACCGGACCAGAACACCAATCACAACAACCTGACAAAAGCCGGAATTAGGAAGATGGCAGATGAAGGCCAGGAGAGGTATGTCAGTGACTGGAAGAATGATATCATCAGCTCACAGAAACTGACCATGTACCGGAGCCTACAGAGAGACTACAGACTGGCCCCATATCTGGAGAAACTCCCGGACCCCAGAGACCGCCAGATCCTGAGCCGATATAGACTCAGCGCCCACAGTCTGGCCATCGAATGTGGCCGACACAGGCAGAGCTACAAGCCCAGGGAGGAAAGACTGTGCCAACACTGTGATCAGGAGGCCATAGAGGACGAAACCCACTTCCTGCTACACTGCTCCAAATACTCAGCAGTGAGGGACACTCACTTCAGGAGACTCTCACATCTCTTCCCAGACTTCATCACCATGAAGGAGGAAGAGAAAACATATATCTTGCTGGGAGAAGAAGAGAGAGCGGTGGAGATAGCAGCGCGGTATGTGAGCGAATGCCATAGACTGCGAGAAAGAGAACTATGATGCCATGGACTATAGCCCCCAACCTGGATCTGCCCCATCCACCTCCCCTATGCCATGGACTATAGCCCCCACAATGGACCTGCCCCATCCACCTCCCCTATGCCATGGACTATAGCCCCCAACCTGAACCTGCCCCATCCACCTCCCCTATGCCATGGACTATAGCCCCCAACCTGAACCTGCCCCATCCACCTCCCCTATGCCATGGACTATAGCCCCCAACCTGGATCTGCCCCATCCACCTCCCCTATGCCATGGACTATAGCCCCCACAATGGACCTGCCCCATCCACCTCCCCTATGCCATGGACTATAGCCCCCAACCTGAACCTGCCCCATCCACCTCCCCTATGCCATGGACTATAGCCCCCAACCTGAACCTGCCCCATCCACCTCCCCTATGCCATGGACTATAGCCCCCAACCTGGATCTGCCCCATCCACCTCCCCTATGCCATGGACTATAGCCCCCACCCTGGATCTGCCCCATCCACCTCCCCTATGCCATGGACTATAGCCCCCAACCTGGATCTGCCCCATCCACCTCCCCCCACAGCTCCTACCCAACATCCCCTCAGTCCCTATCCCTATTGCCTCTATACACTTGCTTTGGCAAAACTGATGTGTATTTGGTCCTGCCAATAAAGCTTCTTTGAATCTTGAATCTTGAATCTACTCCTTGTATATAGTCACTGATGTTTATACTCCCTGTATATAGTCACTGATGTATACACTCCCTGTATATAGTCACTGATGTATATACTCCCTGTATATAGTCACTGATTCATGTACTTCCTGTATACACTGTATATAATCACTGATGTATATACTCACTGTATACACTGTGTAGTCACTGATGTATATACTTCCTGTATACACTGTATATAGTCACTGACGTATATACTCCCTGCATATAGTAACTGACGTATATACTCCCTGTATAGTCACTGATGTATATACTCCCTGTATATAGTCACTGATGTATATACTCCCTGTATATAGTCACTGATGTATATACTCCCTGTATATAGTTCACCTTCCCCATCCACCTCCCCTATGCCATGGACTATAGCCCCCACCCTGGATCTGCCCCATCCACCTCCCCTATGCCATGGACTATAGCCCCCACCCTGGATCTGCCCCATCTACCTCCCCTATGCCATGGACTATAGCCCCCACAATGGATCTGCCCCCATCCACCTTCCCTACAGCTCCTACCCAACATCCCCACAGTCCCTATCCCTATTGCCTTTATACACTTGCTTTGGCAAAACTGATGCGTATTTGGTCCTGCCAATAAAGCTTCTTTGAATCTTGAATCTTGAATCTTGAGTGCAAAGTGTAGGGTATAGAGTGTAAGATATAGAGTGTAGTGTATAGAGTGTATGTTATAGAGTGTAGGGTATAGAGTGTAGAGTTTAGGGTATAGAGTGTAAGGTATAGAGTGTAGGGTGTGGAGTGTAGGGTATAGAGTGTAGGGTATAGAGTGTATGGTATAGAGTGTAGGGTATAGAGTGTATGGTATAGAGTGTAGAGTGTAGGGTATAGAGTGTGTTTTATAGAGTGTAGGGTATAGAGTGTAGGGTATAGAGTGTAGGGTATAGAGTGTAGGGTATAGAGTGTAGAGTGTAGGGTATAGAGTGTAGGGTATAGAGTGTAGGGTATATAGTGTAGAGTGTAGAGTATAGAGTGTAGGGTATAGAGTGTAGGGATTAGAGTGTAGGGATTAGAGTGTAGGGATTAGAGTGTAGGGATTAGAGTGTAGGGATTAGAGTGTAGGGTATAGAGTGTAGGGTATAGAGTGTAGGGTATAGAGTGTAGGGTATAGTGTGTATGGTATAGAGTGTAGGGTATAAAGTGTAGAGTGTATGGTATAGAGTGTAGGGTATAGAGTGTAAAGTGTAGGGTATAGAGTGTATGGTATAGAGTGTAGGGTGTAGAGTGTATGGTATAGAGTGTAGGGTATAGAGTGTAGAGTGTAGGGTATAGAGTGTAGGGTATAGAGTGTAGGGTATAGAGTGTAGGGTATAGAGTGTAGGGTACAGAGTGTAGAGTGTAGGGTATAGAGTGTAGGGTACAGAGTGCAGGGTGTAGAGTGTAGGGTATAGAGTGTATAGTGTAGGGTATAGAGTGTAGGGTATAGAGTGTAGGGTGTAGAGTGTAGGGTAGAGAGTGTGGGACATAGAGTGTATGGTATACAGTGTAGAGTGTAGGGTATAGAGTGTATAGTGTAGGGTATAGAGTGTAGGGTATAGAGTGTATGGTATAGAGTGTAGGGTATAAAGTGTAGAGTGTAGGGTATAGAGTGTATGGTATAGAGTGTAGGGTATAAAGTGTAGAGTGTAGGGTATAGAGTGTAGGGTATAGAGTGTAGGGTAAAGAGTGTAGAGTGTAGGGTACAGAGTGCAGGGTGTAGAGTGTAGGGTATAGAGTGTAGAGTGTAGAGTGTAGGGTGTAGAGTGTAGGGTATAGAGTGTAGGGTATAGAGTGTAGGGTATAGAGTGTAGGGTATAAAGTGTAGGGTGTAGGGTATAGAGTGTAGGCTATAGAGTGCAGGTTGTAGAGTGTAGGGTATAGAGTGTATGGTATAGGGTGTAGGGTATAAAGTGTAGGGTATAGAGTGTAGGGTATAGAGTGTAGGGTATAGAGTGTAGGGTATAGAGTGTAGGCTATAGAGTGTAGAGTATATAGTGTAGAGTGTAGGGTATAGAGTGTAGGGTATAGAGTGTAGGGTATAGAATGTGGAGTATAGAGTGTAGGGTATTGAATGTAGAGTGTAGAGTGTAGGGTGTAGAGTGCAAAGTGTAGGGTATAGAGTGTAAGATATAGAGTGTAGTGTATAGAGTGTATGTTATAGAGTGTAGGGTATAGAGTGTAGAGTTTAGGGTATAGAGTGTAGTGTATAGATTGTATGGTATAGAGTGTATGGTATAGAGTGTAGAGTGTAGGGTATAGAGTGTAGGGTATAGAGTGTAGGGTATAGAGTGTAGGGTGTAGAGTGTAGGGTATAGAGTGTAGGGTATAGAGTGTAGGGTATAGAGTGTAGGTTATAGAGTGTAGCGTATAGAGCGTAGGGTGTAGGGTATAGAGTGTAGGGTATAGAGTGTAGGGTATAGAGTGTAGGGTATAGAGTGTATGGTATAGAGCTTAGGGTGTAGAGTGTAGGGTATAGAGTGTAGGGTATAGAGTGTATGGTATAGAGTGTAGGGTATAAAGTGTAGAGTGTAGGGTATAGAGTGTATGGTATAGAGTGTAGGGTATAAAGTGTAGAGTGTAGGGTATAGAGTGTAGGGTATAGAGTGTAGGGTATAGAGTGTAGAGTTTAGAGTGTAGGGTATAGAATGTAGAGTGTAGGGTGTAGAGTGTAAAGTGTAGGGTATAGAGTGTAGGATATAGAGTGTAGAGTGTAGGGTATAGAGTGTAGGGTATACAGTGTATGGTATAGAGTGTAGGGTATAGAGTGTAGAGTGTAGGGTATAGAGTGTAGGGTATAGAATGTAGGGTATAGAGTGTAGGGTATAGATTGTAGGGTATAGGGTATAGAGTGTATGGTGTAGAGTGTAGGGTATAGAGTGTAGGGTGTAGAGTGTGGGGTGTAGAGTGGTGTAGAGTGTAGGATGTAGAGTGTAGAGTGTAGGGTATAGAGTGTAGGGTAAAGAGTGTAGAGTGTAGGGTACAGAGTGCAGGGTGTAGAGTGTAGGATATAGAGTGTAGGGTGTAGGTTGTAGAGTGTAGGGTATAGGGTGTAGAGTGTAGGGTGTAGGGTATAGAGTGTAGGGTATAGAGTGTAGGGTATAGAGTGGAGGGTATAGAGTGTAGAGTGTAGGGATTAGAGTGTAGGGTATAGAGTGTAGGCTATAGAGTGTAGGGTGTAGAGTGTAGGGTATAGAGTGTATGGTATAGAGTGTAGGGTATAGAGTGTAGGGTATAGAGTGTATGTTATAGAGTGTAGGGTATAGAGTGTAGAGTGTAGGGAATAGAGATTAGAGTGTAGGGTTTAGAGTGTAGGGTATAGAGTGTAAGGTATAGAGTGTAGAGTGTAGGGTATAGAGTGTAGGGTATAGAGTGTAGGGTATAGAGTGTAGGATAAAGAGTGTAGAGTGTAGGGTACAGAGTGTAGGGTGTAGAGTGTAGGGTATAGAGTGTAGGGTGTAGAGTGTAGGGTGTAGGGTATAGAGTGTAGGGTATAGAGTGTAGGGTATAGAGTGTAGAGTGTAGGGTATAGAGTGTAGGGTATAGAGTGTAGGGTATAGAGTGTAGGGTGTAGAGATTAGAGTGTAGGGATTAGAGTGTAGGGTGTAGAGTGTAGGATGTAGAGTGTAGGGTATAGAGTGTAGGGTATAGAGTGTAGGGTATAGAGTGTAGGGTATAAAGCGTAGAGTGTAGGGTATAGAGTGTATAGTGTAGGGTATAGAGTGTAGGGTATAGAGTGTAGGGTATAGAGTGTAGGGTATAGGGTATAGAGTGTAGGGTGTAGAGTGTAGGGTGTAGGGTGTAGAGTGTATGGTATAAAGTGTAGGGTATAGAGTGTAGGGATTAGAGTGTAGGGTATAGAGTGTAGGGTATAGAGTGTAGGGTATAGAGTGTAGGGTGTAGAGTGTAGGGTATAGAGTGTAGAGTGTAGGGTATGGAGTGTAGGGTATAGAGTAGAGTGTAGAGTGTAGGGTATAGAGTGTATGTTATAGGGTATAGAGTGTAGAGTGTAGGGTATAGAGTTTAGAGTGTAGGGTATTGAGTGTAGGGTATAGAGTGTAAGGTATAGAGTGTAGGGTGTAGAGTGTAGGGTATAGAGTGTAGGGTATAGAGTGTATGGTATAGAGTGTAGGGTATAGAGTGTATGGTATAGAGTGTAGGGTATAGAGTGTAGAGTGTAGGGTATAGAGTGTAGGGTATAGAGTGTAGAGTGTAGGGTATAGAGTGTAGGGTATAGAGTGTAGGGTGTAGAGTGTAGGGTGTAGAGTGTAGGGATTAGAGTGTAGGGTATAGAGTGTAGAGTGTAGGGTATAGAGTGTAGGGTATAGAGTGTAGAGTGTAGGGATTAGATTGTAGGGTATAGAGTGTAGGGTATAGAGTGTATGGTATAGAGTGTAGGGTATACAATGTAGAGTGTATGGTATAGAGTGTAGGGTATAAAGTGTAGAGTGTAGGGTATAGAGTGTAGGGTATAGAGTGTAGGGTATAGAGTGTAGAGTGTAGGGTATAGAGTGTAGGGTACAGAGTGCAGAGTGTAGGGTATAGAGTGTAGGGTATATAGTGTAGGGTATAGAGTGTAGGGTAAAGAGTGTAGAGTGTAGGGTACAGAGTGCAGGGTGTAGAGTGTAGGGTATAGAGTGTAGAGTGTAGATTGTAGGGTGTAGAGTGTAGGGTATAGAGTGTAGGGTATAGAGTGTAGGGTATAGGGTGTAGGGATTAGAGTGTAGGGATTAGAGTGTAGGGATTAGAGTGTAGGGTGTAGAGTGTAGGGTATAGAGTGTAGGGTATAGAGTGTAGTGTATAGAGTGCAGGTTGTAGAGTGTAGGGTATAGAGTGTAGGGTAAAGAGTGTAGAGTGTAGGGTACAGAGTGCAGGGTGTAGAGTGTAGGGTATAGAGTGTAGGGTGTAGGTTGTAGAGTGTAGGGTATAGGGTGTAGAGTGTAGGGTGTAGAGTGTAGGGTGTAGGGTATAGAGTGTAGGGTATAGAGTGTAGGGTATAGAGTGTAGGGTATAGAGTGTAGAGTGTAGGGATTAGAGTGTAGGGTATAGAGTGTAGGCTATAGAGTGTAGGGTGTAGAGTGTAGGGTATAGAGTGTATGGTATAGAGTGTAGGGTATAGAGTGTAGGGTATAGAGTGTATGTTATAGAGTGTAGGGTATAGAGTGTAGAGTGTAGGGAATAGAGTTTAGAGTGTAGGGTATAGAGTGTAGGGTATATAGTGTAAGGGATAGAGTGTAGAGTGTAGGGTATAGAGTGTAGGGTATAGAGTGTAGGGTATAGAGTGTAGGGTAAAGAGTGTAGAGTGTAGGGTACAGAGTGCAGGGTGTAGAGTGTAGGGTATAGAGTGTAGGGTGTAGAGTGTAGGGTATAGAGTGTAGGGTGTAGAGTGTAGGGTGTAGGGTATAGAGTGTAGGGTATAGAGTGTAGGGTATAGAGTGTAGAGTGTAGAGTGTAGGGTGTAGAGTGTAGGGTATAGAGTGTAGGGTATAGAGTGTAGGGTATAGAGTGTAGGGTGTAGGGATTAGAGTGTAGGGATTAGAGTGTAGGGTGTAGAGTGTAGGATGTAGAGTGTAGGGTATAGAGTGTAGGGTATAGAGTGTAGGGTATAGAGTGTAGGGTATAAAGCGTAGAGTGTAGGGTATAGAGTGTATAGTGTAGGGTATAGAGTGTAGGGTATAGAGTGTAGGGTATAGAGTGTAGGGTATAGGGTATAGAGTGTAGTGTATAGATTGTATGGTATAGAGTGTAGGGTATAGAGTGCAAAGTGTAGGGTATAGAGTGTAAGATATAGAGTGTAGTGTATAGAGTGTATGTTATAGAGTGTAGGGTATAGAGTGTAGAGTTTAGGGTATAGAGTGTAGTGTATAGATTGTATGGTATAGAGTGTATGGTATAGAGTGTAGAGTGTAGGGTATAGAGTGTAGGGTATAGAGTGTAGGGTATAGAGTGTAGGGTGTAGAGTGTAGGGTATAAAGTGTAGGGTATAGAGTGTAGGGATTAGAGTGTAGGGTATAGAGTGTAGTGTATAGAGTGTAGGGTACAGAGTGTAGGGTGTAGAGTGTAGGGTATAGAGTGTAGAGTGTAGGGTATAGAGTGTAGGGTATAGAGTAGAGTGTAGAGTGTAGGGTATAGAGTGTAGAGTGTAGCGGATAGAATGTAGGGTATAGAGTGTAAGGTGTAGAGTGTAGGGTATAGAGTGTATGGTATAGAGTGTGGGGTATAAAGTGTAGAGTTTAGGGTATGGAGTGTAGGGTATAGAGTGTAGAGTGTAGTGTATAGAGTGTAGGGTATAGAGTGTAGGGTAAAGAGTGTAGAGTGTAGGGTACAGAGCGCAGGGTGTAGAGTGTAGGGTATAGAGTGTAGGGTGTAGAGTGTAGGGTATAGAGTGTAGGGTGTAGAGTGTAGGGTGTGAGGTATAGAGTGTAGGGTATAGAGTGTAGGGTATAGAGTGTAGAGTGTAGAGTGTAGGGTGTAGAGTGTAGGGTATAGAGTGTAGGGTATAGAGTGTAGGGTATAGAGTGTAGGGTGTAGGGATAAGAGTGTAGGGATTAGAGTGTAGGGTGTAGAGTGTAGGGTGTAGAGTGTAGGGTATAGAGTGTAGGGTATAGAGTGTAGGGTATAAAGCGTAGAGTGTAGGGTATAGAGTGTATAGTGTAGGGTATAGAGTGTAGGGTATAGAGTGTAGGGTATAGAGTGTAGGGTATAGGGTATAGAGTGTAGGGTGTAGAGTGTAGGGTGTAGGGTGTAGAGTGTATGGTATAGAGTGTAGGGTATAGAGTGTAGGGATTAGAGTGTAGGGTATAGAGTGTAGGGTATAGAGTGTAGGGTATAGAGTGTAGGGTGTAGAGTGTAGAGTGTAGGGTATAGAGTGTAGAGTGTAGGGTATAGAGTGTAGGGTATAGAGTAGAGTGTAGAGTGTAGGGTATAGAGTGTAGAGTGTAGGGGATAGAATGTAGGGTATAGAGTGTAAGGTGTAGAGTGTTAGATATAGAGTGTATGGTATAGAGTGTGGGGTATAAAGTGTAGAGTGTAGGGTATGGAGTGTAGGGTATAGTGTGTATGGTATAGAGTGTAGGGTATAAAGTGTAGAGTGTAGGGTATAGAGTGTAGGGTATAGAGTGTATGGTATAGAGTGTAGGGTATAAAGTGTAGAGTGTAGGGTATAGAGTGTATGGTATAGAGTGTAGGGTATAAAGTGTAGAGTGTAGGGTATAGAGTGTAGGGTATAGAGTGTAGGGTATAGAGTGTAGGGTAAAGAGTGTAGAGTGTAGGGTACAGAGTGCAGGGTGTAGAGTGTAGGGTATAGAGTGTAGAGTGTAGAGTGTAGGGTGTAGGGTGTAGGGTATAGAGTGTAGGGTATAGAGTGTAGGGTATAGAGTGTAGGGTATAAAGTGTAGGGTGTAGGGTATAGAGTGTAGGGTATAGAGTGCAGGTTGTAGAGTGTAGGGTATAGAGTGTATGGTATAGGGTGTAGGGTATAAAGTGTAGGGTATAGATTGTAGGGTATAGAGTGTAGGGTATAGAGTGTAGGGTATAGAGTGTAGGCTATAGAGTGTAGAGTATATAGTGTAGAGTGTAGGGTATAGAGTGTAGGGTATAGAGTGTAGGGTATAGAGTGTGGAGTATAGAGTGTAGGGTATAGAATGTAGAGTGTAGAGTGTAGGGTGTAGAGTGCAAAGTGTAGGGTATAGAGTGTAAGATATAGAGTGTAGTGTATAGAGTGTATGTTATAGAGTGTAGGGTATAGAGTGTAGAGTTTAGGGTATAGAGTGTAGTGTATAGATTGTATGGTATAGAGTGTATGGTATAGAGTGTAGAGTGTAGGGTATAGAGTGTAGGGTATAGAGTGTAGGGTATAGAGTGTAGGGTGTAGAGTGTAGGGTATAGAGTGTAGGGTATAGAGTGTAGGGTATAGAGTGTAGGTTATAGAGTGTAGCGTATAGAGCGTAGGGTGTAGGGTATAGAGTGTAGGGTATAGAGTGTAGGGTATAGAGTGTAGGGTATAGAGTGTAGGGTATAGAGTGTAGAGTGTAGGGTATAGAGTTTAGAGTGTAGGGTATAGAGTGTAGGGTATAGAGTGTAAGGTATATAGTGTAGAGTGTAGGGTATAGAGTGTAGGGTATAGAGTTTAGAGTGTATGGTATAGAGTGTAGGGTATAAAGTGTAGAGTGTAGGGTATAGAGTGTATGGTATAGAGTGTAGGGTATAAAGTGTAGAGTGTAGGGTATAGAGTGTAGGGTATAGAGTGTAGGCTATAGAGTATAGAGTTTAGAGTGTAGGGTATAGAATGTAGAGTGTAGGGTGTAGAGTGTAAAGTGTAGGGTATAGAGTGTAGGATATAGAGTGTAGAGTGTAGGGTATAGAGTGTAGGGTATACAGTGTATGGTATAGAGTGTAGGATATAGAGTGTAGAGTGTAGGGTATAGAGTGTAGGGTATAGAGTGTAGGGTATAGATTGTAGGGTATAGGGTATAGGGTATAGAGTGTATGGTGTAGAGTGTAGGGTATAGAGTGTAGGGTGTAGGGTGTAGAGTGTGGGGTGTAGAGTGGTGTAGAGTGTAGGGTGTAGAGTGTATGGTATAGAGTGTAGGGTATAGAGTATAGCGTGTATGGAATAGAGTGTAGTGTATAGAGTGTAGGGTATAGGGTATAGAGTGTAGGGTATAGTGTAGGGTATAGATTTTAGAGTGTAGGGTATAGAGTGTAAGGTATAGAGTGTAGGGTGTGGAGTGTAGGGTATAGAGTATAGGGTATAGAGTGTATGGTATAGAGTGTAGGGTATAGAGTGTATGGTATAGAGTGTAGAGTGTAGAGTATAGAGTGTATTTTATAGAGTGTAGGATATAGAGTGTAGGGTATAGAGTGTAGAGTGTAGGGTATAGAGTGTAGGGTATAGAGTGTAGAGTGTAGGGTATAGAGTGTAGGGATTAGAGTGTAGGGATTAGAGTGTAGGGTATAGAGTGTAGAGTGTAGAGTATAGAGTGTGGGGTATAGAGTGTAGGGATTAGAGTGTAGGGATTAGAGTGTAGGGATTAGAGTGTAGGGATTAGAGTGTAGGGTATAGAGTGTAGGGTATAGAGTGTAGGGTATTGAGTGTAGGGTATAGTGTGTATGGTATAGAGTGTAGGGTATAACGTGTAGAGTGTATGGTATAGAGTGTAGGGTATAGAGTGTAAAGTGTAGGGTATAGAGTGTATGGTATAGAGTGTAGGGTGTAGAGTGTATGGTATAGAGTGTAGGGTATAGAGTGTAGAGTGTAGGGTATAGAGTGTAGGGTATAGAGTAGAGTGTAGAGTGTAGGGTATAGAGTGTAGAGTGTAGCGGATAGAATGTAGGGTATAGAGTGTAAGGTGTAGAGTGTAGGGTATAGAGTGTATGGTATAGAGTGTGGGGTATAAAGTGTAGAGTTTAGGGTATGGAGTGTAGGGTATAGAGTGTAGAGTGTAGTGTATAGAGTGTAGGGTATAGAGTGTAGGGTAAAGAGTGTAGAGTGTAGGGTACAGAGCGCAGGGTGTAGAGTGTAGGGTATAGAGTGTAGGGTGTAGAGTGTAGGGTATAGAGTGTAGGGTGTAGAGTGTAGGGTGTGAGGTATAGAGTGTAGGGTATAGAGTGTAGGGTATAGAGTGTAGAGTGTAGAGTGTAGGGTGTAGAGTGTAGGGTATAGAGTGTAGGGTATAGAGTGTAGGGTATAGAGTGTAGGGTGTAGGGATAAGAGTGTAGGGATTAGAGTGTAGGGTGTAGAGTGTAGGGTGTAGAGTGTAGGGTATAGAGTGTAGGGTATAGAGTGTAGGGTATAAAGCGTAGAGTGTAGGGTATAGAGTGTATAGTGTAGGGTATAGAGTGTAGGGTATAGAGTGTAGGGTATAGAGTGTAGGGTATAGGGTATAGAGTGTAGGGTGTAGAGTGTAGGGTGTAGGGTGTAGAGTGTATGGTATAGAGTGTAGGGTATAGAGTGTAGGGATTAGAGTGTAGGGTATAGAGTGTAGGGTATAGAGTGTAGGGTATAGAGTGTAGGGTGTAGAGTGTAGAGTGTAGGGTATAGAGTGTAGAGTGTAGGGTATAGAGTGTAGGGTATAGAGTAGAGTGTAGAGTGTAGGGTATAGAGTGTAGAGTGTAGGGGATAGAATGTAGGGTATAGAGTGTAAGGTGTAGAGTGTTAGATATAGAGTGTATGGTATAGAGTGTGGGGTATAAAGTGTAGAGTGTAGGGTATGGAGTGTAGGGTATAGTGTGTATGGTATAGAGTGTAGGGTATAATGTGTAGAGTGTAGGGTATAGAGTGTAGGGTATAGAGTGTATGGTATAGAGTGTAGGGTATAAAGTGTAGAGTGTAGGGTATAGAGTGTATGGTATAGAGTGTAGGGTATAAAGTGTAGAGTGTAGGGTATAGAGTGTAGGGTATAGAGTGTAGGGTATAGAGTGTAGGGTAAAGAGTGTAGAGTGTAGGGTACAGAGTGCAGGGTGTAGAGTGTAGGGTATAGAGTGTAGAGTGTAGAGTGTAGGGTGTAGGGTGTAGGGTATAGAGTGTAGGGTATAGAGTGTAGGGTATAGAGTGTAGGGTATAAAGTGTAGGGTGTAGGGTATAGAGTGTAGGGTATAGAGTGCAGGTTGTAGAGTGTAGGGTATAGAGTGTATGGTATAGGGTGTAGGGTATAAAGTGTAGGGTATAGATTGTAGGGTATAGAGTGTAGGGTATAGAGTGTAGGGTATAGAGTGTAGGCTATAGAGTGTAGAGTATATAGTGTAGAGTGTAGGGTATAGAGTGTAGGGTATAGAGTGTAGGGTATAGAGTGTGGAGTATAGAGTGTAGGGTATAGAATGTAGAGTGTA
Source organism: Ranitomeya imitator (assembly GCF_032444005.1). Lineage (NCBI taxonomy): Eukaryota > Metazoa > Chordata > Amphibia > Anura > Dendrobatidae > Ranitomeya > Ranitomeya imitator. The sequence goes on along the minus strand of NC_091285.1, from coordinate 109,174,937 downwards.
GAGTGTAGGGTGTAGAGTGCAAAGTGTAGGGTATAGAGTGTAAGATATAGAGTGTAGTGTATAGAGTGTATGTTATAGAGTGTAGGGTATAGAGTGTAGAGTTTAGGGTATAGAGTGTAGTGTATAGATTGTATGGTATAGAGTGTATGGTATAGAGTGTAGAGTGTAGGGTATAGAGTGTAGGGTATAGAGTGTAGGGTATAGAGTGTAGGGTGTAGAGTGTAGGGTATAGAGTGTAGGGTATAGAGTGTAGGGTATAGAGTGTAGGTTATAGAGTGTAGCGTATAGAGCGTAGGGTGTAGGGTATAGAGTGTAGGGTATAGAGTGTAGGGTATAGAGTGTAGGGTATAGAGTGTAGGGTATAGAGTGTAGAGTGTAGGGTATAGAGTTTAGAGTGTAGGGTATAGAGTGTAGGGTATAGAGTGTAAGGTATATAGTGTAGAGTGTAGGGTATAGAGTGTAGGGTATAGAGTTTAGAGTGTATGGTATAGAGTGTAGGGTATAAAGTGTAGAGTGTAGGGTATAGAGTGTATGGTATAGAGTGTAGGGTATAAAGTGTAGAGTGTAGGGTATAGAGTGTAGGGTATAGAGTGTAGGCTATAGAGTATAGAGTTTAGAGTGTAGGGTATAGAATGTAGAGTGTAGGGTGTAGAGTGTAAAGTGTAGGGTATAGAGTGTAGGATATAGAGTGTAGAGTGTAGGGTATAGAGTGTAGGGTATACAGTGTATGGTATAGAGTGTAGGATATAGAGTGTAGAGTGTAGGGTATAGAGTGTAGGGTATAGAGTGTAGGGTATAGATTGTAGGGTATAGGGTATAGGGTATAGAGTGTATGGTGTAGAGTGTAGGGTATAGAGTGTAGGGTGTAGGGTGTAGAGTGTGGGGTGTAGAGTGGTGTAGAGTGTAGGGTGTAGAGTGTATGGTATAGAGTGTAGGGTATAGAGTATAGCGTGTATGGAATAGAGTGTAGTGTATAGAGTGTAGGGTATAGGGTATAGAGTGTAGGGTATAGTGTAGGGTATAGATTTTAGAGTGTAGGGTATAGAGTGTAAGGTATAGAGTGTAGGGTGTGGAGTGTAGGGTATAGAGTGTAGGGTATAGAGTGTATGGTATAGAGTGTAGGGTATAGAGTGTATGGTATAGAGTGTAGAGTGTAGAGTATAGAGTGTATTTTATAGAGTGTAGGATATAGAGTGTAGGGTATAGAGTGTAGAGTGTAGGGTATAGAGTGTAGGGTATAGAGTGTAGAGTGTAGGGTATAGAGTGTAGGGATTAGAGTGTAGGGATTAGAGTGTAGGGTATAGAGTGTAGAGTGTAGAGTATAGAGTGTGGGGTATAGAGTGTAGGGATTAGAGTGTAGGGATTAGAGTGTAGGGATTAGAGTGTAGGGATTAGAGTGTAGGGTATAGAGTGTAGGGTATAGAGTGTAGGGTATTGAGTGTAGGGTATAGTGTGTATGGTATAGAGTGTAGGGTATAACGTGTAGAGTGTATGGTATAGAGTGTAGGGTATAGAGTGTAAAGTGTAGGGTATAGAGTGTATGGTATAGAGTGTAGGGTGTAGAGTGTATGGTATAGAGTGTAGGGTATAGAGTGTAGAGTGTAGGGTATAGAGTGTAGGGTATAGAGTGTAGGGTATAGAGTGTAGGGTATAGAGTGTAGGGTACAGAGTGTAGAGTGTAGGGTATAGAGTGTAGGGTACAGAGTGCAGGGTGTAGAGTGTAGGGTATAGAGTGTATAGTGTAGGGTATAGAGTGTAGGGTATAGAGTGTAGGGTGTAGAGTGTAGGGTGTAGAGTGTAGGGTGTAGAGTGTAGGGTGTAGAGTGTATGGTATAGAGTGTAGGGTATAGAGTGTAGAGTGTAGGGTATAGAGTGTAGGGTATAGAGTGTAGGGTATAGAGTGTAGGGTATAGAGTGTTGGGTGTAGAGTGTAGGGTATAGAGTGTAGAGTTTAGGGTAGAGAGTGTGGGGCATAGAGTGTATGGTATACAGTGTAGAGTGTAGGGTATAGAGTGTATAGTGTAGGGTATAGAGTGTAGGGTATAGAGTGTATGGTATAGAGTGTAGGGTATAAAGTGTAGAGTGTAGGGTATAGAGTGTATGGTATAGAGTGTAGGGTATAAAGTGTAGAGTGTAGGGTATAGAGTGTAGGGTATAGAGTGTAGGGTATAGAGTGTAGGGTATAGAGTGTAGGGTAAAGAGTGTAGAGTGTATGGTACAGAGTGCAGGGTGTAGAGTGTAGGGTATAGAGTGTAGAGTGTAGAGTGTAGGGTGTAGAGTGTAGGGTATAGAGTGTAGGGTATAGAGTGTAGGGTATAGAGTATAGGGTATAAAGTGTAGGGTGTAGGGTATAGAGTGTAGGGTATAGAGTGCAGGTTGTAGAGTGTAGGGTATAGAGTGTATGATATAGGGTGTAGGGTATAAAGTGTAGGGTATAGAGTGTAGGGTATAGCGTGTACGGTATAGAGTGTAGGGTATAGAGTGTAGGGTATAGAGTGTAGGCTATAGAGTGTAGAGTATATAGTGTAGAGTGTAGGGTATAGAGTGTAGGGTATAGGGTGTAGGGTATAGAGTGTGGAGTATAGAGTGTAGGGTATAGGATATAGAGTGTAGAGTGTAGGGTATAGAGTGTAGAGTTTAGGGTATAGAGTGTAGTGTATAGATTGTATGGTATAGAGTGTATGGTATAGAGTGTAGAGTGTAGGGTATAGAGTGTAGGGTATAGAGTGTAGGGTATAGAGTGTAGGGTGTAGAGTGTAGGGTATAGAGTGTAGGGTATAGAGTGTAGGGTATAGAGTGTAAGTTACAGAGTGTAGCGTATAGAGCGTAGGGTGTAGGGTATAGAGTGTAGGGTATAGAGTGTAGGGTATAGAGTGTAGGGTATAGAGTGTAGGGTATAGAGTGTATGGTATAGAGCTTAGGGTGTAGAGTGTAGGGTATAGAATGTAGAGTTTAGGGTAGAGAGTGTGGGGCATAGAGTGTATGGTATACAGTGTAGAGTGTAGGGTATAGAGTGTATAGTGTAGGGTATAGAGTGTAGGGTATAGAGTGTATGGTATAGAGTGTAGGGTATAAAGTGTAGAGTGTAGGGTATAGAGTGTATGGTATAGAGTGTAGGGTATAAAGTGTAGAGTGTAGGGTATAGAGTGTAGGGTATAGAGTGTAGGCTATAGAGTGTAGAGTTTAGAGTGTAGGGTATAGAATGTAGAGTGTAGGGTGTAGAGTGTAAAGTGTAGGGTATAGAGTGTAGGATATAGAGTGTAGAGTGTAGGGTATAGAGTGTAGGGTTACAGTGTATGGTATAGAGTGTAGGGTATAGAGTGTAGAGTGTAGGGTATAGAGT